>NW_027468680.1:6172940-6315440 GCF_046254945.1 Alosa pseudoharengus
GGCTACTGAAATGGATCACGGGGGAAGTTACTGAAATTACTTTTGAGGGTAACAGACAGAAATGGCCGGTAATATTATGGATTTTCACTTCAGCGCAGGGAGGAGGCACCAAAGCAATTTGTCTGAAAGGCAGAGTGGAGACCTTCACACGTCGCCACAACGATGATGGCTAATCCTTTCAGCTCAGTCTGTGTGTGTGTGTGTGTACTGGGTCAGGTTAAAGCACCACCTCGGTAGGGGACTGGGGTCAGCATTTGTGTTCGTTTACAATTAATCTGGACTCAAACCGATTCGCTGATGTTTTGCTCAAATTGCTTGGAGGATGCACAGCGGTGATCATGTTTAAAGTGTCATTTCAATTTATTCCAAATAACAGCCCAGTGAGTGGCCATCATTGAGATGTGGACTGTTGATGAGTAAGCCGCACAGTACTGTACAGTATGCTAAGATGTCATTGTTTTATTGCACTTCATCTCTCTCTTGCCCGATGCCTCTATGTGTGCACCCACTGGTGTTCAATAGGAACAAGCACCTCTTCAGCACACATAAATGAAATTGAAAAAGCTATTCTGTCTCTCTGTCTCTCTCACACACACATGCACACAAACACACACACACAGACACACTCTCACACACTCAAATGCACACTCTCTGTGTGCACACACGCACACACACACACACACACAGACACACTCTCACACACTCAAATGCACACTCTCTGTGTGCACACACGCACACACACACACACATGCACACACACACACACACACACACTCACACATTCAAATGCACACTCTCTGTGTGTTTTGAGCCACTCTTTCCTTTCACATCTCATAAATTACATTGAAACACAGATTCTCACACACACTGTTTCTCTCTAGTCTTCTGTTCTACTGTCTTTAGAAGCACTATTTTATATATATACAGTATTTCAGATTCTCTCACACACACTCTTTCTCTCCCTGTGTCTCTGTTTAGAAGCGTGCTTTTCTTATGTACAGATTCTCACACACACTCTTTTCTCTCCCTGTGTCTTTCTGTTTAACACACACTCTTTTCTCTCCCTCTGGTTGTGTGTGCAGAGCCACTCGTACCTGACAGCCCGGCGTAACCATGGCAGACGAGGCGGACATGCGCAATGAGCTCACCGACCTGCAAGAGCGCGCCGACCAGCTGGCAGATGAGGTACGTCACACACACCTGAGGGTTCTGTAAACCTGGGAGGGAGGCCAGGATAGTGGAGCTAACACACACACAGAAAATGCATACACACAAACACACACACACACACACACACACAAACACACACACACACACACACACACACACACACACACGCACAAACACACACACACACACACACACACACACACACGCACGCACGCACGCACGCACACACACACACATATATACACACACACACAGGCTGTAAGCATTGGCTCAGATACATATGGTTGGCCTCATATAGAAATAGCTTTGACCGAAAAAGAAATGGTGAATCACATCTCTTATGCAAATCACATGAGAATCCCCTCTGAAGCTCACTTGTGAAAGCGGAACAAGGATCATGGGGGAACCAGATAACAGCAAACGCTGGAACTGGGAACCGGTAGAACGCATCGGTTCTCAACCGCAAGATAACAGCCAACCAGAACAGAGCTGGTCTTTATCATCAGATAGTCCGTCCACACCATCTGCTATCATAGCCCTCTGTATGACACACGGGAGGGTTATATAACAGTTAGCAGTGAGGCTCATGGCCACTCTCCTCTGCCCGTGTTGTGTCCAATGTGAAAACAAGTGGTCAGAAACGCCTCAGTGTCCCTGTCAGCTGCGTCCTCTGGGTTGGTGAAACAAAAGAGAAGTGTCATGGACACACTCGGGCATTAGTTGTGTGAGGCAGGTGATCGTCTGTCCCCTCGGTCCAGCTGAACCCGTCCACACGGAGGACCTCAGTGAGACCACGTAGCACCTGAGAGAAAGTGGAATAGAACATTAAACCACATATTGGAATATAGGACAGAATGCAGAACATTAAACCACATATTGGAATATTGGATAATATATAATAACAATATAATGTTCTATTCCACTTTCTCTCACACTGCACTCTGATGTGATGTGATGTGCATGCCATTGTTCCTTTTTACCACTAATCTCACCAGCCTCCCCGCTCCAAATCTCATGACGGCAAAGACAAATCTTCTGCTAGTCAAAGTTGACCCAGGTTTTTTTGTTTTGTTTTGTTTTGTTTTTTATGTTTGTTTTGAGAGTGATCAAGAGTTCAGGAGCTCTCATCAGAGAGATAGTCAAAGCTTTGTGCTCAGAGAATCCGCCCAAAGGGCATCTCGTAAATGATCTGCCCTGATGTACAAAAGGACAGATGTAATCCAGGGAGCTCTCAGTCAGGAGTAAGACTGAATGGAAGATGGCATCCCTTGCATCAGTAATGGGCAAATAGCACAATTAGCCAGACAAAGAGGGTGCTTCCTCTCCCCTGTATTGATCTTTAATGCATTTTTCATCTTATCCCTCATCACGGGCACAATGATAGAAAAACCTTACGCCGTTTTGTTTTTTTACCTTGAGCAAATGCTACTGATGTGTCCTGCAGAAGAAGACATTCATAGCACAGTCATTTTTAATGAGAGGAAAAGAGTCATCTTGCCTTTGCGTAGATTTATAGCCTTCCTTCCAAATGGCCGTATGAAACATTCATGAGTACGGTCCTCTGCTTAGAGGCCCAGGGCAGAGACTGACTGCTGGCCAAACGGAGAGAGTAAGGACTGTACGTAAATTGAATCAGGCTGTAGCGCTCTTTGTGGATAAAGTGTGGATGTTAGACTCTCAACCTCTTACCGGTCAGTTCACTCTTCTGACTTATGATATACTGCCAAGACTAAAAATATCCTCTGTGTAAAGAAGACTGTTTTCATTGGCAGTTATTTCCCACAATTTCCACAACAGCACTGATTACCCGATGAGTCTGTTTTGACATGTGATCATATTTTCTCAGATAATTAGTGGTAGTAATTAACAGTGGTAAACCAATAAATGAAACATTTGGCAAGGTACTTAGGTATTTCCTTTTTTCAGAGCAAATATTTCTTTCACCTGCTAAAACATTTCACTTCAGCCTGTCAAATTAGCCTCATTGGTGTTGTCGTGAAAGTGCCCAGAGCGGAATGGAACGAGGTATGGCGGTATCTAGGTGACCATAAGAACATACGTTTAGATTCTTCCGTTCCTTGTTAAAACTCTCCCAGAGGGTGTCAACCCTCTGTGATGTGCAGCTGTGCAGTTTCCTGTCTGACCATCTTTCTCTTGTCTTTGTTTTTCTTTCCCTTTCTTTCCTTAACTTTCTTTTTTTCTTTCTCCCTACAGTCACTGGAGAGCACCCGGCGTATGCTTGCGCTGGTGGAGGAGGTAAGACCGCAGCAACAATACAACAGCTACAACCACACGACAACAACACAACATTACAGCCACAACCACGGACAACAAACAACAGCAACAATACAACAGCTACAACCACAGACAACCACAACATTATAGTCACAACCACAGACAACAGCAACAACACAACAGCTATAACCACACGACAACAACACAACATTGCAACCACAACCACGGACAACAAACAGCAACAACAACACAAAAGCTACAACCACAGACACTGACAACACACAACCACAGACAACAACAACACAAAAGCTACAACCACAGACAACCACAACATTATAGTCACAACCACAGACAACAACATTACAGTCACAACCATAGACAACAATAACATTACAGTCACAACCACAGACAACAACAACATTACAGTCACAACCACAGACACCAACAACACAAAAGCTACAACAAGACACCGACAACATTACAGCCACAACCACAGACAACAATAACATTACACACACAACCACAGACAACAATAACACACCACCTACAACCACAGACAACAACAACACAACAGCTACAGCTACAACAGAACTGGGCTTTGGATCCCCAAAGGGAAATTGCAGTGTTATTAAATGTTTAACCAAATGTAGTGTTTTGATGGACAGACACATAGAGAGAAAAATTAAAAAAACACAGCTCAACTTTTTGAGCAATGCTGCCAGCAAATGATGCTAAGTGATGCTATCTCTGCTGTTCTGTGCAGGCGTAGTCGTCCCTAGACACACCACTGGGCTGGCTTAACACTTCACTTAAACATCCATTAAGAATTATAAACACATTCACAAAGGGTTATAAAGTATTCATAATGCCTCATAAAATTTGACGTCAGTCTATATAAATCACTTACACATAGTAATGGCAGCACTCATAAATGGTTTTCTTTGTCTCACCAAATGCTCATCGTGAAAGCCTCTGTGCCTGTTCGCTGTTGCAATTCAGTCTGTAATTTGCAAATCAAACATCATTTGTTCTACTGAGATTTCTTGGATGGAGCTTTGGTGTGTTGCAATTTTTACACTCACGCTGTTCATTTTATTACAACATTCGCCATTAAATAATTTAAATAATAATAATTCCCAGCCACACAACTTGTACTCTGCCAGCACGAGTATAAGAATGCTGTAAATGTGTAAATGTAGCTCCACAGATTAGCGTCTTTCTGTCGAGACCAGCGTGCTGCTGCAGGCGTCTCTCTGAAACTCCAAGCAGGCGATTAATGTGCGAGAGAAAGCCACAGGTCTGTCAGCAGTCTCTGTTTAAAAGGGGAGCTTAGCGTTAGCGTGCCGCAGAGAGCGCTGTAGAATCGCGGGATTGAGGCGCTAGACGCTGATCAGGCCCTGTCATCTAAAGACCCTGTCAGTGCTGCCTTCCCAGAAGGCCGCAGGGCAGTCTCAGTTGCTCGGGGGTGATGGGGCCGCTGTCACGGGGGGAAATTGCCTTCTCTGTTCTTCAAGCACTTCATTTAGCTCTGCCCACTTCCTTTATCACCATCATCTCTCTTTCTCTCTTCTCCCCCTCTCTCTCACTTTCTGTATGTCTGGGACAATTTATCTCTCTCTATACTCCCCCCTTGTCTTTCTCCCTTTCTCTTCCCTTATTTCCTCCTTTCACTTTCCTCTTTTTCTCTCTCTCTCTCTCTCTCTCTTTTTTTTCTCTATCCTTTTCTTCTAACATACACACACATACAGTCACAGTCTCTCTTACCCACACACATACTGACATAATTTAAAGAGTTGACCAGGAGAGATTGCTAGGCTCATTCCCAGTATTTATAGAAAGGTTGAGGTGCAGACATTGTGTGAGTCTTTTGCCCCTGATGTTAAAATCAATAGTGATTCTCCACAGCTTTTGTCCTCTGTTAATGATAGCAAAGCACTCCCTGCCCTCACTCGGGCAAGGTGATTTACGCCCGCTTAGACCTAATGGGTGCATGTGGTAGGAGGACATCCATTAAATGCAGCATATGATGAAATGCGTGGAGTAGCATTGGAGTGAGTTGATGTAGTGTCTTGTGTCTAATTTCAAGCTTCAAAGTCATCAAAGTCATTGAAGTCAAACGGATGTGAAAGAAGCAATTTCCTCTGAAACAGAAAAATCTGAAAAACATGAAATCAAAGGTGTTGAAATAACATGGATGTTAAAGAACCTATATGTTACGTGCTTTACATTCACAGTTGGCTACTTTTAAGGACTCCAGTCCAAATACATTAAATAGTATGACCATAGCAAGCTTTTATGACTTGCTGTTGAGCACTCAAATGATTGATGTTCGTGGTCATGCTGCATGTCAGCCATTTTAATTTAATTTGCAGCTAAAGGTCAGATATGTTTAATTTGTTTTCTCTGTCTGGGAGTGGTGATTAGCTTATTCACCTCTGCCCCATCATATGAAGCATTAACCCGTGGAACATAAATTGGATGAATAGTAAATGATTGGAGTTTTGCCAGTGCTGAATATTTGAATCTGTAGTGTGTGGGGGTCGAACTCTGCATGTTGACAGGTGCCTTAGGGAAAAAAGTGCAGGGGAAAGTAAATGATATAATTACAAACACACAACAGACACAGAAGACAAGCTCTGTATAATGTCAGTTTTCCTTCGCATGTGTGGAGAACAAATGAGAAAGCTTTGTAGACGTCTTTAACCTTTTAAAACTGTGGCAGCGAGGTACCCTGTTCTTGCCCACGTTAATCCACCCTGCCTGATGGTTGCGTTTTATCATGCCCGCCGTTCCATCTGGTGGAAATAATGAAACAGTGAGGGATTGTGTGCTGCAAATGAGGATCATCTGCTTTATTTAGGTCAATAGAGCCTTATTGCACCCAGCAGAACAGCGGCAGCCATATTTCACATACATGCTCTGAAGGCATCCGTGTACAGCACGCAGTCGGAACATGTGAACAGCCACAGAGCAGCAGCACGTCTCGCTATGAGCGGTATAGCACTAGCCTGCTCACCGTATGGTGCCTACCACCCCCACCACATGTCCTACATTACTAAAGAAATGAAAGTCATCAATAACCTTCACTGCTTTTGACTTACTGACTGTGTCTGACTTTTTACTGTGTTCTGTTCTGTGAATCCTGTGGATGATCACCCGTTCTGATCTCTGATCTCTGATCTCTCTACGGTCTTGTCTTTTCTCTTCATTCTCTTTTGTTGTCCTCCTTGTCCTTCCCTCTTTTGTTGTCCTCCTTGTCCTTCCCTCTTTTGTTGTCCTCCTTGTCCTTCCCTCTTTTGTTGTCCTCCTTGTCCTTCCCTCTTTTGTTGTCCTCCTGCCTCTGCTTCTGGTGGACTAGAGTAAAGATGCCGGAATCAGAACTCTGGTTATGCTCGATGAGCAAGGAGGTGAGTCTCAATGGGCATGAGGTGGTGATTATGTAATTCTAGCTTGAGAACACGAGTAGAGTTTTAAAGGAATAGAGCAGGTAAACTGTCATTATACAGTATAATATGACAGGTACAATATTACAGGTGAATTAGGTATAATATTACAGGTGAAGGTAATATTGCTTAAGCTTGCTTAATTGCACATTTAGGGATTGGGACAGCAAAATGCAAGCCATAATTATGTTATAAATCATGTTATAAAATGTTTACATTATGGTTATGATATGTGCATTGATATTAAAATATCATACACCTATACCATAAAGATATTATACCTGCAGTGCATTTTAAAGACCTGCTGACCTTAAATCTGTAACTGTTCATAGATTTTAAAGTCAGCTTGGGATTTGACTCGTAAGTGGAGTAAGGAGTGTGGTGTGTGTGTGTGTGTGTGTGTGTGTGTGTGTGTGTGTGTGTGTGTGTGTGTGTGTGTGTGTGTGTGTGTGTGTGTGTGTGTGTGTGCATGTGTGTTTAAGGGGGACGATCAGTTTTGCTAGTAATGAATTTTCCACAAGCTTAAGAATGGATCTCTCCATAATCCCTTTGGCTAAGGACACACACTCTCAAAATCAATTTGTAACAGAGATAATATATATTAACATACACACACACACACACACACACACACACACACACCATGAAGAAGCCAAGAGGAGAGAAAATTAAAGAGGAATTCCTGTATACTGTGTCATCATCTGACAAGGTGTTGCTTATCTCTTAAGAGCTAAAAACGAACTCTATCCATCTGCTTTCCTCAGCAGATACTGTAATGCACATCTAGATTGAAATGAGTGGATTTTTGTGTGCGTAGAGGGGGACCTTAATTAGCTTATCAGTCCAACATAAAGCTGCCCCCTACGCTTCCTAAAAAATGGTTGTCTCCTGTTCCTCTCAGCCCCAGTGCAATCAATTTCCAGATTCAGATTACCTCAGCATCCTCTTATCCAGAATTCCCAAGACATTACCCAACTACCCACCCCCAACACACACACACACACACACACACACACACACACACACACACACACACACACACACACACACACACACACACACACACACACACACTTCAATCAATGGGACCCTACCACTCATCTAGCACAATTGAATATTTCCAGGAAAAAGCATGAACACAAGAAGAAAAGGATTATGTTCCAATGCCTGTGATTAATGATTAATGTTATTTCTCTGATCTTTTGACTTTTTTTGTTTTGAGAATCATTTTTTTTCTGGCAAATTTAACTTTCTCTTCAGAGAGAATCAAATAAATCCCAAGTAAATTATGTAGTGTATATACCAACCAAACATTAGATCCTATTATTAATGTCTCTGGCACCTGAAAGTGTGGAGCATAAAGGAAAAAAATCAAACAGGCATTCACAAGGGCAGCCTCTGTAGTGAAACATCAGGCAGAAGCAGACAGAGCAGAGGGAAGTGAGACCTTAAGTGAGCGAGAGCTTACTGTCAGCCTGAGAGGAGATAAGATGTCCCTCCCTCCTTCTCCACTGACACGTTCCCTCTCCTCACTAATCGCCTCTGTTCCCCAGGATTACCACCAAACACTAATTAGCCCTCGCGTTTGTTCTCGAAACGACACTTAGCCCAGAGTAGCACACACACACACACACAATCACTCAACTGATGGATGATATCTCTGCCAGGTGCACAGGTTATGTCCAAACTAAATTACGATAAAGATTAAGATGAAGAACGAAGACTGAATTCTGATGGCATTTGACATTTTTTTTAACTGCTTGTGTTACCATGAACGGGTCGATACTAGTGCCAGTTTCCGCTCGAGCTGCCCTGAACAGGATTTGAACCCTGGCCACAGCGAGTAGGCAGCCTGGCAGATGGGCAGCCAGCAGTACCAGCCACTCAGCTATGCAGTGCTTTTAAATGCCATCTTGTGCAGGATTATGACAAATGCTTTAATCCCAGTGCCTGTAGTTATGGCAGAGACAGTAGAGAGAGATATACTGGCTAATATTGAAGCTAAATTAAGGTAGGCCTACAGTAGGATTTACAGTAAAGTATTGCATTTCAATAATATGCAGTTTAAGAATAGAATAGAATAGAATAGAAGGGAATTCAGTCTTCATCACAACAGTTGCTTTAGATACACTATATACCCACAAGCAAAGCATCTCTATTAAAAAAACAAACAAATGCTTAATATGCTCATCTAATTGCTTCCATTTCTACAGTATGCACACTACCTGGCTAATAATGTGCATAATAACAGTAGTTTATAGTGTACATCAGTGTTGTAGTCGAGTCACTATGCCTCGAGTCCGATAGCCAATAACAATTATGTACACTATAATTTCTGTTTATATTCAGTGGGCCACAAGTGAGAAGCAAGAAATTGCAGGAACTGTGCAGTAATGCTATGATATCTGATCAGTGTTTTTACATCAGTAGGCAATAAACTGACATTCTTTGCTTTAACTTAATTTCCTCCTTGTCCTTGGGATCATAAAAAGTTCAATAAATCATTTGAAATGCTTAATTTAGCCCAATGCTCATAGTTTCTAATCCCATAACCTACTGTAAGGCGTCTATTCACCTGAGTAACCCGCCATCAGAAGAATGCATCCATGTGTCCATGAATGCATTTACAGTATGTCTGTCACTCTGTCCTTAAACCTTTCGATCGTTTTATTCTGTATTCAGTTTTTGTCTATGTGGTTTTTTTTCTCAGTCCCCTACCCCAAATTCACACACACACACACACACACACACACACACACTCACACACACACACACACTCAATCCAACACCCTTGAACATAGCAGGCTAGTGTGCTAGCGAAGAAGCTAAAATCCCCATGAGCGTTGGTGTCTGTCATTTGCACATCTCCTGCAAGGCTCCAAGCCATGGGGTGTAGCCTACTCACTACACAGCTCTGCCCCCTTTGCTTCCTAAAAAAGACCCAGGCCCAGCGCAATCAATTTCCAGATTCAAATTACAGACACACACACGCACGCATGTGCGCACGCACGCACACACACACACACACACACACACACACACACACACACACACACACACACACACACACACACACACACACACACACACACACTATATATCCATGTTCATGTTGGCTTGGTGGCAGGCCTTTACTCTGATGCCAGCCAGTTACCGTAATGCCTGGCATGGACGTCTGAATGCTGGGTGTGGGCCATGTGCTGTTTTATGTTATTTCTCTAATAATACCACATGATGGATATATTTGATTTATGTTGATATTTATATTTATAGCTGTGTAGCCTCACAGTATGTTCACAGAGCATTAAAAGCTGCCATGTTTGTTTTAGTTGCTGGATATAAGATCCCTAGTGAGATGGCACATTAACTGCCAGAGCTTTCACGTTTTCCACACGTCCTCTTGATTGCCTGCATGTTCGCCTATCATCATGTGTTCTATCCAAACTAGCCATTTAGATGCTTTTACATTTCACAATTTTGTTTCCATTGCTTGTTTCATGTTTTTTTCTTTTGTTTTTGTCACAAAAGCAAAGCACCTCTTTTTCATCCTTATCATCCCCCTTTGTCCTGACCAGAGCAACTTGATCGTATTGAGGGGGGCATGAACCAAATCAACAAAGACATGAAGGAGGCCGAGAAAAGTTTAAAAGATCCGGGGAAATGCTGTGGAATTATGGAAATGTGTCCTTGTAGCAAGTAGGTACTGGTCAAGGGTCTGTCAGCTCTTGGCCCATGTGCTAGTGTCCAGTGTGTGTGTGTGTGTGTGTGTGTGTGTGTGTGTGTGTGAATAATTATTCCCTGTTCTTTGTCTCCTCTCCCTTGTTATTCTTCTCCTCCTCCCCCCGTTTTCTTTTTTATATTTGTGGTGTTTTTTTGTGTTTGTTTTTGTTTTTGTTTTTTTGGGGGCGATATTTTAACTAATGTTTAATCAGAGCAACTGGAGCGCATCGAGGAAGGGATGGACCAAATCAATAAGGACATGAAAGAAGCAGAAAAGAATTTGACGGATCTAGGCAATCTCTGTGGAGTGTGCCCATGCTGCAACAAGTAGGTGCTGCCTGCTTGCCTGCATGCCTGCCTTCCTGTTCGCCCGAAAACCTCATGAGAAATATGTGGTGGTCATGACCATCCATCCACAAAATGACCAGTACTGCTGCCTGCTATGGCACACCAAGCTATCCCATGCCATATAAAAGCCACAGCCGTCAGACCACATCATGCCATGCTATACCATACCAAGTCATGCCATACTACCACACCATTGTGTATACCATTCTATATTATACCAAGCCACTTCACTACACTATATTGCAAGCCACGTTACACCATGCCACGCAATACCTAGCCACACCACAACGTGCCACACCATGGTATGCCAAGTCACACTAAGCCATCTCATACCCAGCGAGCCATCTCATACCATTCTTCCTCTTCTCTAACCCTCGTCTCAAGTTGCCTGTCTGGGCGTCAGTAATGGGTGTGGATAGAGGTGGATGTAGCAGGAGGCCTGTTAAACTGATCCTCTGCCTTGGCAATAATGCATTTCCAGCCCATGCAATGCAACCCAGGCCAAGCCGTAGGCCTTTCCAACGTTGCCATTTGAACACATGCTGATTGCCATGCTTCAGTGGTCTCCTGACCGAGGCTGGGAATGCTTTAAATGTCAAACGACTTTAATTCAGGCAGCCACAGCTTTGTAATAAAGGCAGGCTGCCTCCAATCCATAACTTGCAGTGACAAGGTAGTGACGTAGCGTGTCACTTGAGCTTGTGCCCAGTGTGATGGGAATGTTCTAAAGAATTCTATTCTATTCTTTTAGAAAATGAATGTTCTAAAGAATATCTGGGCTCATTAAATTCAACATGGAATTTTAGAAACTTACATTGTTACAGAACAGAATCTTTTGTTAGAATGTTAAAAACATTCTCCCCTTCCCCTGCTGAAGGGTTAAGGTTGGACACAAATCTAATGTGTTTGCTTGAGGCTACACTATCTGTGGTTCCATCTGACTTGCATGAGCGCAGGAAACCTCAGCTGTGCAGCCAAAGTAATTTAAAAAGGGCGCATTAAACTGATAATGTGATTAATCAAAAGATGTCACCCTGTATATGTTAAAATACGGTAAAATGTGTGTGAGTTGTTTTGGAGATGAATACAGCCTTGAAGGCAGTGTGGGAAAATGTCAGAAAGCAGGCATTAGGCTGAAAGCACAAGAGCACAGAAATTAGCTTATAGATCTCACCTTTCTAAACAGCAACAAAAAATGCAAATGCATGTTTTTTATTCAGATGTATCGTATGTTTGAAACCATTGCATCTCTCAGCAGGCTGTCAACTGAGGGCCTTGGTGAAAACGGTGTTCACGCAGAGCTTCTAGAGCTATTTCCACAAGTAGTGGTACATGTTGAGTGGGAGAGCATAAAGAGGCATTTCATCTGACTGGTTCCTCTTGTCTGCTGTAGCATTAGAGATCACCTGGGTCCCATTTCAGTCAAGCCCAACAACCCCAGCTGCGTTTACAGAGTCATCCACCTGCGTCTTTCTCTCTCTCTCTCTCTCTCTCTCTCTCTCTCTCTCTCTCTCTCTTTATCTATCTATCTATCTCCCTATCTTTCTACACCCCTTCCCCCCATCAACAGAAATTATCATGAACCGGTAGTCACTATCAATTTCCTTTCAGCTCCAATTCATCTGAAAACCACACCATTCTCAAACCGCATACATTCTAACCAGCCTTGAGTCTTGGACTACACAAAATAAGCCCTTAAAATTGCTAAACACAGGCATGTATGAGATGGGGTTTGGTGCGCAGTGAGCAGCTACCAAGAAAGCCGATCACTTCTGTGATATAAGAACTACTGACGTCTTCCTTGGACTCCTCAGTTCCTTTTCATTATGCATGTTTTCATGTTGCACGTGTATTGGAACATGATTTGCATGGCTTCAGTGTTTACCATTAAGAACATGCAGTGTATGTTTCCAGAATTTCTCTGTACAAATAGTTCTCATGTTTGTATACACTGAAAGCAGAAGTTTGTTTTTTCTTTAAAGACATCTGGCTCAAATAAAATATTAATGGTATTAAGTAAACAAGGTCTGGTTTGGAGGTCATTTGTTTTACTCTAATTGCTAAGTATTGAAAATTTAATTTGGAGCACACATTTTCTAAATAGAAAGAGCTATATTTAATGAATTGTGTCAATTGCTATATGTATATCAATATACTTTTTAAAAAATGTTACCTTATTACATGTCTCAACTCCAATGTGTCCTGATGTATAAATGTATCATGACAGCAAATCTCCAAAAGGTTCTTGAAGTTATTGTCAGACCAGACCTTATTTTAATGCCTGATGGCATGGGGCGTTTGCCAAATGCTACTATGCTAAATGCATGTGTTTGTATGTCAAGATGAATCATTTAATGTGATGATGCTGTTTTCCTCCTTCTGTTCTCAATACAACCAGCAGTGTATGTGTGCCTCTTATCATGCCATTACCTCTTCCTGTTGTTCAGTGTAACATCTTCCCATCCTGTCCTGTCTATCTGTGGATCCTCCTGTCTGCCTGTTCACCTGTCTATCCACCTGTCTGTCTGTCTGTCTGTCTGTCTGTCTGTGTCTTTGTATATCTACCATTGGTGGTCATTGTTCTATCTTGAGCATATTTGTTTATCTTTTTCGGTGTATAATTGATTTACTGACTTAAATATTCATCTTGGATTTCTTTCTTTGAGTGACTACTGGACTGAGTGGCTATGTTAAACTAAATCCCCAAGCATATTCTGAGAAAAACTTATGTGTGGGTAGAAAATACAAACGCTGTGAGAGCAGTCTTTGGTAGACAGGTTGATGAACACTGTCTCTCCTCTCTATAAATGCTGTACCGTTACCCTTCTTTTGTATGCTATGCCTACCTGACCAAGCACACCTACGTTGTAGTGAATAGGCAGTACTTTAGGTTATAATTACTGCTGGTAAGGTTGGCTGCATGCTGAATTAGGGTTATTTATTTTCAACACACTGTACTGGAGCAGATGAAGTACACTGACGGTCAAACTGACAGCTTTTTGAACAGTGAGTTAACTAAATTGTTTAGTTCAAAGTTGTTCAGATGGCTGAAATCATTATTTTACCACTGCATGGTCACAAAAAAAATAACATCGGTTTGGTCAAACAGTTATCAGTTATTTTACAAAAGCAAGGTCCAGTAGCCACTGCATTTTTAATCAATACTGAGAAATCTCAGTTCTCAGTTATGTAGAGTAGGCTAGTGGTATTAGCATGCTACTACAATACTGCTCAATGGCACTCCCATTCATCTTGATGTGAATAGGCTATTGCCTTGAGCTGTGTATATGTATGTTATGCGGAGCCTCTCACTCATTGTGTTTCTATGTGTTTCGCAGACTGAAGGATCGCGGTCAGTCCTGGGCCAACAACCAGGACGGCGTGGTGTCCAGTCAGCCTGCCCGTGTGATGGACGAAAGGGAGCAGATGGCCATCAGTGGGGGCTACATCCGCAGGTGAGTGGGAGCTAAAAAGAGAGACTGCTACCAGTAGGGGGCGCTATTAGGAGGTGGAAGCTACATAAACAGGTAAATGGGAGCTAAAAAAGAGACTGCTACCAGTAGGGGGTGCTATTAGGAGGTGAGGGCTACATCTGCAGGTGAATGGGAGCTAAAAAGAGAGACTGCTACCCAGTAGGAGGCACTATTAGGAGGTGAGGGCTACATCCGCAGGTGAGTGAGAGCTAAAAAGAGAGACTGCTACCAGTAGAGGGGGCTATTAGGAAGCAGTGCCGTGATGTTTACATACTTATAATGATTTATTTGGCTGACGTTTTTATCCAAAGTGATTTATGTATATGCCAGTTATTACAAGGGCCAGTCTCCCCAGAGTAACTCAGTGTTAAGTTAAGCCTTGCTCAATAGCACAATGGTGGTAGCCGGGACTTAGAATCCTAGAACAACTTGAACAGCTTGTCTGGCTACATGCAAACCCAATTCCTAGCCCTGCTACACTTCCACCGTCCCATGATGCTGGATGGCGTACGGGGTTCTACACTGTCTGGTCAGGGTGGAGATGTAACTGATGATAAGGGGGCCTGGATCAGCTCTGGCCTCAAATCTGACAGTGATAAATCACAATTCTTGATTGTTTCCCTTGTTGGAAGTCGCTTTGGTTAAAAAGCATCAGCCAGATGTAAAGTAATGTAATGATAAAGCAAAGACCCAGTAGACTCGGGGTGGTGGTGTAGCGTATGTAAGTCACTGTGGATGAAAATGTCAGCCAGATGAATGAATAAATAAGGATGTGAAACTCGTGCCAGATTTAGGGATGGGCTGGTCCCAGAGGTAGATGATAACTGGAGCAGTTTGCTTTCTTTTCTCAAAAAGATATTATAGGGTGTCCAGTCCACACTCTCATTAACAAGCCAATTTATTGCTGACATTATATAATTATACATGCTAAATATGCATGCAATGCTTTCTTTAAAAGTGTCAAATAAGTTTTAGAATACTAATACCGTATATTATTTATGCATGTGAGAGGTTGTAGAGAGAGTTAGTTGCAAGGGATGCCATTGTAGCGGTACTTGGCACTGCATCTTTTCTTTACACTATTCATATTTCTTCCTCTCTCAGCAAGTAGTTGTTTGTTATGTCCATGCAATGGATTGTGCAAAGTTGCCATGACCCTAACAGCTTTTGATGTTCCAAGAGGTCATTGGCATCCTTAATGCTCTTTAAGCTTCCTGGCATGCGGTATACCTGCAATGTGTGTTTAACAGCGGTCAGTGCGCATTTAACCAAGCTACTCTGGTGACTTTGCAGGGTAACAGACGACGCCAGGGAGAACGAGATGGATGAGAACCTGGAACAAGTGGGTGGCATCATCGGTAACCTGCGTCACATGGCTCTGGACATGGGCAACGAGATCGATACTCAGAACCGCCAGATCGACAGGATTATGGAAATGGTAAGGATGGGTCCACTTAGAACGGGTCTGAGGTGATCCTGGCCTTTGTCAGGTCCTGTTTTAACTTGACTCAATTCAGCTCGACTCAACCTTAGGCTATTTGGTTACCTACATAAAACCAATTAGATTGGATACATTTCAAAATAACAGATGGACTACTGACAAGATTTAAAGGCAGCTAAGGATACTGATAAACGGACTTCCAAGGAACTTTCCGCTTCTATCATGGCTGTAATACTCCACTAGGGACACTAAAACTTAAAAACCTTTTAATAAGGGTCTCACAAGTAACTGAAACAGTAATGATGAAGTTTTAAAGTCAGCAGGTTTATTAAATGTATGATAAAAAAAATGATTTTGTCTAATGGGTTTTAACCCACTGAATATTCACATGGACCGCCTGTGTGTAGGCTATGTGCTTGACATCTCGTTCTCTCTCCTACAGGCTGATTCCAACAAGACCCGGATTGACGACGCCAACCAGCGTGCCACAAAGATGTTGGGCAGTGGCTAACTTCCTCCTATACAAGAAGTGCTTTCACCCCCCTCCCCCCAGCCAAGTACCCACCTACGCTGTACCTGCCATGGTACACATGTGCTTTTATCATGGTTATTCACCCGGTCCCGATACAGTAGGTTTGCACACAGGCACATATCTGTCCCTACTGACTCCTGTAGAGAAAAAAAATGTCGTCCTGTATCGTCTGTCTTGGCCTCTTTACTGTAAACGATAGTGCTGGTAAATGATTACTGTCTATGAACTCCAATTCTCTCTCTCCAAAGGTTGTATATAGTGCATATTTGATGGCTTAGAGTTCATGTGAGGTTTTAATTTTCTTTTGTTTCTCTTTGTTTTTTAAATATATACATATTTATTATATCTTTGTCCACCTTTTTTGGATGAAGGATATTGAAAAAATGCTTCACGTGATTCAATTGTTCTTTTTTTTCTGTTTGTACTTCACAGTAAAAGGCAGTAAATGGCTTAATTTCTTTTCACTACTGCCATGCTGTATATTTTTATGTAATGAAACAAGAGAGGAGAAGGATGGCAGTGTTTATTAGCAAGTAATGTACAAAAGAGAATGGTTGTGTTTCCTTCATCTGACCCTGTCCCTTTACAAGTAGCTAGACACATCATGTGTGATATCATTGCATACTGTGTACTATTATTAGTGATAGATTTAGGGATACTGTGCATAAACGAAACATTACACTGTAAAAATATCTAACATGGCAGTAACATTTGGGGGTATCTATGGTCAATATCAGGACAAGACAGAGAGTATCACATTCCTGCAACTTTGCAATAGTGCCACTGTTTTTACTCCTGTGTCTGTATATCAGCATTATGTGATCATCATTGTTAAATAAACAGTTCATGCCATTAAAAATAAACTATATGACCAAAACACAATAGTCCACTTCTCATCATTTTTCTTTTATTGTTTTTCTTTTCTGATACACTCACTCAAAAGTCGGTCATACTGTAGCTTGTGGGATGCATCTTCCAATGAAACTGACACAGAATCTCTGAGATACCCTGTGGCTGTCTAGCGCTTTAAAAGCAGTGGCCATTTTCAAGGATATGATAGTGCTTTTCAGTGACCTGATTGTGCTTGAATGCATAGAGATCTCTTTGAAGCTGGAACGGTATCTATAGGCTCATGCTGCAAGCATAAAGCTGACTGCGTACCCACCCCTCCCCCTTTTCCTCCCACCCACTCGTTCATAATGAAATCTTTTGGTCATTACTATGATGTAACATCAATATTTAAGATATAAAATTGCATTATTTTATCCCTTATGTAAGTATGGACTAAAGTAATTGCATGATTAAAACATGAACATGAATGTGTTCTCTCCTGCACACACACACACACACATTTCTTTCTCACATGATGTAACTTTCTGAGGTAGCAAACTGGCATTTGTTTTTAATTGTAATTGACATCAGTTGAATATGTGGGAAGGAAATAGGGAATGGCAAATGGCTTCTGATGATGTGACACCGTAGGAATGGGCGTACATTGTACTAATGGATATCCTCTTTGAGCTTGGGGCTTTGGAGATTAGTGCTAGGCTACGTCACTAAGACCCAGCACATACCGCTATGCACACACACACACACACACAAAACCATACTCCCTCCTCTCCCATCCATAAACATACAACCTACAGCTCAGCCCCAGCTTGCTCATAGTTTTGCCATGCTGCTGTGACAACACAAATGTTTGATCCTAAATAAATATGAAATATAGATAGGTAAACACTAAGTCTTACCAATGCAACAGTTTCAGTGAAACTACATTATTCTTGTCATGGAAATTCTTGTCATGGATTGCATTGCATTGCATTGCATGTGTTATAATCAAATCAAATCAAATATTTCTACACACAGCTGCTGTGTTGTTCACAGCTTATGCACCATTAAAGCAACTATACTACAATTAATTTATAGGTAAATATATATTTCATCGTCCACAGTGTTTTTTCCACAGTTGAATCAACACAGTTGGTTTCGGTGTTGTTAACCCTCTCCACTCTCATTCTGTGTGAGATTATAATCCAAGCCCTTCTCTGCAGCTGATAGGACCTGAGTCTCATCAGACCCTGATCTCAGCAGTGAATAAATCAGCTGCTTCAAAACACCACAGCCTCCTTCTTGTATGACAGCACCTGTATCACGGTTCTTGTTCCAGGTCAGTTTGCATTCTTCTAAGCGCTTGCATTATCACTGCTTTTACCCAGCCAGTAGGCTGCATGGTAGGTCATGTCTTCCAAGGTTCAGACACTCACAGTAATGTATATATTTTGTACTTATTCTTTGCAAAGGTAAGTGTTTTAAGGGGCGGTGGTAACGTAGTGGTTAATGAGCTGGGCTAATACAGTAGCCTGAAAAGTTGTAGGTTAAATTCCCGGCTTCCACCGTTGTGCCCTTGAGCAAGGCACTTAGCATGTTGCGCTGGGGACAGTGTTACCCTTATAATATAGTATATGTAAGTCACTTTGGATTAAAAAGTGTCTGCTAAATGAATAAATGTAAATTATTTGGGCTGTCAACTAAGAGGAAGTGTAAATTGCCTCATCCATTCTTAAGTTTACTTTTTCATTCTCTTTGTTTTTTTTATTGAAATGACCCAGCTTTACCCTCCTGTGGGCGTTATCAGTCGTGAGGAATAACTAGATAGCAGGATGACTGCAGATACATTTCTGTACCCAACCCCTTCCCCTATCTAACCCCACTTCCCTTTTTGTTCTGCCCTCCACGCACTCCATTTTAGTGTATCCCATAATTTCACTGTGTGCATGCTGCATCTGTCACACCTCTCTGCCTACTCATTTTCCTGTATGCAACTGCATCCTTTCCACCACAATTAGAACATAATGATACTCTGCAAATGAAAATGAATGGCAGGTGCTGAAAATGGTGCCCTTTTTTGCCATACTTCGCACGTAGTAGCGTAACTCGTATGTGTTTATGTGACACAAAATGTCGATAAGGGGCTGAGAATAAACTGGTGAAAGCAATGTTAGTGAAAGGAGATTAGATGAGTTCATAATTTTGAAAGCAATGGCCGAGAAGGGATATGATGTGGGGGAGGGAGAGACAGCAAACACTTACATAAGCTGAAAGCACTGTCTTACTGTGAGGTAGGTGGGCACTAAGTGGAACAGGGGAAGAGAGACAGACAGATAGACAGAGAAATACTGTATAGAGGGAAAGGGGAGTTTATCATAAATTAAAGATATATGAAATTAAATGCAATTGAACAATAAAAACAACAATAACAGTAGGCCTAAGAATGGTAATAATCCATTAGCCCTACACATTATATCCTAGGTTCAATTAATAGAGTCACAACAGAGCACCTTTCATGAAATATGGCCCTATAGAAAAAGCTTGCTTAGGCTATAAATTTGTACCCACAGCAACATCTAGTGGTGACAGTATCTGCAAACACAAGGCCAGGCCTATAGTTTCAACCCAGTTACTGTAGTTTAGTTTACACACATAACTCCTAAAAGCCTATGTTTTATGGTATAAAATTCTCGCCAAAAGTGTTCTGTACCTGTACCAAAGTTTTGGGCTTGTAAGAATATTTTGTGCTCGTAAAAATGATTTGTGTACATGTAAAAATAATTTGTATCTGTAAAAATATTTTGTGCATGTAAAAATGGTTTGTACATCTTCAAATCCGTTTTCTCACTGTGTAGAATTTTTTTTTGTGAATTTGCGAACGATATTTGTACGCACGGATTTTCCATTTGCAAGTGCGCATCTGTTTTCTACAGACATGAAACAGATCTACGGGTACGAAACGAATGTACAAGTACAAAACTTTTTTACAAATTTTCCCAAAACAGCCAATCACAGCACTGCTTACTGAACGGCCAGTCAGCCGATCAGCTCGTTTCTTTAATTCTGAAACGCTGGACATAGAAAATACAGCTCTTGGTACATCCATGTAAACACAGTTCAGAAGAGGTGAAACACTTAAAAAAGAAGAGCTATCTTAGCTAACAAGCAAACAGCTCAACTTAACTCTATTCCTTCCCTACTATGAATCTAATATCATTAACTAGAACTAATAAAATTCGGATCATTAGTATTATTATTAATGATATAATTGTTCTGTATAGTTATTGTGTTAGTGTTTTCCGACTAGTCATTCCTCCCTTTGTATTTCCCACGTTATATGTGCTGTGCTTTCACGTAACGTTAGCAGAGACGGTTGATAGTATCTTTGACGTTAGCTTAGCCCAGCCAATACTAGCCCAGTTAGCTGCCATTACCTATTGTTACCTAGTAATTACCTATCCAGTGCTCGCGTTTTAAACTATACTGTTTATTAGTTCTAGTTAATGATATTAGATTCATAGTAGGGAAGGAATAGAGTTAAGTTGAGCTGTTTGCTTGTTAGCTAAGTTAGCTTGTTACCTAAGCTAGCTAGAACATAACAGTTACTGCTACATGACCAAAAAAGTTCAGGGTGGCTTTAGGCTGACTCCCTTCCCTCCCTCCCTTTGTATTTCCCATGTTATATGTGCGGTGCTATCACGTAACGTTAGCAGAGACAGTTGATAAAAGCAGTATCTTTGACGTTAGCTTAGCCCAGCCAATGCTTGTTTCACCTCTTCTGACTGTAGTGTTTACATGGATGTACCCAGAGATGTCCAGCGTTTCAGAATTAAAGAAGTGAGCTGATCGGCTGACTGGCCGTTCAGTAAGCAGTGCTGTGATTGGCTGTTTTGGGAAAATTTGTAAAAAAGTTTTGTACTTGTAAATTCGTTTCGTACCCGTAGATCTGTTTCATGTCTGTAGAAAACAGATGCGCACTTGCAAATGGAAAATCTGTGCGTGCAAAAATCGTTCGCAAATTCACAAACATTTTTTCTACACAGTGACAAAACGGATTTGAAGATGTACAAACCATTTTTGCATGCACAAAATATTTTTACAGATACAAATTATTTTTACATGTACACAAATATTTTTTACGAGCACAAAATATTCTTACAAGCACAAAACTTTGGTACAGGTACAGAAAACTTTTGGCGAGAATTTTATACCATAATGTTTGCATGTATTGCATTATATTAATAGGTGTATTATGGTATTTTCTATGATAATCTAAAGTCATGGATGGCTCAGTATTTTGTTGTCAGACATTTATCTTATTTTATAGCGTGGGATGGTTACAGAAAAAAGTACAGAAAAGGTTTTAGGCCTACGATATAGGCCTACACAATTATTTTCTTAAATCAATGTAGGCCTCAAATTAAGCAAACTGTTGGCCTACAAATTATTGGGTGAAAATCGCTTGAAATCTCGCGGTAACATTTCTGGCGCTTTGACGTCTACGGGATTTTCTACGGCAATTTTATACGCAATACTTTACACAGCGATATTGAAATGGCGCTTGCGTTTAAGTCCTAGTGGTTAGGGCAGACAGCCGCTAAGTCTCAAAAGTCAAGGTCCACCGTTAGAAATTGTAGTTTGGTCTTGTCAGAGTCGTCTTCTAAGTCTATACAATTAAGCAAACGTGCATGTGAGAAGGGCGGATTATGACAGAAGAAAAGTCGCATCGGAGGACACATTTGAGTCAACAGTATTTTGAAACCGTCAACATCAGACAGGTACGTTTGCTATCTCAACTCAGGCTAGCAATGCTAGCATAGTAGTCTATCAGCAAACTGACCACGTTAGGTTTGACCAACCGGTCTATTCTATCCTGGTGTTAGAAATCATACATAATGATAAACGGATCAATTGTGTCAACCTCTAGTCTACTAATAAATGCAGAGTAATTTTAAAGGCATTAATCTCAGTTCCTAAATTCACTAAATTGTGGTTCAGCCAATTTAGCTGCTATTGCTAGCTAGCACAAGGCTTCCTAGCTTGGTAGCTAGCGTTTGCTTGAGTAATGCAAAGTTTGACTTAACCTACCAAGAGGTAGTCAGTTGCTAAGCTGCTATTACTAGCTACATGTAAATATATGGTATTCGTGCACAATGGCTATTGCCGTGACCGATACGTTTTAGTAGTTATTTTGTCGTGTTGCTTGTTGATATATGTCTGATGTTTTGGTGGCTAATTTGCAGTGTGTCGCTAACGGCATGTCATTCTGGTAACGTTAGCTAATGTTGATTTTTTTTTTTTTTTTTTTTTACAAAGCTAGGTAACTGTTTGCTATTTAGTCCAGCAAAAGCACAAACTGGCAGATACTGCAACTGAAGGTGTTTCTGAAATTATTGGTCAATTGTTTTTTGTCATCAAACATAAAACTGCGTCAATAGTGTGGTTGCTAGGTCGTTTTAAGTTGTCCAACTTCACTGGTAACGTTAGCATGTCACGAAAAACCGGTGAAAAGCGTGTGATGCCTTTTGCCAACTTGTAACTGTGCCGCTGTAATTTAGGAGCCAATTTCACAGCGTCATAAGTCTTTAGTAGCATGTCTACTTTGTGTCATTAATGACATGTGAAGTGTGTGCATTTAGCCTCTTTTCATTTGAACAGTTCAGTTAATGAGAGCCATTAGCCGAACAAAATTGGGCCTTGAACATGAGGCCAAGCAGCCAGTGTGTCACTGTAGAATATAAAATTAATGCTAACAATTTCCTTTACGTGGTCAATAACCAGATGTATCTGGCGTGAACATTTATCTGCTTGTGCAAAACATTGATGTTAATATAAGCTCATGCTTGACATACTCTTAATAAGCTGCACATTGTTAATTTCCTTTGGTGAAAGTGGTGGACGTAAAAGTCAACCAATCTGAGTAACTCGTGTAGAATCAGGAAGCAAAATCTGTAACCACAGCATATACTCTGCATCGCTATTAATTTCCTGATATCGAGCGAAGACGTCTGGTCGTTAACGTTAAATGTTAGGACTAACTGTCCGATGTCTCTAGTTTTGCTGGCCACGTTGAGGCTTTGTGATCCGGACTGCCATTCCCCAACATCTGCGCGGGCACATTTTCAAATCCTAGAGCGTTTGCATGAGAAGGCTTGTATATAGGGGGCACTATTTGCGTGTTTTCCGGAGCTCAAGAAAACTACACGCAAGTAGGTGAAAATAAGTGCAGATCGCTGAAGTTAACTATGAACGTGAACTATGCTTTTCTATGTCTCAGCCCAACACATTCATCGTTGCTAGCGATAGTCTTATCTCCTGCAGAACATGCACCCTACATCAGGATATTTGCGAAAGAGTAGGCCTAGCTTATGTGGTGTTGTGCTAGTACAGTACTAGCTATTTCAGTTAATATATCAGCATGGTCAGAGACTTATAGAAATAGGACCACGCCTAAATCAATATTAAAAAAAGAGCCTTTCACAGGTGCCTAGAACACTGAGCACACAGCCCTAAGCCTTACTTCCACATTAAGTCAAGTGAGTTCAGTGTCCTGGTGGGCCTAGTGTTCTGCACACAGTTGCTACAGCTGTTATGTAAAGCTACAGGCGTCAAAACTGCGGACAGCTGATACCCCCACTGTAAAAAAAAAAAGGCTTATTGTCTGTCGTTCCCTTTCACATTGAACATGTAAATGTTGCGGAGGCTCTGGAGGGAGCAACTAGGCAGCTTTGCTCTTGGCCTCTAAAGTCTTTCTGAGGTTTGGAAGTCAATGACTGCATTGTTCCATTTCTGTATCATTGTTGGAGACCTGCAGGCTTGCAAATTGATTTTGCATTTGTTGGTGTTTGTGTGTGTGTGTGTGTGTTTGGGGTTGATTGTGTGCTTATTGCTTGTAGTTTTATTGCTTGCGTGTTTACTTGCTTGCTGTGTGCTTTTGTTTGTTTGTTTGTTTGTTTGTCTGTCTGTATATGTTGACATCATGTGTGATATTTCTTCCCTTGTTCAGTAAGCATGCGTGACCTGGCTGCCCAGGTCACCAGCAGCCTGTTGCGCTTCCCGGAGGTGACTGTAGACGCTCTGGGTGAAGATGAAGTCACGCTGGACTCTGTGCTGCATGGCAGGTTCACCGTCGGTAAGATTCGATTCCTTTCTGTTCCTCTGCAGCTAAGGAGCACATTCTGTTATATATCAAACCTACATTTAGCTATGTAAATTAAGTGGTTGTCTAGTAAGCACATGTGCATATGCTTTAACTACCTATGTTGTATGTTGCTTTGGATAAAATGCTGTTTTAACCTAAGACATTTTGGATGTGGCCAGTTTTGAGTTGTGAGAGCCCGAAATTGCATAAAAGTGGTCAGACCTGAAGTAGGTGCAGATATTTGTAAAGGGTCATTGACTTTTAGGCCCTTACTTGATTGTATGGTGAAGTGGACTTCCCTTATCCAGAGTCTACTGAACCATTGATGATTTTGATGATGATTTATGATTTATGATTCAGTAAAAATGCACTACAGCCCACAGTGTGCATGTGTCTGCCTTTATGTTTTCATCCATATACTTGACATGCATGTGTGTGTGTGTGTGTTGCAGGGCGGAGCGGGTTGGCCTGGCTGGCGTGTGGCCCCCAGCTGGAGGTGGTGCACTCGGTGACGGCCGAGCGCTTCTCGGCCTACTGCTTCAGCAGCCTCAGCGAGCACCCGCCCAACGTGCTGGCGGCGCACGACTTCTGCTGGCTGAAGCGCACGGGTCTGCTGGTGGGCCTGGAGGAGGCCGAGGGCAGCATGCTCTGCCTCTACGACCTGGGCATCTCCCGTGTCGTCAAGGCCGTCGTCATCCCTGGCAGGGTGAGTAGGCTTGCCTTGTCCCCCAATGCCCCCAAAGACCAGGCCGACAAAACCCACCGGCCGGAAATTAGTACTAAAACCTGTTCTCCTGTGTGCAAGTGGTGCTGTGAAATGTGTGATAAAGGCTGATGTATTCCTGTATTCAAATGTTGCATGTCTGTGTGTTTTCTACAGAAATTAGCCTCTTTGTCTGTTTTATGTTTGCATTGGTTGTGTTGATTGAGCTATGGTGAATGGTGAATTAAGCCATACAGTCAACTCGGTGTGAAGAAACTAAACCAGGATGTATATATTTGCTCTAATGTAAGCCTCTTGGGATGTGATTTTTACAGACTGGCTGAGGGCTACCATTGCAGTTGTAGTCAACTCGTTTTACAGTTCTAGTCAATTCCAGAGTTTGTTGGAGCAACAGTAACTAAGGGTGAATTAATTGAAGGGTGAATTAAACCACCACAGTTTGACTCATTGGAAATTGTGTCTATGTGAGGGGAGAGTGTAGAAATGAGAAAGCATCGAACCAAGTATGTTTGAGGACACCTCGTAGACTTCATCAGCTAAGCATCGCTTAGAAGAATAACAAAGCAACCCTCTTTAGAGTATTACTCATCACCTGCTTCTCTACCTCAGCCTACAGCTGTGCCTTCACTTGGGAGATACACGGACAGTTAATTTACCCAGTCTCATGAAGCCTCTCTCTCTCACTCTCGTGCTTTCTCTTTCGCTTTCTCTCCATCTTGCTTTCTCTTTTCTCTCTCTTTCTCTTTCGCTCTCACTCTTCTTTCTCTCGTGCTTTCTCTTTCTTCTCTCTCCATCTCTCTCACACTTTCTCTGTCCCTTCTCTCTCTCTGTCTCTCTCTGTCTCTCTCCTCTCCAGATCACAGCCATCGAGCCCATTGTGAGTTATGGAGGGGCCAGTGCAAACACCCAGCACCTTCACCAGAGCCTGCGCTGGTTTTTCGGCGTGGCCGCCGTTGTCACGGACATCGGGCACGTCCTCCTGGTGGACCTCTGTCTAGATGACCTGTCCTGCAGCCAGAGTGAACTGGAACCTTCCGGTGAGCCCCCAGACACTTCAGTTTAGTGCCAGCTTGCACTTTAGTGGTAGCCTAGAAATCTAGACGCGCCCCAAATTACATTTGCTGCCAGGGCTAGTCTAGCAACTCTCCGTTGACTTGTGAGCTCTAGAAATCGAAACTAAATCTGGCATTGAAATCGTGTATAGAGTCGTTTGTTGGGCTTAACATAATGATTGATGGCAGAGTTGCAACGGTTTGGCTTGAATTCCCTGCTACTTGAAAACAAATATCATATTGCGTCCTATTGCGTGCAGAGGGAATTTGAAAGACAACTGATTATCCCGACCCTCGGACTGAGCACTGCGAACGGTGAGTGCCCAGACCCTACATTATAATGTGGGTCTGGCTCGCCAGGCTACATTAGTGGGGCTCTCCCACGGAAGATGCTTGGTTTTTAAGAGTAGGATGGTGGAATTTTAAATGTAAAAGTAGCTTTCGGAAGTGTTGGTTCACAAATTGAGAATGCCTTTCTTTCTCTGCTGAATACCACTGTATCTCTGCTGAAATGTTAGCATCCCGGCGTTCACATAAACATGCAGGCTTGAGAATGGATAGAAGACGTTCATCTTTAATGACAGCATGACAATGTTGACTTAGTCTTAGACGGCAAGAAAAGCTTCGCAGTAGTGTTAAAGTGGGTTTTGTAGTACAGAGCAATTGCATGCATGACGCCAACAACTTGTCACAGCCAGATGTGACTAACCCCTGCTTGGTGGATGCTACTGTGCTGTCTCCGCAGACCTGGAGGTGGTGAACAAGTCGCCGTCGGAGATCCCGCGTCTGAGGGAGGGGGTGACTCAGCAGGGCCGCCACCTGTGCCTGCAGCTCAACAGCCCCACGGGCACCGGCGCCTCCGCCATGCAGTACATACCCCGCACCAACCAGCTCGCCGTCGGCTTCTCCGACGGGTACCTGCAGCTCTGGAACATGAAGACCCTCAAGAAAGAGTAAGTGGGGGGGCTGCAACGTTCGTACCACATTTGGGTCAAATTTCCCTCATTATCACGGGATCAAAAGAGTATATATACTTAGGGCCCGTCCGGTTTCTCCCCCCTTAAAACTTCCACTTGGTTTTGATTGCCCTCAACATTAAAGCCCCTCGACAAGGCAAGTGGGAGTGAAGATCTTTCCCTATGAATTGGGACACCACTATATGCAAAGTAGCGTAGCGAACGTGCTCACCTACGTCACGCGCAGCGCCGACGTGTCTACCGGTAGTAGCCTGCTACTATTTTCATTTAGGAACATGCCCGTTCCAGCGGTCATTGTTGTGTGGGCTGTGATGGTTTATCTACGTCTGGTTAATCAACAAAGATATTCGTGTTCATGTGAACGCCAGAACAAATACCTTAAATATTGACGAAACTACCCAGATCAGATATATTTACGTTATTTGATGGGCAGACTCTCTCAAAGCACTCAGCAGATATCATGAACATCGTCAGATAGCTTCGTGAGATATTTTCTAACATTAGTGTTCAAAACTCAACAGTCCATCAGATGTGCATCAAACTAACATATTCCAACATATTTCGAAATTTTAATATGCTTATTTGCGAAAATATATGAAAAATTTGGCTGGCTCGCTGAGCTCGCACGGTATCCTGGCTAATTTCATCTCCCACTTCGTTTTAAGCCTGCATCGGTCCTGGCTATATTTTGAGGGTTGATTTTAAGGGAAAAATAGCAGTTCCCCTTGCTCCCTAAAGTAATGGGACACCCTAGTCCTACACGTGCACACGCAAAAACGAGGGTTAGGGCAAAAATCTAGGGATAGGGGAGGTATTGGGACGGGCCCTTATACTTATACCACGGCAACCCGGGTTTGAGTCAGACCCGTGGATGTTTCTTGATCCCTCCCCATCTCTCTCACTCACTTCCAGTCACTCTTCACTGTCAAGTGGCCATTAATATGCTTTTTCAAAAAAGATAGTATGAAGACTGACCTGGGCCCTCTGAGCCTCTCACTTTGTAAGCATATTCTTTCCCCCTTTGTATGTGGAAAATATCTGTGGGAGCCTTAGTCATTGTCTTCCTATGGTGTAGCTGAATGTCACTGTAGAATAATATGTCATTAATATCTTACTTGAGTTTGTTGGCATGCTTAATTTTCACTCATTTTAATGAGTGATGGTGGTTTTGGTTGCATAGCTTTAGAATCTGTAGTTCAGCTCGGTAAAACTGTTGGACCTGTCTGCCTCTCTCCCACCTCTGACGTCTGTCTGAACCCCCACACACACCTGTGCAGGTATCACTCTCAGCTGGAAGGAGGCAGGGTTCCTGTCTACGCCTTCACGTTCCAGGAGCCAGAGAACGACCCCCGCAACTGTTGCTACCTGTGGGCAGTGCAGTCGGCTCAGGACCTGTGAGTTCCCCCCCCCCCCGTTACCTCCAAGGCAGCCTTAGTCAGCAGCAGCTCTGGGGGAGGAGGAGGATGTTGGATGTTTGAGTTTAGTCAATTCGAATTTTGAACTCCTCCTCAACCCAATGCCTTCGCAACACACACACACACACGCATGCAAGCAAGCACTCGTAGAAACAAGTGATAACATTAGAATACTCCTTTCCAATCAAACCCTACTATTCCCTTTCAGTACACACACACACACACACACACACGCACAAAAGCACCCAGACTGGGTTGCACTAAAAACGTTGCCCCGCGCTCATCCCCAGTGATCTAACGTGATTATTTTCTCTCCTCCAGTGAGGGGGATGTAGTGAGCCTCCACCTGCTGCAGCTGGCCTACGGAGAGAGAAAGTGCCTCGCCTCCGGCAAGATTCTCTACGAGGTAATCCGCTAATGCTTCAGTTAACCTCTGAGTCTGTCACAATTTACAAAGTGTTCTCCTCTTTTGTTTTGGGACGAAGTCTGTACATATTAATGCTGTGGTGATGATGAATTGAATAGAATCAATAATTTAGGTTCTGTTACATTTTATCTGTTTCTTCATAATACTCTTGTTAATTGACCTATAAGTCCTAAGGACCTGAGTGTGCTTTTTATCTACAGGTTTGTTTGTATAATTATCGTAGATTTGTAACTGTGTGTTTGTTTCAGAGATTAGAGTACTGAAAGGAGCGGTCTATTTGAGTTACCGTGTGTGTGTGTTTCAGAGATTAGAGTACTGAAAGGCGCGATCTATCTGAGTTACTGTGTGTGTGTGTGTGTTTGTGTTTCAGGGTTTAGAGTACTGCGAGGGACGCTACAGCCAGGACCTGAACGGCACGGCCTTCCCTCTCCGTGCTCAGGCCACCAACACGCGCCTGCTCAGCTGCCAGACCATCGAGAAGTTCCGCCACCACCCTGACCGCGACGACAGCATGAATGAAGGTTCGCAGCTTTGAGGAGTTATCAGAAATTCATATAGAAATACTTCTTTCCCACCTATTACACACCTATTTTGCTCCATTTCTTCAGACATGAGGTTAATACACAGGGAGGGCTACACATGGAAATACATTTCTTTTCTTTGTTCTTCAACACAATCTGATTCTGATTCATTGGGCTACTGGGCACCGTGGTTAATACACGGTTGCTGTAAATACATGTTTTTTTTTTTTGTTGTTTTTTAAGTAGCCTAAAATAAACGGTTATGTGTTGTACACATGGCTAATACACACAAAATGATTGTAGATGTCCCTCGGTGGCCTGCAGGTGGTAGTGTAGAAACGTGTGTTTAAAAAGACCAATCTCTCCTCACAGTGGCTTCACCAGACACCAGCGTGTCCATCTTCAGCTGGCAGGTCAAGTCTTACGGGCAGGCCAAGCCATCCACGTACATCAGTGTGTTCGACATCAACAGATGGTACCACGCACAGATGCCCGATTCTCTGAGGTGAGCACTGTTTGTTTTCTCACTCAATAGACGGCGTTGGAGTGGGTATGCGTGACGAGGACAGCGGCAGACTCGCATCGGATCCTAATGGGATCCGGGCGAGCGACTGTCTTATAGCGTACGACAAAAGTTCGCTCAAAGCGTTGCGTTGCATCGCGCTGCTCGCGTCACTTGCATTCAGGACACTCAAATTGAAAAGAATGTAATTAAACGGATTTTATCGCTAATGTCGTTTTTGTTTTGTTTTGTTTGTTTGTGGAGCAGGGCAGGGGAGTCTCTACGCAACTGCCCGTACTTCGCCGTGTGGTCCCTGGACGCGGTGGTGGAGATTGCCGCCACTAGCCCCCTGCTGGACGTGCTGGTGCACGAGCGCAGCCTGAGCAGGGGCCTGCCCTACACCTGCCCTCCCCCCGAACAGTTCTTCAACCCCACCACATACAACTTCGGTGAGCAGTGGCCCTGACACACACACACACACACACACACACACACACACACACACACACACACACCTCTGATGTAATATGAGGATGGGATTTTGTACATTGTAAAGGAATGGAAAATCGGTACAGGAATAGGAGAGACTAGCCCATGTCACTTTCCTTCTGGCTCGTGTGTGTGTTTGGGGGGGGGGGGTACGTACACATTGGGCATACATACAGTTTAAATTACTCATTTCTTCCTATTTCTAGATGCAAGCTGCTTGCTGAACTCTGGGATTGTGCACTTAACTTGTTCTGGTCATCAGAAGGAGGTTAGTTTTTTTTTCTTTGTCATTCTCTTTCATGCTTCGTTTCTGTGACCATGAGCTGCCTCCAGCAACCTGACTGGTGAGAGAAGTGTGGTCAGTTAATTAAGTTCTGTTCTAACATGGCTGATGTCATCCCTGTAGACCCTGAGCTACCTGAAGAAGGTGGCTCCCACGTTGAGCGAGAGCATCTCCAGCGGATACACCCGCTGTCTGGTGTCCGGCTTGCTGTCCCCGCGCCTGGCCGACGTCCAGGCCTCCAACCTGTCTCAGGTGAGACTAGCCCTCTTGCTCTCTCACTCTTTCTTTCATTCTTTACTTTGTTCTCTTTCTTTCTTTCTTCCTCTCTTTCTCTTTCTTTCTCTTGCTCTGTTTATCTCTTTCTTTCTTTCTCTCTCTCTCTCTTTCTTTCTGCCTCCTTCTATTCCTCCTACTCTCTGCAGGTGGCAGAACAAATGACATCATGGCATGCGTATGGCAGTGTTGGCGGGTGGCAGAAGGGATTTCTGCACACTCGTTTGTTTTCGCTAGTTTGTCCTTAATGTCCTTGACGTGCCCTCTATCCCATGGTGCTGTTTTTTCAGGACGAACAGCTAGACGCCATCTTATCCACAGCGGTGGAGACGAGCTCCCTCGGACTGATCACTGGATGTATAAAACAGTGGACTGCTGAAGGTGAGTGCTATGATGGGATAATCAGCTGTTGTTTAGCCAGTGAACTGTATATCATCTGCAAAGTGCTTTATCACAAGGCAGTGATAAAGGTATCCATGATGCTACATAGTATTCAGTATTTGCACAAATGGTAAATGAATTATGTTACTCTTCATGTTTTTTTGTAAAAAAAAAATGAGAATGGTAATGTAATTGTGCAGAAGTATAATTTTTTTGTATCTCTGTGTCTCTGTATGGGTATTCACAGAGCAACCAGGATCAGCAGCAAACCTGCGGTACATTCTGGAATGGGCCTGGGATAAAGTGGTCCACACCAAACAGGAGCTGGATGGCATCTGTGAGTTGCCTTGCCGAATAACTGCAGCCTTCCTAAATAAATACACCCAACCCTGTGCCATGACTCGTGAAAAAGGATTGAATGTCGTAAGGGGAGATGAGCAACCTTGGATAGATTCAAATGAATGACATTTTAAACACATTTAAACACATGCTACACTATGGGCAGTGTGGCCTAGTGGTTAGCACTTCGGACCTTTAACCGGAGGGTTGCCGGTTCGAACCCCGACCAGTAGGCACGGCTGAAGTGCCCTTGAGCAAGGCACCTAACATTTTAAACACATTTATTCATAGAGTAGACGAGGTCCTATGCTACACTCTTAACTCTCATCTCATCATAGCAGTAAACATTCATAAAAAAAAAATTACTAAAAAAAAAGAACAGCAAACATTCATCTTTTATATTAGTTATGGCTATACGGTTGTTTTGTAAAGCAGAGAGTAGTCCATGAGTTTGATTCTCACTGATCACAAACTTCCATCAGATGTTCCTCCTCTGTGCTTTTTTCACTGGGCCAAAGTTCACTTGTATGAGCCAGATGGTTTTAATCGAAATGCGGTAACTTGAGCATTCCGGCACTGTTCGTCTGACTAAATGGTATTTAGTTGACATTGCAGCATAGCTGTTGTGTTATTCACAACCTGTTACTCAGTCTTACTTCCTGTTTGTGTAGCTTCTTTCCTCACCACGCTGGCAAGTGGTGATGTGAGCACAACTCTTTCCTGCCTACACTCAACGGGCATGGGTTAAAATGGGAGCACTTCCTGTTTGTTTATTTGTGTGTTTGTGTTTGTGTGCGCAGGTGAGCCCCTGTTTGACAGCTCGTCAAACTTCACGGAGCCCCAAACCCTGCAGCTGCTGCAGCACAGCCAGCGGTTGCTGGGCAACCTCAGCACCATCTTTCACTCCCTGCTCAGCCAGGCCCAGGAGATCACACAGAAAGGTACCCGCCCACAGCTCCCGTCACCGTGCTTTGTACAGTAAGGATGTAACGGTGAAGCCATTAGTTGTCAACAATTCAAATTAATTTGGAACTATTTTGGTAATTGATTAATCGGTTAGTCTTTTTTTTTTTTTTTTTTTTCATAGAAAAAGTTAATTGATTCCAGCTTGTTTAAGCTGATTGTTTCCTGCTTTATGCACTATAATACCACCGGAACTTTTCTAATGATGGTGCCATTTGTCAATGCTTGTTCCCTATGCAGGTCTTGTGGGCCTCATCAACAAAAACCTGGTGTCCAGTCTGATTGCACAGTATTCACAAGTGGTCCTATGGTTCTGCCGAACTGGCCTACTCCCTGAGGGTTCAGGTACAAGCTCTAACTCCCTTATTCTCTCCCTCCTTAGTACTTTCAGCATGTTCATGTAATTCTCTGTACGTCTGTCTGGTCATTTAGTTGACCAAAGTGTTGTAAAAATAAAATAAAATAAAAATTAAAATACAACCATAGTGTAGGATTATAGATTATAGTGAGAGTATACGCCATTCCAAGTTGACTTGTGAAAGCTAGGTGTCAGTTATTGTTATGCCTTATCTTTTACCTGCTCAACCTTTGAACCCAGATGATGAAGACGCTCTGCAGATTTCAAGGCCCTTCTACAGCTACTCCATCATCAAGACCTACTACACCGGCAGACGAGAGGAGCTGCAACGCCTCACCAAGTAAGACCCCGGATTGGCCCACATCTCTGTGGTGTGAGCTGCTTGATTATGGTGAACATCATAACCACAAATACGTTTGATCAATATTCATCAATCAATATTGAGATTACGATTATCGAACACGATTGCTCAATGACTGGACACACTTAAACGTTTCAAAAAACAGTGGCTGTCATTTTAATTCAGCTGAAGACAAAAAAAAATGTAAACCCCCCACCCCCACCATCTGGGCATGGCAGTGTCTGTCAGTGTCACTGAGTCCTATATCTGTTGGGGGGATAGTGAAGGATGCCCATATTCATCCTAGTTCTCTCTGTATAGTGGGTGTAAAACTGGTTCATGCTGTGGGCACAGATGTATGTTAACTTTGAAAGTGCTGTATCAGACCTAGTAGGTTTTATTTCTTTAAATGTTCCTGTCTTTGCAAATTGCCATGTATAAATTGCATTTATTATTTATACATGGTTACCACTACAAAGCAAAACGAGGAGCTGGATTTGTAAGACAAAACATCATAATTGTTTAACTTTGATTAGTGAGTGTTCTATGGAATCTTTTTTTAATTGCCATACAATTTGTTGTCATTTCTAATACAAAGTACAAACACCAACCAGGTGAAGTTTTCTTTTTGATCAGCTTCAGATGGCCTCAGCATGTGTTATGTCAGGTTGTATGCAGGTAGTTCCAGTGTGGCGGGGCCTGTAATTGGCTGGTTTGTTGTTCCACAGGGACAAATGGAATGCTGACTGCCTCATGATTGATGCACTGGTGGGCCAATGCGGCGAGCGACTGGCTGACCTGTGGAAAAGGGACGAGGGGGGAGCAGGGCAGTACCCACCTCTTTCACTGCATGTAAGGTCCCATTCATATCTTCTCACAAAGCACACTTTGGTGCCAGCATGCTTACGGTAACCCAAGACCCAAGCCAGCATGCTTACGGTAACCCAAGACCCAAGTAGCGGCTAAGACCCGTTGATCTGGCCCATGTAAGGTGTATAGGCCAGAGTTATGTTCAAATGAGCAAACATAGGCGAACGCTTTCAAACAGTTTTCATTGAGTTCACCGCGAACAGTTTGAGGACGTAGTTCTCCGCAAACATACAGTGGAGCTGGACTAAGGATTTCCATTAATAAGGAATGTTTCCGAATCGTTGAAATGTAAATCTTCAGAGAAAAGATATTCACCATGAACGTTCGCTACTGTTTGCTGAACTTGAATGCACCTCAGCTGTCCGTTTGTTCTCGGTAGTCATGTTTGGATGGTGCACTCATGACCTCTTTTTTCCTCCACAGGCCTTGCTGGACATCTACCTCCTGGAGAACATTGATGAATCTGCCAAACACGCCATTGTATCCTTCACAGCAATTTCTTTAAAGTATATTTTTGGGGGGGGCTTTTGCCTTTATATCGATAAGACAGGGAGCGATTGGGAAAGCGAGATGGGGAGGAATCAGGAAATTACAGCAGGTCGGAATCAAACTTGTGTCGCCATGGGCACAGACTGGAGGAACGCAAATGAGTAAAAGTTTTTTTTTTTTTTTTCTTCAAGGAACGGCATCTTTCCGTATTCCTTTTTCAAAAGTGTACTGCTACTCTTACTCATCGATTTTTAAGCCAGTATTCTACTCTTTACATTTTCAATTATGCCTTTTTATTACGAGTACAAGTTTATTATTTGAGGAGAAAGTGTCTCGAGGGAGAAAAGCACACTGCTCCCTCGGTGCACAGCAGAGTGGGAGAAAAGAAATGCTTCAGGATGCATTGTTGCGTTGCCCCACGATTATGAAAGTAATGACTGCCCTAAAAACACAAGTGCTTGATCAAGGGTCCGGCCTGGCCTGAGGATAGTGGCGGGAAATAAGATTTTTCTCTAATAAAATATTAGAGAAGGTAATTCATCTGTTGATTTTCTTTAAGTATCATCACAGAAGTAGGAAGTGATTAGCAAACTCCGAGTAGCCAACTCGAATAAATTGTTGCATCGATAATCGGTTTAGAATCAAATTGTGAGGTGCCAAGAGATTCCCAGCCCTACTACTCACCACTAGTTGAGTCGCTTGCTTCGTATACCCCCTGGATTCATGATGTCCTAAACTCATCTAGTTTCTTTCCTTAACCTCACGGCTCAGGTTATTTATTTACTGCTGGATGTTATGTACTCTTTCCCAAATAAGAGCGGTTCATCAGTAGAGTCCTTCCCAACAGCGTTCGCCATTCCCATTGGCCTGGTCAAGCTGGTGCAAGGCCTGTGGCTACTGGACCATCGGGACCATGAGGTTAGTATTTTCAGCGTGACATTCCGCAGACACATAACTAACCATCCTGGGCTGTTCTGTGAGATGTTTTTGGGGGGGGGGGGGGGTTGCCTCAGTGCCCAGTTTCAATTGTTTCTCTATGGTGAAAAAAGTTTGAACGCTGTTAAGTGCTAGCAGAAAGTGAAGGTGACGAGATCAAAGTCAATTTTTGCGGTCACCTCCTCACCTGTCTATGCTAATCCAGGGAGTGTTATATATATATATATTTTTTTTTATTAATGAATGTTCGCAATGTGCCTCTTATTCAACACAGGGGAAATAATCCACTCTCAATGGCCCCAAAAGCCAATCACCAAACTAAATCTGAATCCAAACCTTGGCCAACTTCTGTGATGTCTCTGTTTAATAACTCCCCAGTAGCCCTTTATGAGTCCAGTTCAGTTTATTTCTGCCAGAACCTGCCAGATGGAGTGAAATGGGCATTTTATTTTTAGGTCATTAAGTTCCTCTGTGCGTTTTTATTTTTAGAATGTTCTTTCCACAGCAATAAGAACTTGTCTGTTCTAGTCAACCTAGCTCGAACCCCCTCCATTTCATTACATTGTTTAATTCACACCAGATGACTCAAATATCTCTCGTCCAAAAACACAACCTGTCAAGTTTTTGCAGAGAGCCTGTTTAGCCACTGTGTTTCTCATACTTGATCTTTCTTTCTCTCCTTCTATCCATCTTCTATCCCACTACCCCCCCCCCCCCCCCAACACACACACACACACACACACACACCCCTCTCTCCGTGTAGAACTCCCTGGAGCTGCTGCTGCACCCGGCCACCAGTCACTCTCTGTGGGCGTGGCAGCACGGCCGTGTGCTGGAGGCGCTCATGTGCCAGGGCCAGCACGCCATCGCCCTGCGCTACCTGCACGTCATGAAGCCCTCGCTCGGCACCACCAGAGAGGCCAAGCTCTGCCTCTCCGTCCTCCTGCACAACAGGTACGCTACGCACGCGCACACGCACACCACCTACTCCACTCAGTGTTTCCCACAGAGTTGAATTCTAATTGTGGTGGTAGGTTTGCAGAATTAACTTGAATGCAGCAACAGTTTTTAAAAAAATTAGTGCAGTGTGATTATGATTCTAACAGGGCTGTACTTTTTTTGCAAGTAGCACTGGTGCTACAGAGATTAAAAGTTTTGTAGCACCAGCCACAAATTCTGTAGCATCGCTATAAAACCTCTAAAATCTCTAAAAACAATCAGTTCATCACAGTTCATCAATTGTGGTTGGGATCTAGGCCTACTGCAACTGGATTGATAAAAGGTCATGTAGTTGTAAACATCTCACCTGGCTACATTGTGTTTGAGATGAACAAAAGCTATCAGCATTATATGTTATTTGATTGTTGTGTTTTTGTAAAAACAAAAAAACAATCCATGATAGTTCCATGCAGTTAGACTTTTCAATGGTTATCAGGAAGACAGGTCATGCCATTGATTTTTTGTTAATTTTTCTTATTCGTGCATTTGAAGTCAGTTGATTTATTTTTGAATAAGTAGAAGATATGCTTAATATTTTATTCCACTAAGATTTAATTCACGTTTAGTTCAGTTTTTAGATTAGTGTAACCCTACATTCAACCTTATTGTCATTGCACGAGTGAAATACCGTAATTACATCTAACCAGTGCGGCAAATGACTAGGCTAACTGACATGTCAAATCCATCCCTAGACTGTTCCATACACATAGGCTACAATAGGTAGCCTACTAAAGATAGCTGAAGGTCTGTGGCTAACGCAGTCGTAGGTAAAGTGTCGTGAAGGTGTTTTCGGAACCGATCTTGTATAGGTTATTAAGCACTGCTAAGCGAGACTGTTGCGCATGAAGTGGGCTCATATTTGACAGATAGAAGCGAACGTCCCGGTGGACTTTTTTCTTCTAAGTTTTAGATCTGAATGGTGTTGTTTGGATAAGTTCTTCGTTTTAAACTGAACTAAAAATGCAAAGCAACAAGGCGATTGCCACAAACTTCTAACTCTGCTTGCCTAATCTAATCAAAAACAGAAGACGGGTCTATTTTTTGTTAACGTAGCCTACGCGCCGCTATCACATCTGGTGTAGCCAGTTGCACTGATCACAGTAGAAGGTAATGGCTGTACCCTCCCTGTCAGTCTCACACGCATGCCATAAGCCATAAGCAAAACTGTATACTGTAGCACCAGTGCTACGTTGGTAAATCATCCATCGCACAAACAAATTTTTTTGTAGCATGTGCGACATATATGTCGCACTGTACAGCCCTGATTCTAACCAGATTTAAGCACAATTTAGTACAACCAGGAAAATCATTGTGTGGTGGGCAATATTGATATTGTGGTGGGCTGCCACAAATAAGTCAATGTATGAGAAACACTGCCAGTCATTAGGGTTCCTGAATGCCCCCATTTCTATTGCTAGCACTAGTCCAGACGTTCCGGGTTAATGACTCTTATTATATCAGTCTTGTATTAATTTGGTAGAGGCACCAAAAGCTTTTCAGATGGAAACGGTTCCCGTTCTTTGTCCTTGGAGACGGACCACTCAAATCGGCACTTGCCTTGCTTTGCCTACTCGGTTCTCACTGAGAATGAATTGACGAATGAAGAGATATTTGGTGAATGTAACAAGAAGCTGTGCTAAAATCACTTCTTATTCCCTCATCAGTTTTCTGTGTGTCCCTTCTCTCTCTCCGTAGATGCATGGTGGAGGCGTGGGCTCTGCTAAGGCAGCACTCTAACAAGCTCAACATGGAGGAGCTGCTGCGCTTTCTGTATGAGACCAGTCAGGAGTTGGACCTCATGAAGGAGCTGCTCAAGCTGCCTCTGGGCCTCACCGAACAGGTAGGGGGCGCTGTTTGCCGCAGCTCACATACATTGTTAGGGTTTCACTCCTGTGTGTAAGCCAGTGTGTGTCCTCTCGGCCTCAGAGAGCAGGGTTTTGGAAATTGACTTTTTAAAAAGTGTCTGTCTACCAGTCACTGACACACAAATGGTCAAATGTACCAGCCACAAAATAATAAATCACTATTCTGTGCAGGGGGCACTGTTTCCTCCACCTTTACACACACCACTAGGGATTCATTTTTTAAATCAGTATGAACTTGTCTTTTGTAGCTTACTTTTTTTGGTTGTATTTTTGTTGTATATTTTATTTTTAACTACGTGTGTGTGTTTGTCAGGAATGTCTGGAGCGTTTTCTTCAGGGCACAGGAGGGCTCCAGAACCGGGAGCTGCTGATGGTGCATTACCTGCAGCAAGCCAATTACGTGCCCGCTCTTCAGCTCAACCAGACACTAAAGATGAACACGCTGGTACACACACACACACACACACATACATACATACATACATACATACATACACACACTCTCACTCACACACTGTCTCAGTTATGTATTACTCACAGTGGGTCGGTATGTGTCCTTTAGAACAAATGAAACTGATGTGATTGCTTCTGTTTCTAATGATTAGGTGTTGTAAGGAGCACAAGAACTCCCTAATGTGTGGGACTGTGCTTTTTTTTAACCTCTCAATTTTTTAAAACCCAGAACGACCGTGACCCTAAAATGAAGGAACGCTCAAACACCAGGAACTCCATCCTGGACCAGTATGGGAAAGTCCTGCCCAGAGCGCAGAGAAGACTGGCCACAGAGAGGGCCAAGCCCTACAGCCACCCCTCCACCATGCTCAGAAAGGGTGGGTAGCTTCATCATTACAGGGTATCCTAACTGCATCCGAGCGAGTGACTGTCGTGTGACATTGAATGCTCTCTGTCTACACTGAATCAGTTAAATATTACCTTCTATTGCATCATATTTCTATGTATACAGTTAAGAACAAAATTATTCATACCCCTAGCAAATATTAATTTATGTTGATTTTGTCTTGACGAATATGTTTGTTCTGACTGAAAATGATACTGCCACATGACTGAAGGTTGTAAGACAATGTGGTAGAAACATGGAATCAAAAAAAGAAGCATTTTCATCTTTTTATGAAAAGTGGCATGTCCAAATGATTCATACCCTTTTTAAATAATCAGCGGAAACATCTTTATTTGCATTCACAGCTCTCAAATTGGTTCTTATAATACCTACCAAGCCACACCATAATGATTCTAGACCGCACCTTTTTAGCAGCAATCTGGGTTTTGAGGCAGGAAGGATTATTTGCCATCACTCTGGCCTTGTGCTCACTTTTTTTGACGCATTGAGGTCTGGACTCTAAAATGTTGATCTTGTTGTGTGTTAACCATTTCTTGCCTTGTTCGGCTGTATGTTTCGGATCATTGTGTGGTTTAATGGTCCAACACCACCTACTGGTCTAAGATTGCCTGATCTGTTCCTCCAGAATCTTAATGTAGCCCCTTGTTTTAGTGTTACCATTTACTTTGAGAAGGTCAGCTTTGGGACCATAGTGTATTAAGTCATTTGAGTGTGTTATTGATGCTTATTGTGCCTAGCTCACTGGGTGGTTGGTTTTGTAATTTCAGTGTCCAGACCGCAGCCGTTGTCCACTGTGGCTAAGCGTTCGGCCGCTGAAAGTGTGCTGACGAGAGCAACCTTCATCAGCAGTGTCCTCTCCAAGATCGAGGAGGTGTGGGTGGGAAAGGACAGCACCCCAGAGTCCTCTTCTCTCAAGAGGTAGACATCCGCTCACCGCCTCTAACGCCTGTGTTTATACATGACATAACTCTCTGCAGGAAACTGTCCTATTCTTCTTCATGAAATGGTTTCTTATCTTTCTGAAAAAAAAAAAAGAATTGTATTTTTTCGTGCTCAGTCCCAGAGTGCCCGAAGTGCTTGTGCCAAGCCCCCAGCGTCCCCCAACCGATCTACCTGAAGCCTTTGTGGGCACGCCTATCACCGTGACGAAGAAGAGAATGTCCAGGTGACGTCCACTCACCTCAACATCACACCTGATACAAACTTAACACCCAAGAGCATCATTGTGGTATGTAAGGGATAACGGCCGCCGAGGTGCCAAGTCCATTAATTCCGTATAACTGGACACACCTCGAAGGCCGTTATCCCGCTTATCACCCGGTTGCCACTGTAAACACTAAACATGCGGTTCTGTTTAAAAAGAAGCTCACTAGTTCAGCTTGTTGTACAACTTTAGCATGGACAGTTAGCTTGTTTACAGTTGATTCCATTGTTGGGAAGCCTGCAACCAAAAGATTCTAGAGCGCTGCAACCGTCGTCCTACTATGGTTATAGTTACCATTCACGGGCATTGATATGGAACGGTGTCCTGTTATTCAGAATTAAAGGCCACCCGCCAGCCAATCAGAAAAGAGTATTTCTTCTCTCCGGGTGATAATGCTGAATTAATCGTGTTTAGTGATGTTTTATCCTTTAGAGAGATTTTTTCCTTTTTTAGATTAGCGTCCTGGAATAGCACCATACAGATTAGGCTTGTGGACTTTGTGTGTTATGATTGCCCTCATTCTAAAGGTAGCCTGTGGAGTTTTAGTTTCAGGTTCGCATGCAAGCCAGGTAGCGTCGGCCAGCTCTCTTGTAATATAATTTTGATGAATGTGTGGTGCGCTATTTGATACAATTGAGGTCAGTAGAAGAGTGCCCATTGGAATACTCCACATTCCACCTTTATTGTGAATCCTCTAGTGTTGCATAGGTTGCAAGGGTGGTGCTATTGTGTCAGTCAGTTCTCTTATGTTCTTTGTTGGATGTTGTTTGTACTGACCTCCCCTCTCCCTCTGTGTGCAGGATGTTTGATTTGATGGTGCACCCCTCCTGCCTGAACACCCCTGAGCCCCCCAACCAGCTTCAGACCCCCCCTCGGACCTCGAGCATGTGGACTGCCCCAAAAAGCATCCCGCGAGCCCCTGAGCTGGACCTGCTGCAAACCCCACAAGTTGTCAAGGTAACAGATGTGGACACGCTGACCTGTGCTACACAAGATGCCATACACACATGAAAGTGCCTCATGTGCAGGGGGTTAGTCTGGTACTATCAGATTGGTGAACCTAATGTCAAATGCTTTGACAAAAGCCATGTGCGTGGGCCTTTTTTCTGTTTATTTATTTATTTATTTATTTATTTATTTATTTATTTATTTAAGCCTAATGTCTAAAGTAACCTAGTTTTTGTAATTTCAATTTTATTACCATCTTGGCTTTCAAGAACAACTGCCCAGGTCAATCAATGGTTGTTAAAACATCTTGCCAAATAAAAGGACTGCAGTTGAAAATAAGCCAGCTGGCTAACACTGGCACATTTTACAGAAATGTTGATTTAATGTGTCATAAAAAATGAACTTGAAATGAAGTCATAAACTGTGTGTGTGTGTGTGTGTGTTCCAGAGAGCTCGTGCTTTGGCTGCATCAGTCCCCGTCTTCTCCAGCTTCACCCCCCAGTCCATCCTGCGAAGCAGCCTTCGGCCCACCCCAGTGGCCACCCCCTCGGCCTCCCCCGGCCGCTCCGTCACACCGCCCCTGCGCCCCAAAGAGAGCCGCATCACCTTCGTGGAGGAGGAGGAGGCCGCCAGCCCGGAGTTGCCCAAAAACCCAGCGCCCTGGAGCAACGGGGTAAGGCAGATAGATAGATATACTTTAATTATCCCACAGGGAAATTCAGTTGTTTCAGCAGCTTTAAGAACATACAGCAAGCACACATATAGTCCACATACATAACAAGAAATTACTTTCAGTGTAAAGAGGATAAGAAAATTCATAAGAAATTACTTTCACCCAGCCCCAGCTGTGGCACGGCTGACTGGGGCACCTGCACCGTACGCCGGCGACCCGGGTTCGATTCCCACCCCGTGGTCCTTTCCGGATCCCACCCCTGCTCTCTTCACTTCCTGTCACTCTCCACTGTCACTATCATTAAAGGCATAAAGAATATATATATATATATATAAAAATTACTTTCACCCACAAGACATAGCATGTGGTAGCTGTCAAGGTATCATACACATCCAAGTGCCAAAGTGTAACTGCCTAATAGGACATAAATCAAGACAATTGCCTCCATATTAGATATAAACGATTAAAAGATATACTACAACAGACTGCCTAAGCTCTGTAGTTGAAACTATATGTTTGTCTCTCGGTATAGATTTGACTATTTGTTTAATGCAGTGGTCTACAGCAGCAAAGAACACATCATAGGTCATAGGTGCATATGAAGGGCACGGTTGGATGTTAATTGCAGTTGTAAATAAATTTTTGAAAGTTAAATACTGTTATCCAGATTTAAAGTTACTCATTGTTATGTTTCTTTTGGTTTTGTTTGACTTATCAGATTGTGGGTGACAGTGAGGTTAGCCTGTCTCAGAGATCTAGTGTCCACTCGTACGAAGAGGAGGAGGAAGAGGAGGGCAAGCCGAGGGTGACCTGCTTCCCTCCGGCAGGGAAGCTTGCGGCCGTGGCGAGTGAGACCGTGGGTCGGGACGGCTCGGAGAGCGCTTCCTCATCTGTTCGGGAAGTCTCCGCCAGCATGCCCGTGCTGGCTAGACGGCCGAGCCTCGGACACGACACCAGCGTAGCATCGGTCGACCAGTCGATGGAGTCCACTCAGGAGTTCCACGACGCACCGATGCCGGAGGACCTGCTGCTGGACCAGCCCAAACCCACGATGGTGTGGGAGGAGCAGGTGGACGATGAGGTGATCGTAGTCAGGCGGTCGGCCGGAAAAGCATCAAAGGCAGAACCATCGCTGGATGATACCGTTCCAGAGGAGCCCCCTGTGGCTGCTCACGAGGAGAACACTCCGCTCACCGTGGAGGAGGAGATTGAGGAGGAGGAGGAGGAGAAGATTGAGGAGCAGAAGAAGAAGGAGAAGGAAATGGACCAGGAGGAAGTTGAGGAATGTAAGTCAGAACCTGAGCATGAAATCCAAGTAGCATCAGAATCGAGCGGAGAGATGGAGGTCTCCGTGGCTCCACTTGAAGCGCTTCCTGCTGTGGAGGAAGGCGAGTGCGATCCGGAGGTTGTGCAGGCGCCGCAGGAGGAGGAAGCTGAGGATGCGGCCGAGACGCCTGAGGCTCTCACAGACTCGGAGCTGCTGAACGCAACGGTGGAGGTGAAAGCCGCTGAAGCAGAGGAACTTGTCTGTGTGTCTGAGAACGCTGCCGATGTTCTCCCCGAGTTCGATCACGTTCCGGAACAAGAACCAGAACCCACCACAACCATGGCCAACCATGCTGGGGATCCAGAGGAATCAAAGCCAGATGTTGACGTGGAGGAGAACATCCCCAGGAAGCAGGACGTCACAGGTGAGAATGGGAAACAGTCAGGGTAGTCCATACTGTAGTGGCAGGTGAAGAGGCCCAGGTGCTTTTTCTATTGGTTGAGAAAAAGGTAACATAACGCACACAGTTGTATTGTGACAAGCTGATTTAATGTACATCATGTATTTAAGTTTTGATGTGCCTTGGTATTCTGTTACTCTTTTGTAACCAATACAGGTGGTTCTGCTAAATGTGAGATGGTCTTTATAAACTGGGCCTTTGTTTCCCTTAGATCTGGATATTGATGCTTATGTGGAGCATCATTTATTTGACAATATGTCCCCTCCTCGCTCACCAACACGCAACTGGACGACCATTAACAGGTACACAGAGACTCCTTACAAAACCTTACAACTTTGTTGCCTTTGGCCTGGAGTTTTTTTCCGAGTATGTTTGTCTTTCTGAAACATAGTTTTTTTCTGAAACTGTACTTTGTCATGCAGCGACGCTGTCCACGAAATGGCTGAGGAACAAGCCCCTGCTGTGTCCACTGCAGTGTCCACTGATGTGCCAATGCTGACCACTCAGAAGTCTGTGGCCTCCTCAGAGCCCACTACCTCTGGCTCTCCCTGTAAGCTCCCATTGTCTTGTTTTACACACAATGCAGCACGATGCAGAGGCTTAAGGTGATGATACATGGGGCAACTTCTTGAGCAGTGTTGCTGGGCAACCACATAACCAGTTCCATTTATTCTGATTGGATAATCATGACAACTTGCCTACTGATGATTAAAGTTCTCCAGAAAAGTAACTGTTGCCCAATATCAATGAGAACATGCCAGAACCACAATAATGAGGAACATTGCCCAGCAACATTGCTCAAAAAGTTGCCCCATGCATCATCAGCTTTAGTGTTGTATGCCGTAAAACGAAAAATGAGAAGGAGAAAAAATCAATTCTGTGTTTTTTTTTTATTATTTATTTATTTTAATTTAATTAATCAAAGCTTTTGTGTGCTTAACAACTGTGCTCAATAGCTTTGCTCACATTTTGATCAATTGTCTGTTTTCCTGTAGCTGTGGTGAGCGTGAATGACAGTGAGGATCTCTCCAGCGCCGCCTCAGAGGACGAGTCGGACTCTGAAGACGAGGAGGAAGAGGACGAGGAGGAGGAGGAGGAGGAAGAAGAAGAGGACTCGGGCAGTGAGGTGGAGATCATAGAGGAGGTGGAGGGGAACGGGCGGGCACTCCGCCAACCTCCCGCTCACCTGTACCTGGAAGAGCTGCCGCCCCATGCTCATTACCTGCAGGAGCAGACCTCCGCCGTGCTCTCGCTAGTCTCACCTGAGGCTCAGGTACGCTCATCATCACACACCCAGGCCATCTAATCCACGACTTCCACTCCGTGCTCACGTTTTATGGCTTCACAGTCTGTTATTTCTTTAGCTATGTTGGTCACATTAAATACATATTTGCATCGGTTTTGTAATTGTATACAAATTCTGGCACTTGGCCAGCATGCAGTAGCCAGAAAAGCTGTGGGTTCAATTTCCTGATTGCCACCGTTGTCTAGCTTGAAAGCCAGCCAAACTTAGCCCAGCCCACAACAGGTCGGGAAGTTTGATCTGGAATTGTTCCGTTGAGGAGTACTTATGTCCGAACCAGGGCTGTTCAGACCAATCAAATTGTGTGGGCGGGCTTTGTGCAATGATGGACAACTGTCACTGGAAGCTAGACAGACTGCTTCTAAGACCCTGTTTACACGTAGGAAAAACGCATATATTTCCATGCGGTTTGGCCTTTTATTTACACGAAAACGGATGTTTTATCACTGAAAACAATTATTTCTGAAAACTCTGGCCAAATGGAAATGTGCATGTAATTTTGCAGGGGAAAAATGGTCTTTTGCATTGACATGCTCCCTCATTTGTTTGAAATCCCTGATTGGCTACCTGTTTGCTCGAGGGCTTTGCGACACTCTACCCCATCTGTTTTTAGCATCGGTGTGAGCGGAATTATTTATAAAAACGAACAGGGAAATAGCCTAAACATGGTCTTAGATTTCGCTATTGTATGTTGTACAAGATATTTACAGCGCAATAACTAAAAAAAAACCGACCAGAAAACATTTATGTTGTTACATCAGACTAACCGTTGTCAGTTGTGTGTCAGTTGCCTTAAGCAAGGTACTTAACCCCGAGTTATAATATAACTTCTCTTGCTTGTTATTTTTGTTAATTAACGTGGACCCTTTTCTCTTGTTCTCCCCCAGCAGGTGGAGGGCATCATGCTGGAGGAGGATGAGGATGAGGATGAGGAGGTGGTGATGCTTGGCCTGGGCCCCAGGTGCCTGGATGAAGATGACGCTGAGGTGAGCTACACCGAGCTCAAGCCCCCCACCACAATCCTGGTTCCGCTGGAGCTCGCCGAGGATGTGTTGGTGGACTCCGACTCCCATCAGCCCCAGCACCTGCTGGACGAAGGGGCCCTGGCCGCAGTCATGCCGGTCGAGCCCACAGCGACCCCTGCTGGTGGCTTCTCACTAATGCTGGAGGCCGAGGAGGAAGAGGAAGAGGAGGAGGTGAGAGAGCGTCAGGCTGTGGAGCAGGTGGACGCGGGTGGAGAGATGGATCAGCTGATGGAGCTACCTGAGGTTGAGGAGGATCAGCTGGTGATGGGCATTGATACCAGAACCCAAGAGCAGGTGGACACACCTGGCCCACAGGTGCACGTGGACACACCTGGCCCACAGGTGCACGCACAGGAGGAGAGGGGCACACAGGTGGGCACCGCTGAGGAGCCGGAGGACGGCGACGCTCGGGACACTGTGCCAGTATCTGTGGATGCAGAGATGCCTACGGAGGGGGAGGCGGCGTTTGACGCCTCTGCCGGAGAGAGCGAGGCCGAGCAGGTGAAGGACACACCTGAAGCGGAGGTGGGACAGGTGAAGCGGCAGGTGCAGGACACACCTGAGCCGTTGGAGGCGGCAGGAGCCACACTGGAGGAAGAGGAGGAGCGCATGGCCAGTGTGGAGGACTTGGCAGAGGTGCCAGGCACTGAGGAGGAGAGTCCCACTGACATGGAGACCCAAACTGAGGAACCAAATGAAAACCTTCCACAGGAACCCAATCAGGCTGAGGAGGAACCCAAGGAACCTGCACCTGAGGCTGAGGAAGAACCCATGGAACCTGCACCTGAGACTGAGGAAGAACCCAGGGAACCTGCACCTGAGGCTGAGGAAGAATCCAAGGAACCTGCACCTGAGGCTGAGGAAGAATCCAAGGAACCTGCACCTGAGACTGAGGAAGAACCCAAGGAACCTGCACCTGAGACTGAGGAGGCTTCACTGCCGCAGTCATCTGCTGATGCTGATGATCCAGAGAAACCAGAAGGAGAGGAGATCTCGAGCTCTGCTGCTGATGCTGAGGTCGCAGAGGTCGAGGAGAAGAGCACTTCAGGTGCAAGGGCTGAGAAAGGGAGGTCTACCAGGCAGAGTGAGCAGGCAGCTGCTGCTGCGGCTACTGAGATCGCAGACACTACCTATGACATTCCTCCGGTCAGCACAAGGAAAGGCAGCAGTCATAGGAAAAATGTGACTTTCCTCTCACCCGTCATTCAAGTGGAGAAGGACCTCTCGGCCAATGAGGGGGCAGAAGAGCAGAGTGACCCTCCAGTGCCCTCCACGCCGCGACGCTCCACTAGGAGTGGCAAGCAGCTGCCAGATGTTCAGGTTCTCGTCACGCCCAGGAGGAGAACGAGACGGACCGAACCGGAGCAGCAGCAGCAGAAGGAGGAGGAGGAAGAGGAGGAGGCTCCATCAGCTAGCACAACAGTCAACTCCAAACCCAGTACCTCAAAGAGACAGACACCACAGAAAGCCACTCCAAGGAAGGGCGGTCGGAGAACCAGGAGCTTGGCCGAGGAGGCCGTTGACGAGCAGCCTGCCGTCGAGTTGCCGGAGACGGGTCGACAGAGCACCAGAAAGACGCGGAACACGTCCATCCTGGAGGCTCCTGAAGCTCCAGCTGTTGCTCCCGAAGCTAAGGCGATTGAGGAGCCCCCCAGGTCGGCCTCCAGTAGCCCCGGCAGGGTGACCAGAGCGTCAGCCCGGGGGGTCAGCCTCACCCTGGACACCTTCCAGAAGCCGCCGCCAGCCGAGACCGTTGTCGTCGTCACGCCGCCCAGAAGCAGAAGGAAGACGAGGGCCGGCACGGCCGAGAAGGCCAAAGCCACCACAGACTCTCCCGACGACACCGCGCCTCCCAGCGGCACAGCCGTGCGCCGGCTGACCCGGGGCCGCCACTGGAAGGACATGGAGGGTGAGGAGGGCGAGGAGAAGAAGGACGAGCTGGGCATCATGGACACCACTGTGGAGCTGGTGCCCGGGACGCCGCTAGGGGACGCTCTGATGGAGAGGCTCCAGGGAGAGGCCAGAGGGGAGGTGGCCGGGGCGGGGGTCGGGGTCGCCGTGACGGAGATCATCCGCGCCAATCGCAGGACCACGCGGCCAGCCGCGCCGCTCACCCCCGTGTTGGAGCCCGAGGATGGCGTGAGCAGCCAAGCGGACATGGACGCAGACGCTAGTGCTGTGGCTGAGCCGCCGGAATCGGCGGCAAGTCCGAGTCGGAGACGCGCGCGGGCTAGTAAGGCCCCCGCGCCTGAGGTGCCCACGGAGATGGACACTTTCACCTTCACACCGATGAGGAGGACTAGAGGTGAGCAGTCGGCTGGGAATTATCATACACATTATAGAGATTGTGTTTGAGTTGCTATTGAATGAAAGCTTTTTTTTTTACCTGATAAACTTAACTCAAAACTGATGATTTTTGTACAGCCACAGCATATTCTGTGTTATAGCTATGAACACATACAATGGCTCGATTAAAAGGTGAGACTTTAAGCTCTCGGTGGGTGCAAACCGTGTATTTCTACACGCCTCTGTTCCTGAGAAATCCCAAGCTAAACAGTGGCTAGTTTTCATCAAAATCGCTGTTTTTTTCTAGAAATGGAGATATAACGTCTTTCATGAAATATGAAGTGTTGCCTGTTACTTACTTGTGTAAACTTTCCGGGAAGTGATCAGCGAGACCTGGCGAGACTGCCACCTAGTGATAGACCCACGAAAATGGCCTGGTTTTGACCTGACGTGCATGCGTCACTGATTCGACCCAAAGCGGCAACCGTTATGATCAAATGTCCAGATAAAATGTTTCGATCGTCATATATTTCATTTCCATTCATCACAGGGTTCCCAAAATCACATATAAGGTGTGTTAGAGTGTCTACTTTCGTAATTTAAAAAAAAAGCTAAAAACGTCATATTATTTTGGCACTCAACGCATTGGCACTCAATGAGTTAATTGATGTATCTAACTGGATATTATTGAGAGACTAATGATACAGCCCCTGCTTGGTTTTGAATGTATGGGGATGTTATGATGGTTGTGTTCCTCATCTCTCTCTCTCTCTCTCTCTCTCTCTCTCTCTCTCTCTCTCTCTCTCTCTCTCTCTCTCTCTCTCTCTCTCTCTCTCTCTCTCTCTCTCTCTCTCTCTCTCTCTCTCTCTCTCTCTCTCTCTCTCTCTCTGTCTCTCTGTCTGTCTGTCTGTCTGTCTGTCTGTCTCTCTCTCTCTTTCCACTGTTTGTCAGGACGGAAAGTGGATAGCGTGGAGGAGAACGGCGTCGCTCCAGTGTCGTCTCAGGTGATTACCCCTGCACCTGGCACCCGCACTCGACGAGTCCCAGACATCTCCGAGCCCCAGTCCAGCAGCCAGGTGTGTTAAGTTAACCCTGTTGGTCTGCTAGTACTGCAGGGATCAGTCATGGAAGAAAACTCCCACACCATTGTTTGCCGTTGAAAAATAAATAAACGAAGTGTTTAATCCTGCACTGATGAAGGTCTGAGGACCGAAACGTTTGTCACCTAACTTGGTATTACATTGGTTGATGGATTAAACACTTTGTTTATTTATTTTTCAACGGCAAACAATGGTGTGCGAGTTTTCTTCCATGACTGACTACTAAGTTGCCTAAAACTAACGCACCCGCACGGCCTTGAGTATTTGGCGCGAGACCCTACCTGTCTAACCTGAAGTACTGCAGGGATGTCAGCAGCCATGTTTAACAGAATCTCTTCAGTGTGTGAGTGCATGATGTAGACCAAGGGATCACCTGCGTATTCTGAATTTGATGCCCTTTTCCCATTTTTAGATAAAATAAAGTAAAATATAATGTATTGCTTTATTTTGTGATACTTTCATTTTGATCAAGTTAATGAGCTGTTTTTTATTTGTGTTTTAACTCTGCAGGATAACAACAAAGCGGATGATGTGGCAAAAGAAACCAAAACTAGTCAGCCGAAAAAGACCCGAACCACCAGGTCAGAACGGCTTCATTTCATCTGATTTGATCCTGTTTGGTGGCCCACACAGCAGCCGCTGTGGAAGTCCATCACACATACAGTGTCGTGTCTATAGATGTTCAAACATTTTGTATCATGCACTTTGTGTGTTGTTGATAGATGAGCAAAGTCTTTTTGTCAGCTTGAAAGGATTCTTACTTAACAGTTTCACAGTGCTGAAAATGACCATGGGGGTTTTTTTTTTCCATCATGGTTTTAGGCTGAAGGCTTCTGTGGAGCCCCCGGCGCCAGTGACCGCGTCGCTGCTGTCGCCCCTGGTGATGCCGGAGGAGCTGACGACGGGGCGGACGCAGCGCAGGGTGGCGGAGCGCGCCAGGGACGAGGACGAGAAGCCCGCTCCCAGGATGAACCTGCGGCGCAAGCGCGTGCTGGACGCCATCTTCCCCAAGCCCGTCGCCAGGAGGAAGAAGCTCTGATGCGCCACACACTGACCCAACGCCCACACAAACAAAACCCACCCAGCCAGCCAGCCAACCCGCCAACCTGCCCCCATAGGTCAATTTCAGGACTTCTCGATTGGACTTAAGCGTGACCCCCCCCAGGACGACGTCCTTTCTTTGCCTCTGTTGGTCTTTCCTTTTCCCTCTTCTGTTTTTAGAGAAAGACACTTTGCTGCCTGCTGTTTTAATTTAATAATAACCAGTGGAATTTTTTTTTTTCAAATTAATAAAACAGATCTAATTTAGGAAATGGAAATATTAATTTTATATAAATTACTGTAAAGTTTACAGCAAGGAGAACTGTGGGACTTCAGCACCAAAAAACAAGATGGCTTAGTTTTTAAATATGCATTTCTACTAATTGATGCAAGTGTAAATAGTCTTTTGAGTATGTTAAATAAAATTGAACCCTTGTAAATGATTTTGCTTCTGTTTGAAGTGTTGATGTTTTGTTTTGTTGTTCACTTTTTGTCTGCAGTGTATACAACTTCATAAAGTAATTATGTCTTAACATGGAGTTTTCTCTGAATGGTTTGAAAGCACTAATTTAGTTGTGTGATGTGGAAGGGGTTGTATACACAGTAAATCTATCACACGATGCTTTTCACAGAATGTAAAAGTATCCTTATTTTTGTATGGGCTGCTTAAACACAATGTGGCTAAGTTCGTTTTTAATGCTTGCTCTGTATGACTGTGGAATTTCCTGTCTGGGTCATTCTGGGCTTTTGGTATATAATCATTAAAATATCTTAATGTATTTTTGAGTATAACAATGACAATTCTCATCATTTTACACTCTAGCAGGGCTGTCGTGAAGGTTTTTTATTTTTATTATTATTTATTTATTTATTTTAAACCAATTTGTTAACACTGTAATCTAGTGGTGATGTTATTCAGCTCATTGCAGGTTTGAATACGTCTCATGGGAAGGGTTGAAGTAGGCCTAAATACAATTTTTATTTTATTGGTTTATTTGATAGGGACCATGCATATTTATGAACATTGGCCTATTTACATAGTGTTTCTTTTATACAGAGTTAGTAAAAATAACTACTTTTCATCCGCAGTCCCTAGGCAGGTGACCTAGGACAGACCTAGAGATCGCCATTAATCATACAGCACTCATACACTATAAATTAAACACACAATGGTGACCTATACATTGACAAAACAAACAAAACAAAACAGAAATACATGATGACAGAAATTATTAATAATAAAGAAATCTTTAATTATTATTATTATTAAAAAAGACTGCCTAGTGGTGTTGGGAAACCCTAGTTCCATGGGTCTTTCCATTTGCTAGGTTGAGTTATGATGTCACTGAGTTATGTTGCTCTGTACCTCTGGAAATGTGCTGTTGGGGTGAGCCGTTGCCTGGAGTTATGAGCCATCCCATCCCACCCATGAGCCATCCTGACCCATCCCATCCCACCCATGAGCCATCCCATCCAACCCATGAGCCATCCTGACCCATCCCATCCAACCCATGAGCTGAGGGCTCAGATCCATCACATATTTCCCCACTCTGATCTCCAAAAGAGAATTCTGGCAATTTTTCAGATAGATCTCCATTCCTCGTGAACATGCCCCCAAAGTGTAGCACTGTAGCTGGGCTAGCATACAGTAGCCTGTAGGGCGGTGGTAGTGTAGTGGTTAAGGAGCTGGGCTAGCATACAGTAGCCTGAAAGTTGCCAGCTTCCGCTGTGCCCTTGAGCAAGGCACTTAACCCCAAGTTGCTCTGGGGACAATGTGATCCCTTGTAATATAGCTGACATATGTAAGTCACTTTGGTCAAGAAGTGTCTGCTAAATGTAATGTCCCAGAACCAACACATCCCAGTATACAGATCACCAACACCATCTGATACCCTGCTGGAGTAAAATAATAGCGCTAAGACCTACAAGTTAAGGCTTTATTGTTCAAACGTGGCTTGTTATTAAGCATGTGTGACAATACAGTCAGAATACTTCATTTTGAAGAGCAATTTTTATTTCTCAATACACTCCAAACTAATACAGGGCAACCGCTATTTTTATCATTTACAAAGGTAATCAAATACAATCTGTTTCATTGGTGTCCTAAAGAAAATGAGTTAAGAAATAACATTAATAATAATATAAAAGTATAGAATGAATATATCACCATGTTGAAACTAAAACATGTTTTTTTTAAAAAAAAATCTGCATTGCATTGCATTTGTAAGAATTAATTTCTAAGCATATTAGCGAAAATTGACTCAATTATAGGTTCATGCAAAAAAAAATGCGGTAGGCCTATGGCAAAAAATTAACTTGAATCAGTAATAATTCTCTTCCTTATCAACATTCCCTCCCTCTTTAAACCCGGCCTGAACTACTTCTCGCATTCTCTCAGTCTCCTCGGGCGAGGCTTCAGGCAGAACGGCTTTCAGCCCACTTTCTATTTTTTCCATCCTGGCGTCGGTCTTCCTCTCAAATTCCTTCTTGTTCTTCTGGACCAGCTGAAGGACGCCGTCCTGAGCTGCCTTGCAGGACTGCTGCAGATTCAGACGCTCTTGCATGAACTCTGGGCTACTCTTATCCATGGCCATGAGCTTGCCCAGGCTGCTCACTTTGTCCATCAGGTATTTGCTGGACACTTCAGTGTAGGTCCCTGAGATCATGTGGACCAGGCTGGCGATGTTGGAGGCTTGAAAAGCATAGTTGTACAAGAGGTCTTTTGCAAACAGCTTCTCGTTGTAAGCGAGTTTCTTTATATCATCGGATGTCTTCACAAAGCTGTGTAGCTTCTGACTTAGACTTGCTTTAACGATGTTGGAGACCATCTGGAAGAAGCGCACCATCTTCTCCCACTGCTCTTTGACTCTGCCCATGGCATCGAGACCTTTAACCAGCATTTCGATTTTGGTGTTGAAGTCAATCTCTTTGATCTTGCAGTTCTGCATCTCAGTCAGGATCTCGTTCAGCTCCTTCTCGTTTTTCTCCATATTTTCCATACGCTTCTCATATAACTCGCGCGCTTGCTTGAGTTGTTCTCGGCTCTGCTCGATGCGGAAACGGGCGTTCTCCGTTGCTCTCTGACTGGCAGACTGCCGTTCTCCTGATGCGCTCTCTGCTTTGTACATCATCGGTGGTTTTGGGGTAAGTGCAGGAGAACCTGAGGTGGCCTTACTCTCACTGTCAAAGGCTCGGGCATCGTCGTTCACCTTCTTAACATCTTTTATCAGCTTTTGGGTTATATTCTCATCCCACTTCTTCTCTGGGTCATACTTTGCTATCTCTGCACAGATGGCAATGCCCTTCTCACATAGTGCCAGAGCTTTCTTCACAGGATTGCAATCAGACAGTTTCTTCAGGTCTTCATAGATCCTTTCAAACTGAGATTGAGTCCATTTGGTCTTGGTAGATTTAGTTTTCTGATCATATAATTCCTTCCAGTCAATTCCACTTTCTTTGACAAACTCACTAAGACTCCCTGCATAGCTCAGAATCTCTCCAGACTTGCTGTAGACAGTCATCAGAGTGATCTCATCAGGATTTTTATCTTCACTCTTTTCCGTTACTGGAGTTTTCTGTGGATTCAGAAGTCTTGTTATACCTGATGTGAGCCCTTCAACAAAATCCATGCCTACCATGTCCCATCCCGTTGGAAGGGAGTCCATTGAGCTCTTGAAACCCTCATGTGCTTCATCTAGTTGCTTTGACATCGCCTCCAAAGCTTTTTTGGACCGTTTGTTCAGCTCTTTGGCAGTTTTCTCCTTTGTTTCGGCTTCCCTCAATTTCATCTTGACCTTATCTAGCTCGTCTCCATAAATGCACTCGGCATTGACACAGGCTGCCAACAGCTCCTGGATTAAGTTGATGACATCCATATATTTCTTTTCAACACTGTCTGCCAGTGTCACGCACTCATCTGCAATAGTGCGGATGTTCTCCAGCTGATTGGGCAGGAGCGTTTTAATAACTTCATCACTGCCTTTGAAAAGGATCTTGACCGCTGCCTTCATGTAAACAGGAACTGTTGACGTGTGAATGCGGATCTGATCCATGTTCTTGTGGGCCTCGTTGAATGCGTGCCAGCCTGAGTTACACACCTGCATAAGGCAGGCCCTGAAGGAGTCTGGGTATTTTATGTACTGAAATGGCTTTTGAGGGGAGTCTTTTGAGTCTGTTTTGGAGGGGTTGATGGAGAAGTCGTCCCCGGAGGAGATGAAGACGAGCTCTCCCATGATGGCGATGGAGAGCGGAGCAGGAGTCAGGTACTCCTCCCAGTTGGCATTGGGCTGCATCAGCATCTGGGTGGTCTCCCGCATCTCTCCTGCAGTGGTGAGACTCTGACTGGTCTTCGCAATTTCCATGATGGGTAGCCTTCTGTTCAAGAAAGCAGAATAAAATAAGATAAGATAAGACTTGATTTAATCCCACTCCGGTTAAATGTACTTGTTACAACAGCTCCATAAATGAAAAAAGAAAAAGCACCAAACCAATCTTAAAAACTTCAAATAAATAAATAGTTAAGAAGAAATAGTCATGGAAAGCACAAATGTTACCCTTACCAAAGTAGGAAATATACAGTGCATACGGAAAGTATTCACTGCGCTTCACTTTTTCCACATTTACACTTCTCTCATCTTCTCAAAGCAAAGGAGACCTTATAGGTAACAATAAATATAACAACAATAAATACTACCACTACAATAAATACTATTATGTGATATTTCATTGAGTTGAATATGTTGTCACTGACATGAATAGCATTCTTTCTACAAATAGATATTTTGTAGAAAATGTCGGCATGTATCAAGATGAATGCGTATACGTATAACAATAATCTGGTATGCTGACAAAGCAGTGTGAGAGAAAGAAACAGAACAATAGGCCTACATTACTCATTCAGTAATAAGAAATATGGTTGCAGAATACAGTTTTACACTGACAACATGTTGATCGTCAATGGTTCCAGACAGTGACAGAAGGACAGATACTGGTGATGGTGTTGACAATGACTGTTATTTTTTGATAAACTGTCTGTGAACTGTTAGAGTATCCTAATAATTGTTATGAGAGAACTCATGTTTTAATGTTCAGATTTTAAGCAGTAAAAATGGAAAATCTGCACTCTCAGATCTGTACAATAGTTTTTTTTTTTTAATCTGCAATCTTTTGGTCATAGACTTTCCTTGGGCAGAGTAGGAAACTAAACTACTCTGCCTGAACGAAAGCTTGCAGATTTAAATTTTACAGAGTGTATGGATTTTTTTTTTACTGCTTCATGACTTTAAACTCCAAATGACCGGCATCTTTGTCTCTTTTTGGGCCTAACGTTTAGATCACAAAATGTAAAATGCCTCATCTCCAGCAAAATGACTCACAACATCCAAAATAAACACATCTCTAAAGCAAACATTCACCTCACATTATAAACACTTTTGTCATAATAGGCCAGTCAATCTAGCCCAAAAAGACAAAACATTTGCAACAGAAATGCCTCATAGTTTTTATTGGTCCTAATACCCTCCTGAATCATATACTAAAAGTCTTCCGCCGAAGATGGAGTGGAACATAGTTTTTTTAGATTAAAGACCAAAGTTGTGCCCAACACTCTAAGTAATAGGGGAAAAAAATAAATGAATAGCTATCACTATGCAACTTGTCCAGTTGATTAGTGACATCATATCAAAGAAAAAATGTATTACAAGTTTTTGAGATTTTATGTTTATATATGCAAATTAGGCATTTATTCATAAAATGTACCATAAAAACACACAATCTGAAAATTTTATGAAAAATGTATTGTTCTTTATTTCTATCAAACATTATCAACTAGGCTTCTGTTTGGTTGACTAGGCTGGCAGGTTCAACTTTCAGCATATTTACTCCTATAGCTGATGTTCAGTCCCTAAAGTAATTCACAAATGAAAACATGCAAAAGATTGGAAGCAAAGCATGAGTTTGTTATATATTTTCTAGGATGAGATGGCTGAATGTGTGTTTTGTGGGAACCAAACGTCTGATGAGGCACTGACAGTCAAATTAACTCAGAGGGGATGTGAAGATATCCACAGAGCCAGTCAACAATGCAATGCTGACATAACTGTAGTCCCTGGCCAAGTCATTTATGCAGAGTGCCGGAAGAAGTTCACAAATCCCAAAAGAATAGCGCAAAATAAGAAACAGCAGCAAGCAGGGATAGTTGGTTGTAAGCGAAGATCCTCTGCCCCTTCATTTTCATACAAGTAGTATAGTATATATACTCTTTTGATCCCGTGAGGGAAATTTGGTCTCTGCATTTATCCCAATCCGTGAATTAGTGAAACACACTCAGCACACACTAATCCCGACGTAGTGAGCTGCCTGCTACAGCGGCGCTCGGGGAGCAGTGAGATCACTGTTTGTTTTGTGGGGTGCATGACAGATATGCAGGGAAGAAAAAAAAGTTCAAACTGATTCCTGTCAGGACAACAGACTTCCAGACAAAAATATCTGAAATTTGCACTAAGCGTTGGGACCACTGGTCAGATGCAGTGAAAGGAAGACTGGCCTATGTGAATTACTGGCCAGTGTTTTCATGATGAAGACAGCAATGGCCCAAAAAGATGTAAAATTGGTAAAGTTGGAAGACCCAAATCTGATGCTGTGGCAGACAAACAGGCTGATTGGAATCTGCAGCAGAACTCTTGAAATCTGACATTAGGTCTGTTTTGGAGGAAAAATCTACCTATCCAACCAGTCTGGAAATGTCTTCGGTGATGAAAACACTGCTCTATGTTCTAGAGTCTCTGAAACTCTTCCTGCGCACATTATTTATTGGGGAAAAAAGGATCTCAAAGTTAGTTCCCGGTCAGGCCATAATGCAAGCGACTAGACCAAGAGGTCTACTCCCACCACTTCAACTTGGAGTTGGGGTACAAATGCATCAGGACTTCGCATCAAAGTTTCTAGTTGACACTCTGCATCAACTTGGGTTTAGTTGTTCATATTCAGAGGTACAGAAGTACGAAAGAGGTGCCGCAGTAGCACAGAAAACAGAGGTTGATGGATTCACACCATCAGGGCACTTCATTCAATACGTTGCTGATAATGCTGACCATAATACCCGGACGATTGGTCTTCATGGAACATTCCATGGCATATGAATTATTGAATGCATAACCCTCAGAATCAAACGAGCATCAGTGATTCCACCTGTCAAGATTACAGCAAAAGACCTGGAAAAGGTTGGACGCGTCAACATTGTGCCATATGTACTACTAAAGAGGAAATTGCTGCTGCAGGGGAAAAAGCCATGATACAGATCTACAATCTACACAAACCCACTACAGCAGCACTCGGGGAGCAGTGAGGGGTTAGGTGCCTTGCATCAAAGGGCACTATAGCCGTTCCTACTGGTCGGTAGCCTGGAAAATCCAGACCCTGATAATCTAGAAAGATTAAGGGTCTGGCAAAGAGCAATGTAATGGTCCAACTCGAGAGGCGGCAACAAGCATGCATTTAAAAATCTCATTGCACGCAATTGGATAACATTAGACCATGTTTACTCTGAATAATTTGGGACTTCGACGCAATCGGATAATACTACGACCAATGTGTACTGTCCTCTATGGAAGCCCGTTTGCGCCACATAAAAAAACAATTCTGATCTATTATATCTCATTATTGTGAGATACTATGTCATTATTGTGAGATAGTATCTCGTTATTGTGAGATAATATCTCACAATAACGAGATAGTATCTCACAATAATGAGATACTATCTCACAATAACGAGATACTATCTCAGAATAATGAGATACTATCTCACAATAACGAGATACTATCTCACAATAACGAGATACTATCTCACAATAACGAGATAGTATCTCACAATAACGAGATACTATGTCATAATAACGAGATAGTATCTCACAATAATGAGATATCATAGATCAGAAAATCTCACATTATCTCACATCTCACATTATTGTGAGATACTATGTCATTATTGTGAGATAGTATCTCGTTATTGTGAGATAATATCTCACAATAACGAGATAGTATCTCACAATAATGAGATACTATCTCACAATAACGAGATACTATCTCAGAATAATGAGATACTATCTCACAATAACGAGATAGTATCTCACAATAACGAGATACTATGTATCTCATTATCAGAAAAATCTGATCTATGATATCTCATTATTGTGAGATACTATCACGTTATTCTGACATAGTATCTCGTTATTGTGAGATACTATCTCGTTATTGTGAGATAGTATCTCATTATTGTGAGATAGTATCTCGTTATTGTGAGATAGTATCTCATTATTCTGACATTGTGAGATAGTATCTCGTTATTGTGAGATAGTATCTCATTATTCTGAGATAGTATCTCATTATTGTGAGATACTATCTCGTTATTGTGAGATAGTATCTCACAATAACGAGATACTATCTCACAATAATGACATAGTATCTCACAATAATGAGATATAATAGATCAGAATTTTTTTTTATGTGGCGCAAACGGGCTTCCATAGTCCTCAAACGTTTCAGCGCTGTTTTCATCAGTTTAGCTGGTTCCCCGGAATGCAAGGGGAAAAAGTAACATGCATCATTGCTCTTTGCCAGAGTGTCTCGCAGAGACAATTCCATTGTGCTCTCGCGAGAACTCTGGATTTCCAGGGTAACTGGTCGGGGGTTTGAACCGGCAACCCTTCGGTTACAAGTCTGAAGCGCTAACCAGTAGGCCACGGCTACCCCAATGCATGTGAAAATATGTCGGCAAACTTGGATGAGAACATTGATTGAACTTTTTTTGTTGTTGCCACAGAGTTATGGCCTACTGTACCTCCTGTTTTGTATTAATGTGGTTTTGGGTACGTATCAATACGGACAGACAATTGTCTATTTACAGATTTCAATATCAATGACTTGTCTGTTAATAGTGGTTTCCGCTGAAATATGTATTCCCTTTCACTGTAATCTTTAAAGGGAGTTTTCTCAAAATTAGGTTTCTGTACACTGTGGAGGAGAAATATCCACTTCAGTAACACTATTATAAACTATTCATTACAGATTTCTTCCTATCTTTATGTTGTGTTTGATTAGGGAGGAGTTATGTTGATATATTTTCAATAGCCTGATATTTTATAAATTGTTTACCAAAAACATCTGACTCTAAATATAGTATTTTCTTATGTATGGGATGATGGAGAAACATAGCCGCAGTCCCTTCTTTAATTGTGTCTTTCTGTATTGTCTCAACATAATGAAACAATACATAATTAATCTGGCTCCATCCAATTTCAGATTGTATGTTTTGTATATGCAAATGGTGGTACATTTTATGAATAAATGCCTAATTTGCAAAAAAAATCTCAATTTGCAAAAAATCTCAAAAACTTGTAATACATTTTTTCTTTGGTTTGATGTCACTAATCAACTGGACAAGTTGCATAGTGATAGCTATTCATTTATTTTTTTTCCCTATTACTTAGAGTGTTGGGCACAACTTTGGCCTTTAATCTAAAAAAAAACTATGTTCCACTCCATCTTCGGCAGAAGACTTTTAGTATATGATTCAGGAGGGTATTAGGACCAATAAAAACTATGAGGCATTTCTGTAGCAAATGTTTTGTCTTTTTGGACTAGATTGACTGGCCTAGTACACTTTGTTGGTTATCTGTCTTTCAGGGCTTCTATGTATATTTCCATACAGAGAGAAGTTGAAATACACAGTAAACATGTATGCAATATTGAAACCCAAAATAGTGATTGTTCCCAAATACTTTGCTGTTGTGAATACAGTATTTTACAGACAACAAGAAAAAAGGAAGCAAAATACAATGACCACCAGATGTACATGGAGTTTTGAAAAAGCTGATTTTGCCAAAGACAGAAATGACTGTATTTCCAAAGAAAGAAATGACTGACTACTATCAAATTATTTTGCTTTTTCGAAAGAAAATATTTATCTGTGTGTGTGTGTGTGTTGGCGGTGGCAGTTGGGCGTATATATTCATAGGCCTATAGACCCTTTCAACTGCCGAAACAAACATATACATTCCTAAGGTGGCACAGAAAACAACAATCGCATAAAAGTTAACATTGCGGTAGAGCTATCTTATTTTTGCTATTTAGGTATGTTCCTGCAATCTACCTGCACCTAACCAGGTTGTGCGTGGATCTTGGTTTGATGTGGGTCTACACCTATATATAGAGTATATCAAGGCCTATACTAAAGCAATGATCGGATAGTGGTCAGTGAAGTAATGAGTGTTTGTTGAGGACCGAGTGTGAATAAGTGACAAATGAGTGTGGCATTTTGCGTTTTGTTTGAAAAACGAAGTCAAGTTACTTCCTGTTAGATTTTTTGTGTTAGGTAGAAAATTGTGTGTGGTGTTTTGCAAAATGTGTTTTAGGAAATTGAAAACTGAGTCAAACACTGAGAATTTTGTAGCTTATCCACAGTAAATGCATGGGAGGGACTCTACCTATCTATTAAAAACACTCTGTGCAATTGAAAATATTGCTTTATTAATATGATGTATTTGCTTACTTTTTGTCTATTGCTTGATCTGCCCTTTTTGTTATTTTATGTATGTTGCGTTTACTGTTTGTACAATTTTTGCAGAAAATGTGAATAAAAAACATAATCACAAAAAAAAACAAAAAAACACTGAGAATTTTGCAGATTTGGTGTGGGGTTATGGTGTTTGAAAGACATGTTTAGAAAAGTATGTGACCAGCTAAAATTTAGTGTGTAAGCACTTTAAACTGTAATGGCTATTAATGTGGATTCAATCTAAATTAAATTGAAAGATCTGATGTCATGTTTTACTGCTCTGCCTTTTACGAGAGGAGAATCTCACTATTATTACACAGCCAATTGTGTTTTATCATCCTTAAAAACAAAATTGCACAAAACTTTGGAAACCCAGCTACTAACATGCGAAACATAGGCCAATTGTAACTTCTGATGAGGCCTTGATAGGCACCTGCTATATCATGCTTAAAATATCTATTGATAACTCTACATAGGCTACATAAATGGCATGACATGTAGGAATTTAAATGGGATGCCGTTTTTAAAATGTTGGACAATCTGCAATCATGTTCATTGTTTGCACATTTAAAATTGTCAAATGTAAAAACAAAATCTCCAATATCACTTTTTCAAACATTTAAAGAGAAATTCACACATTCATGCAATAACTTTTCAAAGAATATCTGCAGTAATGCTAACAAAATATATATTATTTATAACATTTCACATCCTAGATAACCATATCTTGGTCTACTTTATAACACTGACTTTTTTATATTCTCAACTGGATTTCAATGCATTTCAGAACTTACTTACCAATGGCAATGCAGCGCTGGTTCCGAAGAAGTCGTCGTGCCTGGGTCAGGTGTGGAGATTATTTGCTCGACCTTACTATTTTATAGCAACTGCTTGTTCAGGGTAGGACCGCCCATTTCCATGCAAAAGACACGTCACACACTGAGGGCATTGACCGTTACGCATACCAGATTTTCATCTGTATTCATCTAGACTTTCATAGATTTAACATTAAACATATTTGCATTTAAAATGTATGGTTTGGTTATGGACGGTTATGGGATTTGGCAGACGCCTTTGTCCAAAGTGACAACTTGTATACAACCATCTTCTGGTTGTATCAACCACCTTCTGGTTGTATACAAGATAAGTGTCAGTGGTGTATTGAATATCCCACAGCAATGCTGAGTATTTGCATATGCTGAATAAAAATACATATGAAGAGTTTGGTTCTAAAACACTTTATCCTCCTTTTAATTAATTTTTATAGTGTGTTTTATCTAAAAAAGCTGCTGAATATTTCACAACCATTGTATCCTGCAGCTCAGCAAAACCAAAGTGTTACGATGTTCTTTCCAAAATGCATACTCGTGTCACAAAGTGGCCTGATGGTCAACAAATGCCTTATTTTGCTATATTTCACAGTTGTAAAACTAGTTCTTTGAAATACCACAAGATTTTACTTTGTAATACTTTGTTTTCAAAAAGAAACAATGCAGCCTGGGTTATCTTCTCTGTTAACTGTTCTGAAATATATTTTTGGACAAATATAGGCTACATGAATGAACTTGATAAAACTAATATCAATCACATCACACATCATTTAACATCACATCTATTTCCAATGGCGGCTCTCCCATCACAATATTTACAGTAACTCAAATTAGTTACAGTGATAACATGAATGTGAAGAACTGTTTTGTGTCTTCATGGTTATGCATTTATATATTATATATTTCCTTATATTAAGGAACATATCAATAATAAACAATAATACCACTGCAATATCAATGATCAATAGCCTAATGAAAATAAACAAATACCATATAGGCCTATACAAATCATAACTCATGAGAACCCCTTAATTAATTAAGTGTATGCTGAACAGATATATCTTTAGACCCCTCTTGAAAGATCCAAAACTCACAGGAACGGAGAGCACTGGGCAACTTATTCCATCAACTGGGAACCAGTGTTTGAAAAGGGAGTTAAACCATGGAACCTGATTGGCACTTCCTAAATCTTAATAGGATATCTATTACTAGAATACACAGTGCAGAAATGGTTAGTGGAAAGATAACAGATGATAGAGAATTAAGGTTACATTTAGGAGGTTCCCTGATTGTTTGTGTGTGTGTGTGTGTGTGTGTGTGTGTGTGTGTGTGTGTGTGTGTGTGTGTGTGTGTGTGTGTGTGTGTGTGTGTGTGTGTGTGTGTGCGTGTGCGTGTAGATCATGCAGAGCAATTTTCTAGGAATACTCAATCAGGGTGCCAAATTTTACAACTTTTGACTACAGTTCTTTTTTTTTATATATATATAATTATATTTATTTGATTTCATACATGTAACAGAAATTGCTTATACCAGTACAGACATATTAATTATTATCAATTTACAATCCTACTCAGGCATGGTATTCACATTCTGTTACTCATTCACCCATGCACCTAGGACACCCATACCCATTCATACCTATATACCTGCTGGATGCCCTAGCACACACACACACACACACATACACACACACACACACACACACACACACACACACACACACCCGATCGCACAACACCCCTACACTCACACATTGTTCTCCATGAGGTTCTCCCGTGTAGTCTTTATAACTTGCCCAACATTTGATTATAAAGATTCATAAATGTCCTGCCATACTCTAAATTGTTCTATTTTATTTCTGTCCTCACACATTGCTTTTTCTATACTTAAATAATATTTCATCAATCCCTTCCATGCCTGCATGGATGGGGCCTGTGTGTCTTTCCAATGTTTCAAAATGATTTTCTTATAAACCAAGGAGGAAAAAAGAATCTGCCATCCTATTGGATACTTCAGATTATCTGTTCTCTGCAAAATACATAGTGTAGGTGTTAATTTGCACTCAATTTTGCAGGTTTCGGTCAACAACTTTTGAATTTCCAGCCAACCCTGTTTAATTTTCTTACATTCCCAGAAGGCATGTATAAGACTGTCCACATGAGAGCCACATTTCACACACAAAGCAGAGGATGATGGGTCAAATTTATGTATTTTAGATTTTGTGTAATATATTCTTGTCATGAGCTTATATTGTGTAAGCCTCAGGTTTTCATTGATGGTAATATTACTCACTTTACTACTTTTGACTACAGTTCTATAGAAGCTGCATGCATAGACACAAAAAGAAGTGATGATGATGATGATGAATTTTAACATCCACTGAGTCCTGCACAACCAAAATGACCAAATTGTTCTTTTGAGGTCTTATATGAGTTCTTGAAATATTCGCAATGCATATTTTCATGTCACAAAGTGTTCTGGTGGTTAACTAATGCCATATTTGCTTACTTTTCTAAATTTTCACCCAAGGGAGTAAGTGTTAAATTGGTTCTTGGAAGAAATACCAGTAGAATTTGAGAAGTGGACCATGGACAGAATGCCTTCAAATACTGATGACTGTGGCAACACTGTTCCTCATCATCAGCATAAATGATACTAAGCACCATAGCACTCCACTCACTGTGTCTCCTTTCTTCTATAGACTCAACTCTTTTATTATTATTTTTTTTTTTATATGTTTGTGGGCCTTGAACCCGGGTCCCCGTAGGCACTGAGCCCATTTTGTGGAAGGCCTACAGGATCTGCACCACCGCAGCCTCTAAAGACCTGATCTACATAGGCTTTCTGCATTGGTCCATTATGCTACTACTGCAAACAAGATTGGTTTATGGTAGCCTACCTGCAATACCATAATGCAATAATCCCAAAATTGTCAACTATGTTTAAAAAAAAAAAAAACTATCCTGATGTATACTGTGCATAACTTCTGCTCCAGTCATCTGTAGCCTGCAACACAACACCTCCTCGGTTAGGGGCCTACGCCATAGACAGTGGCCTACGCATACGGATGTGTAGTAGACACTTGCTTCGATAGAATACCCGGAAGTCACACCATTGACATCAGGAAATAGACAAATCCATAACCAGAGACCAAACCAAGCAGATAATGTCAATTAGGTAGCGTTGGTCATTTGCTGACAGTCGACTCCCAAAACTGAGGTGAAACGCCACAGTCATTTGACATCTGTGTGGGCATATTACACTTAACGTTATAGTGTGTAGGCTGTCTTGTCGTGAGTGCGTAAAAAGACGGGGGAGACGCAAGGAGGAAGAGGTCGGTGCCTGGCAGCTCGCAGTGGTACGTTAATAGACGTTGGTATTTTCTCCATCTAATCTTTATCATGTTAAAGGAAACAATAATAGACCACATACTTCACTATTTACATTTCCCTATAAATTTTGGAAGTAAACGGTATATGAGTTTTTTCACGACTGTCGGGAAAGAAAGGCCTCCAATGTAAACAAACCTGGCTTTCCAGCTGGCAAGTTCGGTTAGCCTGCTAGCTGAAGTTAACGTTGTTCTGAAGCAGCTTCCTTTGTGCGACAGGCTAGCGTTAGCATGCAAGAACAACAACAGATTTTAGTCTAATTCGTTGATTAAAATAAATATTATATGGTACCGCTCAATATGTTGTGTTGTTTTGGTTGTCTTTGTCTACCATGTCTGTTAATAGGTTTAAAATCATCATAACCTGACAAACGCGTCATTTAACGTTAGCTATTTCCTCTCTCACTAGCAGCTAGCTATCGCCAACAAAGGCACTGTTGTGATGCTGAGTTTAATAAAGAAATCCTGTTAAAAACTTTGTCGTCGAACAGATAAGTAGGTGTTCATAAGGAATCATTACTGCTCCCTTCTCCTTGGACACAATGTTAAATAGGTAGTAGTGAGCTAATGTCAGGTTGTTAATCATTAACGTTAGTGAACGTTAATGTAGGCTAATGTTAGATCTAACTTCAAGCCATTCTTGTTGGCGTTTTACAGGTCTATTCAAACATTAGTGTTAATATGTCACCGTTAATTTAAATAAAAGGTTCATACTAACGTTTGATTCTTGACTAATGTATTCTTCCTCAACGATTTTTTGAAGAGGAAGTGTATGACTTTCACTTCCATCGGAATTTACGTTTGGGCCTAGAAAGACCATTAATTTATTTTCACTTGGGAGTTTCCCTCCTGTTACGAATATTTTCACTTGTAAAGCAGTAATCTTGTATTGTGTTTGTTTGTGTGTCTGTCAGGCTGACAGGAAGCCTGCAATTAATACATGTCTATTTAGTGTGAAAAGAAACAGTTTCACTTTTTCACCTTTTTTGTGTTGATGTCATTAGAGCCCCTGTTGATTTGCACCACATCCTGATCTAAAACCACTAGTTGCATTTACAGAAAGCCAGGGTACACATGTGTTTTTTTCCCCCTTTGAAGCTGTATGTGGTTGTAACCGATACCACGTCACACACTGCTGTCACTCACAGTTGAGGAAGTGCCTGTAGGGCACCTCAGAGAAAGTCATTCAGAGTTTGAACAAGGTAGTTTACCCATAGACTGTTCTATATATATACAGTCTATGAGTTTACCTGAAACGTACTCTAGTCTCCCTCTAGTTATTAACACCTTATAATAACAGCAGGGATATTGATGATGTAGACAACAACATTACTGTCTGCAGTGGTAGCATTGCCTCTTGAGAAACTGTCTGGTGTTGATTCCAGAATCTGCTGTTTGAAATTTGTGTCACTTTGAATAAAAGTGTCTGCTCAATATCTCATACACTGTGTATGTCTGTGTGTGTGTGTGTATGTGTTTTAGGACGAGAGTTTTCAGGGCCTGGTAAGGAGTGAGAAGATGAGCCATGGAGCGATGGTGCGAGAGAGAACAGGCTACCTGGGCTCCCCATCAGCAGCAGTGTTGAGCCTGCCTCTACTACTGCTACTGAGTTCAGTATCCACAACACACGCCTCAGGTGTGTGTGTGTCTGTGTCTGTGATTGTGTGTGTGTGTCTGTGTCTGTGATTGTGTGTGTGTGTGTGTGTGTGTGTGTGTGTGTGTGTGTGCGCGCTGACCCTGCCTCTGCTGTCTCCGATCCTCCCCTCTATCTCTCCCTCTCTATTTCCTCTCTCTCTCCTCTTCTTCTTTCTATCCCCCCCTTCTTCCCTCTTTCTCACAATGCTTTAGTCATCTCCATCTGTTCCATGACTTAGTGTTGTTTTGTACATTCTAGGCCAGCTTCTCCACAGAGTTGGTTACAGTCTAATAAAAGCCCATTTGTCAGCAGCACTGCTGGTAAATCGTTATGGAAACTCCAACCAAACATTGCTGTTCTATTACCCTTCTATTGTATTTCTATTGTTCTTTTCATTCTCCTTTTTATATTATCCATGGCATATCAGAAAACTTAACACCGATTTTTTTTTTTTTTTTTGCTCAGTGATGGCATATATGGTGCCTTAAAGTGATTATGACAGTTCAATAGCTTAGTCATTGTAATGTTTGCAGAGGTGGAAAGCTCTGGCTTCAGAAAGTCAAAGTCGTGTAACGGAGGCGAACTGAGCTAGCATGCTAGGTGCCCGTGTAAATCCTCACACCCCTAACCTTAAGAACGCTTCTAACCGCTGAGTTGGAAGCCTGGGCTTTTAGCTCAGTGGTTAGAGCGTTTGACTCCCATGCCGGTGTGTGTGGAGGTGGCGGGTTGGAGGGTCATGAGCGGTGGACGAATTACGACCTCTATTACAGTCGCATCATGTATAGGTTTTACCTGTGCACTTAACCTCAACTGATTTCACAAATTAGCCGGTCTACTTGGCTGAAGAGCTGTGTTAATTATAATAAGCTGGTTAGTAAATGGTTGAAAGAAATATGTGGTAGCACAGGCGTTTTTAACCTGTGTGTGTTTGTGTTTGTATTTCTAAGTCTAGTGTGGATCTACTTTAGACACCTCTATTTATGTGTGTCTGTGATTTAAACTGATATGACTTAACTTGTGCTCTGTCATTGCAATCCTGTGTGTGTCTGGACTATAAAGTGTGTGTGTGTGTGTGTGTGTGGACTATAAAGTGTGTGTGTGTGTGTGTAGTGTGTACATCGACTATAAAGTGTGTGTGTGTGTGTGTAGTGTGTACTTCCGCTATAAAGTGTGTGTAGTATGTACATCGGCTATAAAGTGTGTGTGTGTGTGTGTAGTATGTACATCGGCTATAAAGTGTGTGTGTGTGTGTGTGTAATGTGTACATCGACTATAAAGTGTGTGTGTGTAGTATGTACATCGGCTATAAAGTGTGTGTGTGTGTGTGTGTAGTGTGTACGTCCGCTATAAAGTGTGTGTAGTATGTACATCGGCTATAAAGTGTGTGTGTGTGTGTGTGTATTCTGGTGTTTTCAGTGTGCAGGCATCCAGTGGAACCGGAGAATGGAGGCTACTCTTGCCACCCGTCTCCCTGTCGGACGCTGAGTGAGGGCACCGTGATTGAGTTCTTCTGCGACGAGGGCTACGTCATGAAGGGAGACTACAGGTACCTCACCTGCACCAGCGGAGAGTGGAACACCCTGACGCAGGTCCGCTGCCTTCCCTCTCAAGGTGAGTCAGACGCACACAGAGCCACGGAGCACCACCATAGCTACCAGGCCCACACAGGGCGAGGGAAGCCACCATTTGAAACTAGGTGGTACAGTTATTAACCCTTAAAGGTGTGGGGTTTTGAACATTCTAACATAAGATTCCGTTCCACAACAATTCAAGGTTCTGAAATTCTATGTTGAATTCAGAGCCATATAAAGGTACCTTTATATGGTTCTGGTTGAATTCAATGAACCCAGATATTCCTTAGTTCATTTTCCAAAATTCCCTAATACCGGTGTGACCGTACACCTTTTAATGACCACTCTTTAAAGCCCTGGATATACATCTGCTGATACAGTGTATGGACGACACACATTTCGTCACCAGCATCAGGGGCTGTACGGTCTTTCCGTGCGGCATCAACGTTTTGTGTCCGTGCAGAATTTTCTGTATTGGCTACGCAAGTGCGAATGTGCATGCAGGATTTCAAGAACTGGCTCAAGGGTCAAGAGAAAACATGATCAATTTGCTCCCATTATTCTTTTAGCGGACACTTTCCATTGGAGTTCAGATGCTTATCTTCATTTGAGTGTTTGCTTCCTGGGATTAAGACTACAGGACACGACCTCATAAAACGAGTTCTTTTATTTTGTGCCTAATTTTAGCTAATTAGATTACCAGCAACTGTCTATCAGCTAGGTAGCAATAGCTGTGTTAACATAAAGATGGAGAAGTAAACCAGTTATGCAGGGCTAGAGAAAACTGTTTAGACTTTTTAGATTTGCAGGAGAGAAACCATTTGGGTAACACAGCTTGTGCTGCTGAGTGATGCAGAAATATTCCCATTATTTCAAGAACTCGGGTACAGTACTTCTCGGAGATCCTCGATCATTTCAAGAAGTCTACAGCAACTGGCCCCAAGAAAGTCGGCGCAGCTCAGTGCAATTAGTCACAGCTCAAAATAAAGGGACTTGTTTAGTTAATGTAGCACTCTCTTCGTGTACTTGTTTAGTTAATGTAGCACTCTCTTCGTGTACTTGTTTAGTTAATGTAGCACTCTCTTCGTGTACTTGTTTAGTTAATGTAGCACTCTCTTCGTGTACTTGTTTAGTTAATGTAGCACTCTCTTCGTGTACTTGTTTAGTTAATGTAGCACTCTCTTCGTGTACTGCAGCATGTAATGCTCTGAAACAGCAGGGGCGGTTATTTTCTGCTGTTCGATGGGTGACCATGTCAGAAGTCCTGTTCTACTGTTCCATCAGTTATGTACCATACTGTGGTACTACCGTGACCACAAAAACAAAACACTGCTCTTTTAATGATAATACCATACCATATTTCATATTATATATTGATACAGTAACTAATACTGTATCAATATATAATATGAAATATGGTATGGTATTATCATAATGTTACTATACATGCGTAGAGCATATGGATGGTCAGGATGCTCGTGGTGCTGTGGTAGAATAGTAGTAAGGAGACCTGTTATGCTGCGCTGACGGCTCATTCCTCATCCTCGTCCTCTTCCTCCCGGAGCAGAGAAGGAGCCGGAGCCTGTGTTTGGCATGAACACGGTCTCCCTGGTGACCACCACAGCCAGCTCGGTGGCCCTTGTCCTGCTCCTGGTGGTGCTGTTCGTGCTGCTGCAGCCCAAGCTGAAGTCCTTCCACCACACGCGGTGAGTACGCCACGGCCAGCCCCCCCCCCCCCCCTCCCCCCCATTGTAGAGGGGCGACGAGGAGCAGTGCTTATGTCACTGACACCGACAGACAATTCAATTCCCAGACCTGCCGTTGAGAGTCTATGCCACTTTGGATAAAAGCGTTTGCTAAATTATATTAGTCAACTTAAACATCAACCTTTATGGAAAAACTGTTGTGTATAATGTATGGGTGTAAATGAACATAATAGCCATTTTGTGGGGGGTTAGTACAAGCTGAATGTTGTTTTTGCATGTGACATGGCAATGTTGTTGTTGTTTTTGTTGTTGTTGTTTTTTGTGATGTCTAGTTGCTGAAGTTTAGTTTTTTTGTCTTTCTGGTGCCCTTACTTCCTACCTGTCATTAGAATGTCTGTTAACTCCGGGGCCAGGTAGTGGTCTCTTGTTCACGCATCACATCCTGTCCTGTTAACCCAGGGCCAGAGAGGGAGTTAAGTCATTTAGAGACGAATGACCGTGTCGCAGGAAGTGCATCATAACAAAGGGACGCTTGACCCTCTTGTAACAGCTGTACTCAGTAATACTGCAGACTCGTAAAAGTAGTTAGAAAATAAGGCAGAAAAACGAGTTTCAAGTTTCCTCATGCTGCTTCCTTATGTTGGAATGTGCAAAAATGTACAAACAATCAAGAGGATGCCTTCTTGTATGTGATTTCTGCAACAGTGATACTGCAAACGTGTTGATAGCCTATTGTTGATTTATATGCTGTAGCCTAGTGTAAAGCATGTCACACAGTAGCCTAGCCTACAGAAAACACTTAATTGATGTGATGTGATATAATGATAACTTGTATGCCTACAATGGTTTATTAAACATCATAGTCATTTATTTAGTCAGTCATCATGTTCATGTTAATGAATAGGAAGGACACCTAAACGATAGCCATAAACCAAAATTTCGCGCAATATCTGCCGTGATTCCCTATGCGTGAGTCACGAGCTCTTTCCAGCTGACTCTGGCAGATCTGGACAGTCAGTCGCGATCGATTATTTAATAAATAAATGTGAATTACGAATAATAATAAAACGCTTCTACCTAATGTGACTATTTTTTCCATGAACTGTAAAAGAAAACACGTTTTTTCCAGCTGTATTCTGCGTAAAGAGTAAAGTAAATTATGTACTTATTTCCGGAATTGACGTCACTTCCTGGACTCGTCTGAGGCTGGTCTAATGGGTCTGAGGTCTCTCAATGACTTTTGCAGGGCCAGGTAGTGGTCTCTTGTTCACGCATCCTGTCCTGTTAACCCAGGGCCAGGTAGTGGTCTCTTGTTCACGCATCACATCCTGTCCTGTTAACCCAGGGCCAGGTAGTGGTCTCTTGTTCACGCATCACATCCTGTCCTGACTGTACCACTTCCGGCTCCTTCCTCCTTCCAGGCGCGATGAGGAGGTGGGCGGTCAACCAGTGTCCATCATGGTGGACGGGGTGCAGGTGGCCCTGCCCTCTTACGAGGAGGCGGTTGCCGGGAGCGGCAGCGTGGCGTCCAGTCTGACCGCTCCTCCTCCTCCCGCGGATCAGGGCGCCCACGGTCCCTCGGCAGCACCGCAGCAGCAGCAGGCAGAGCCGCAGGCCCCGGGGCAGCATGCAGAGCTGGCCATGGTGCATAGGGTGCCGTCCCCTTCCTCCTCCTCCTCCTCCTCCTCCTCCTCCTCGTCGCTGGCGATGCTGGGGGCCACCGCAGCCACAGGGCTCCATCGGGGAGAGCGGCCGAGCAGCACACACAGCGAGCCGCACAGCCTGCTACTGGAGCCCTCACAGCTGGACTTCACTGACGGTATGGCCGTGCGTGTGCGTGTGCGTGTGTGTGCGTGCGTGTGTGCGCGTGTGTGCGTGTGTGTGCGTGTGCGTGCGTGTGTGTGCGTGTGCGTGCGTGTGTGTGCGTGTGCGTGCGCGTGTGTGTGCGCGTGTGTGTGTGTGTGCGCGTGTGTGCGTGTGTGTGTGTGTGTGTGTGTATGTAACTGTATATCCACACTGTAGAATCTAATATGGAAATGGATATGTACTATTTCTTAGTAAAGTGTTTGAGTGTTTTAGACTACTGAACTTTACTCTGCTTTAGACACTCTGTTTATGTGTGTTATCAGATTTAAACTGATATGACTTGACTTGTGCTCTGTCATTCCAATCCTGTGTGTGTGTGTGTGTGTGTGTCTGTATGAATATGTAAACCACAGTGTGAAAAGCATCTATGTACTGTTTCTTAGTAAAGTGTGTGTGTGTGATGAACTAAGTGTTTGAGTACTGTGTGCGTGTGTGTGTTTGCACGCGCATTACTAAGTGTGTGTGTGTGTTTTCTGTGGGCAGATATCCCGCTGCTGAAGGAGGCATAAGGGGAGCAGGAGGTGGCGAGGCAGCTGCTGCCCAGGGAGGAGCACCGCGGGGAGGAGGCCTACTGTACAGCACACGCCTGGGGGTACCCAACCTGTCTGCTGCAGCCCACCACCACACACACACACCCACACACACACACACCCACACACACACACATACACATACACATACACACAAAGACACGCACACACACACACACACACACACACACAAAGACACGCACATACACATACACGCACATACACATACAAACACACGCACATACACATACACATACACACACACACACACACACACACACACACACACACACACACACACACACACACACACACACACACACACATACACATACACATACACACACACACACACACACGCACATACACATACACACAAAGACACGCGCACACACACACACACAAAGAGATGCACACACACATACACGCACACATACATGCGCACACACACACACACACAAGTACCCACCTCAGGGGATTTTCAGATGAGGGTAGGTGCCCCAACGCAGGATTTGCGGGGGTCAGCATCCTCGTGTACATAACTGCAGCTGCAGACTGATGACCTCTGACCTCTGTCCGGTGCGCCGTGCGGCTTGTGGGCGGAGCTCCAGGGACTCGGCTCTACGCAAGAGCTGCCGAGCGTCCGCGAGAGGGAAGGCTTGACTCCATGTGCAATCACATTTTTTGGTGTGTGTGTATATTTTGTTTGCTTTATGAGTTTTCTTTTTTTTTTTTGGGTGGGGGGGGGGGTCTTTAAGAAAGATCTGCACTCTGGTTTGTGGCCTGAGCTTTTTGGATGTCACAATCCCTGTCGCATGTTTTCTTTACTACTGCTCATTCAGGGGTTGATGCATGGGCGCTGGCACGTCAAGTCTCCTCACCGCGGACCCCAACCATCTATACTCTCGTATGCACACACCAAAAACAGTCCACTGATTTTATTATTACTGAGGTGGAGTGTCTCACTTGGTACTTTTTACATTCAGTTTTTATCCAGATCTTGTCTTTATCCACCAGAAGGGCTATTTGCTATGTCACCCCCACCCACTGCCGGACACACACACACACACACACACACACACACACACACACACACACACACACACTCCCCCACACTCCCCTCTCGGTGTCTCCTGTTCCCACTGTGAAAGTCCCCAAAGCCCTTCCTGAATGGACAGAGTGGTGTGGTGACTCCCCCTGGCGAGCTTTAAGGTGTGTGTGTGTGTGTGTGTGTGTGTGTGTGTGTGTGTGTGTGTGTGTGTGTGTGTGTGTGTGTGTGTGCGGGTGTGCGGTGAACCATACGCTGTTCTGCAAAGCTCTCCATGCCACCTTCTGCTGTCTGATTGGGAAATACAGTGGTCGTATTTGTACATAGTCCGCAGATCAATTTACGTTTCAGATGGCCTTAGGTTTGTGTCTCTGGGCACAGATTCTGTCTACAACATCAGGAGATTTTTCTGTGACTTTTCTGACTAAACAATGAATGTTAAAATGTCCGTAAAGCCTTCTGGAGTTTATTGATAAAACAAACAAAAAAGAGAACACAATGCTTGAATACCCAGTGGATCTTATTTATTTATATTTTTGTTTATGTGTAAAAAATAAAAAAGACTGTGCATTATTGTAAATTGACCTGCATCAGAAAACTAAATTAAGTAGTGAATCTTGGCTCTAGGAGTGTATCTCAGTACAAGGACTGTTTGGATGTAGACTCATTCCTTCACCAATCATGTTTTGCTATCTGGCTTTGGTCTTGATTGGGTCTTTTGGGATATTTAATGTTTTTACCTTAATTTAAAACCAAAAAATATTCGCTCTGTACAAAATTAAGTTTTCTTTTGATTTTATTATTTATCTAGGAACTGAATGATGAAGCCTGGATGACTATGCTCAATATTTGTATAAAATTTAATTTAATTCCACACTGTATATACCATGTAACAGTTTCTAATTAAATACTCTTTCTAAGTGTGTTAACTTGTCATGGCTTTTAATTGTATTGCCTCTTCTGTTCACTCTGGCGAGCAATTTTGGATAGGTCAGGTTTGGCATGATCTCCACTAGATGGCAGCATTTTACCATTTGAAAGCACAGCAGATAACTTTCAGGAGACTTGAGATAAAGCACACAAAAACATTTGTAGAATTATTTGGTCCACTGTAAAATTGTAATTTTGAAAAAATATAGAGATACATTACTCGTCCAACCTTATACTGAGACATTCTAAATATAAAGTTTGTTATTTTTATGTCAATGCTCTAATGTATCTTATAGGCTACCCTGCATGAACTCAACACAAAACACAAACAAGGTATGATTACAGTAATTTCCTGTGTATTTGCCGCATCGGGTATAAACCTCACAACAGTATTTTAAGTTGGATAAAATTACGACAAAGTGTTTTGACCGCGTCGTGTAACAGCAGTGCCCAATAGCCAATGAATCTGAATCAGATCGTACTTTAATCAGAAAAAAGGAAATGCTTTCCCATGCATAGCTTATGCCAGTGTAAAAATCATGGGCCGTATTCACAAAGCATTTTATCTTACTGCTAGGAGTACTCCTAAATCACACTAAAAGTTAGGGCTGGGCATATCATTCCAAATATCGATAGTATGCCAATGTTGGTATTGGTATCGGATCGATACCAGCGTGATGGCATCGATACTTTAATTTCAGTTTATCTCGTCTATGTTCACAATCCGTTCCTGTTTCACCAAGGACTAGCCTACAGTCGCGCAAACACCACTCCTTTCACATCTTGCATGCACATTGCACACTTTGTGTTTCGTTATTGCAATGTTTGTAAATTATTAACAGTGGAAATCACAAAATCATTTAGTGGTGAAAATGTATTCAAATTTAGCTTATTGATGTTTCATTCATGTCATAAATTATGAAATACTGCTCTCCCCTACATAAAAGTGCATAAGCTGCTTTAAGTAAAAAATATCAGTATTGGTATAAGTATCGGCAATACTGGCCCTATATTTACTGCTCAAAGTAAATCGATCAAAGACTTGGTATTGGATCGATACCAAATTTTGTCGAAACCTCTACTAAAAGTTTTTAGCTAGGAGTTTTCTCTTAAAACCTAAACGTCATTACTAATGCACAAGATTGATTGAAGTGACCACCTTGATTGGCTGATGATTATGTGGGAATGATGCAAAAACCTCCTTTACACTGATGAGTGACAGGTGACAGGTTTTGCTGGTGAAAATGCGTGCGCTATAGGCCCTACTGCGAGGGCGGAAGATGAATAAATACCCTAAATGAATAAAGAGTAATACCAATCAAATAGCCTACTAACCTAATGAAATTGATGCAGTGTCTTTGCAACATTTTTTAAATTAATCTGTATGAAGACATGTAGGGTTATAATGCACAATTATTCCCTCGCGATTGAGAGCTCCTGTACCGCATTGCGACGTAAAATACCACAAAATACGGCTTAGGATTGTTTGTGCACAGGCCTAGGTCAGTGAGTTAGTCCCTTTCGACTTCTAAGCTGTCCCAGACTTAGGTGCTGACCATTTGTTATGGTTTAAAGGTTACCATTTGAAATTTTTACAAAAAAATAAATAAAGCCGTGAGTAATCGTGAGTTTAGCAGTAAGAGTCTAACTATAATCATGCTGTCCATGTGCTTCTTGTTGGCTATGGTTTCAGAATGCCATGGATCTGAAGCAGCTTTCAGTTCTGATTGGTTGGATTTGATGACATCCTCTTGTCACAGTGTCCATGCAGGATTAAGCAGCATTGCACTGGATTCGGAGGTTTAGTGTAGCCTATTACTGCATGTGTGAAAGTCACACCTCCAAAAGGGTTGCCTCTGGTTGTGGAACATTCAGAATGGAAAGGAGTGAAGTCATATCTGTCTGGCCGAGATGGAACACTTAAAATTGAACAGTTGGATGAACAGCAGTAGGCTCATCTCTGTGTGACAGAACATTGCAGCGGAACAGTTGGATGGAATGGATGGTGACTTCAGGTTCCCTTTTCAGATAGTGCAGAGGTCCACTCATCAGCAAGCAGGAACTTTCACAGCTTCAACATTACCATTTACTGCCCAATATGAAGGTTCTGCAGGGCAATACAAAGAAAAGAAACACGCCAGTAAGTGAAAGCTACAAATGCAGGAGTGAGATGATTCTTGAAAGTTGCAGAATCGGGGTCAGTTTGAAGTTTACAGTAAGACAGGTAGCAGGGGATGAGTGGTGGTGCTGATCCTGTGTCCTTCCACTCGAACTTACCTGTGCGAGTGCACATGGGGGCAGCCGTGGCCCACTGGTTAGCACTCCGGACCTGTAACCGGAGGGTTGACGGTTTGAGCCCCGACCAGTGGGAACGGCTGAAGTGCCCTTGAGCAAGGCACCTAACTCCTCACTGCTCCCCGAGCGCCGCTGTTGTTGCAGGCAGCTCACTGCGCCGGGATTAGTGTGTGCTTCACCTCACTGTGTGTTCACTGTGTGCTGAGTGTGTTTCACTAATTCACGGATTGGGATAAATGCAGAGACCAAATTTCCCTCCTGGGATCAAAAGAGTATATGTACTTATATACTTATACATTCAGGTCAAATCCCTCTCAAATGCAAGCTGCAGCACATAAAGCACTGTGTAGCCATTTTCTTATATCCATGTTATCCCCACTTAATTGTGCTGCTGTGCTGGGCTTTAATATGAAGAATAAACATAAAAAGGGACGGAAGAGCCAACCTTCAGCTGGTCGGTGGAACATTCGATAGCATCTGTAGAGGAGGACGAGCAGGAGGGCCTCCCCTCCCTGGAAGACGATGAACAGTAGTGGGAAAAGGTAGAGCGGCCCGATCACCTCGGGGAGGAAGGCCACTTTCAAAATGGTGGAGCACAACTGGATGTTCTGGCAGCCAGTTTCCACGGCAATGGTCCTTTGACACCTTAGAAAACATATCAACAGTGATAGTCCTTTGACACCTTAGAAAACATATCAACAGCAATAGTCCTGCAACACCTTAGAAAACATATCAACAGCGATAGTCCTTGACACCAGAAAACATATCAACAGCGATAGTCCTTTGACACCTTAGAAAACAACAGTGATAGTCCTGCAACACCTTAGAAAACATATCAACAACGATAGTCCTTTGACACCTTAGAAACCATATCAACAGCGATAGTCCTTTGACACCTTAGAAAACATATCAACAGCGATGGTCCTTTGACACCTTAGAAAACATATCAACAGCGATGGTCCTTTGACACCTTAGAAAACATATCAACAGCGATGGTCAGGGTCATTTCAACACAACCACTATTCCCCAGCAGAAAGCCAACCCCAGTATGTTCACAGTCTGGTCGTCGATCCAGCTGTATTTGATCTAAACTAGTCAGTTGGAACAGATGAAGCTATACGTTTCAAGTTTCAATTTTTACATCACAAAAGTGCAAGATAACTATGTTATGAGTGGACTAGGGAGTAGATTGGGGAGTGGATGGGAAGGAAGAACAAATGGGAAATCTTCTAATAGGAGCAATGAATGACATAAGTTTCAGTTGCTAGTATGAAATGCTAACTGCCAGCTGAGTAGCGCCAGATGTCCGGTCACTCAGTGGGTGACCTTTGGTCTGACCCCCTGATGTGCACTGCTCTAATGGAGAATACTCACTGTCCGTTTAGTTTGCAGAGGTAGGACATTAGGAATCCCAGGAAATAGCCAATCAGTGGCATGAGGCAGGCGGCGACCATGAGATTGGGAGAGAGCACCACCCACACGCTCGTTCCTATGGTGATGCCCGACATGACGCCAATGGCGATAGAAGCGATCAAAAGAATGCTGAGGCCAATCTGCAAAAACAGCAAAAAAATGTCTTTAGCTCCCAATACCAGTGCAACTTCTGGCCTCAACTAACAGGACAGTTGGAGCACATTGTATTTTGTGAGTGGTCGTGGGTCAGGTGGTAGAGGAGAGGCCAGTTCAAGCGAGATTCCTCCTGACCCTGTTTGTTGAAGTGTCCTTGAGCAAGACACTGAACTCCAAACTGCTCTCGATGTGTAGATTGGCGCCTCCATCTGTGAATGTGTTTGTGTGTTTGAGTGTTTGTGTGTGAATGGGTGAAAGTGAGGTATGCTTTGAGTGCCTGGGGGGTAATAGAAAAGCGCTTTATGGTGCAGTCCATTTACCATCTAAGCATACATGGGAAACTGGCTGATGTTGTTTATGAGTGTCAGACAGAAGTCTGGTGAACCTTCTTATGGTTTTTTTGTGTCGCACGGGGTTACAAGCAGACTAAGACTTTTGACCTTCCATGACCTTCCATAATTCTCTGTCCAAATGAACAAAGAGATTTGCATGAAAGTGCCATAGTCTTAATCAGCTCACCTAGCAAATCAGCGATTTCACTCACCTTAATGACCATCTTGGACCAGCGAGGGATCCAGTGGTTGATGGCAATGCCCACCCCACAGGGCACCAGCGTCATGAGAAGAGCGATCATGATGCCCTTGTAGGGCACGGCGTTCTCCAGCTCAAAGCCCTTGCAGTAGAGGTACAGCAGGATGGGCATCATGACCAGTGCCAACACCGTGGAGCACGTGGTCATCACGATGCTGCCCACGGAGAGAAGACAAAAGGAGAAAGGAGGAACACGTGAGCAGGGAAGGACCATAGATATAGCTTCTACATTCTATACAGATCAGTGGGAAGGACCATAGATATAGCTTCTACATTCTATACAGATCAGTGGGAAGGACCATAGACATAGCTTCTACATTCTATACAGATCAGTGGGAAGGACCATAGACATAGCTTATACATTCTATACAGATCACTGGGAAGGACCATAGATATAGCTTCTACATTCTATACAGATCAGTGGGAAGGACCATAGACATAGCTTCTACATTCTATACAGATCACTGGGAAGGACCATAGACATAGCTTCTACATTCTATACAGATCACTGGGAAGGACCTTTGACTAGAGGAGCTATACCTCAAACCTGAGTAACTACAAAGATCAAATGTTTGACAGTGGAACTGCTATGATTGTCTGTGGACAGGGTTAGAAAGAACATAATATCTGATGACGAATTGAAATGTGGAAGAATGTCTCAGGACAAATCTGTAACATACAAACAGCTCTTTGAGTGCTCTCACGGCTTTCTCTCTGAGTTCTGGAGTGTTCCCAGGTTCTGCATCCTGAGCCAGTGGCAGAAGTAGCACCAGTTGTAGGCCCCTGCACTGAGTGAATTCCAACCATAGACTGTATAGAACTGGACAGAGTGCCTCCATTCAGTTATGTTCTGATTGATTTTTAGCCACCGAGGCGACGCCATCTTGGAAAATGTGGAACCAAGTTGAAGTGCGCGTGCGTAGTAGGAGTTGGAGTTCTATACAATGATTCCATCTGTGTGTGTGTGTATGTGTTCAGCTCCCTCTCAAGTGTGTGTAGAATATTCTATAGGTATGTGTGAATGTATCTGTCCCATCCTCTATGCCCCATCCTGCATCCACTTCAATCTCTTTGTACTCACTATAATATAAATGGAGTCTCTATAGTGTTGGAGTTTTTATTTCTCTCTTCCCATGTACACATTCCTAATGACATAATTTCGTCTTTGACCTCTGTGCAGATTTCTCCTTCTTTCTCAGTCATATTGTTTGTTCGTCCATCTTTGGGGTTATGTTACACAAATAAATCAAGTGATTACGTAAAAAGTATTCATCCTACAAAAACAAATAAACACAACTGACAAAACAGCAGCAGCTGTTCAACTGTGTGTTGCCATATAGAATGGGGGTAGAGGAGCACTTCTTGGACTCTAAAGTTTGGTTAAGTCAGAGGTGCTCTTTGGATGGGAAACTAAATGCCAAGAATCAAGAAACTTCAAGGCACTCTACTGAAAAAGTTAAAAAGCCTTTATTATCATGGCTTGGTCAAGTTAACCTTCTAAAAAACTCCAACGCATTTAGCCTACATGCCTTCTTCTGGGAGTTTCTGCCCCCCCCCCCCCCACACACACACACACACACCCACACACACACACACACACACATAAACACAGTAGACAGGTTATCTGAAGAAGCGCATCCCAAACCTTACCCTCCAGTTACATTTAATCAATGCATCTTGCCTGCGGTTCAGTAACCCAGTACATGTAATCAGTGGACCTTACCTGAGATTCATGTCGCCCTGCAAAGCCAGAGCAAAGATGTTGGAGAGATTCCCCCCGGGACAGCATCCGCAGATGAGCACGGTGACGGCTTCGATGGGGTTCAGCTGGAGGGCCTTCGCCAGGCTGAACGCCGTCAGCGGCATGATGCCAAACTGCGCCACCACGGCAATAGCCACCCCTTTGGGCCGCAGGATGTGAGCCTGGATCTTGGCGATCTCCATGGTGCAGCCCAGCGACACCATGGTGATGAAGAGGATGATAATGGTGATGACGCTGATGGCCATGTCCATGGCTGGGGAGAATGGGGACTGAAAGCCACCACTGGCACTGGTGCTGTTCCTCCAGCTGGTCACATTGATGTAGTGGGAAGTGGCGCCATCGCTGACCACAGCTTGATGGGTGGTTGTCTGGTTCATGATGTCAGCCATGTCAAAACTGCAGATCTACTGTGTTGTGCTTGTACCCTATAAAAGAAGATTTGGTTTGTTTTAGTGACTTCAGTCACAACAAGAATTACAATAGTGACTTAGCGACTTTCACAGCAAAATGTAGTTGTACATTCATGTAAAATGGTAAAAATGATAAAAAATAAAATACCTAACCTTAATATTTGTAAATATATATAAATACAAAATATAAATATATTTCCTTTTAGTCTGGCGAGAACTGTTAAAAATTCAACAAGTCTACATGAGCACAGGACCCAAGTACTATGTTTCTTCTAAGTGCACACAGTTTACACTAAAACAGCATACTCAAGCTGTTTCAAAGGTTATACGATTCCCCTTACAAAGCATTACATTGAACGTATAAAGGTAGCTGACATCCCAGACTTAGCAAACCAACCAATGTTAAAGAGCCTGATAACAAGGTTTTTGTGACACACACATTCCTCCAAACCACCCTGTCTTTACCTGAGGAAAAGGTATGTCAAACACCTCTCACAACTAAAATGTCATGGGTCCCTCATGATAAAAAAAACGCGGGATTCTACTGTATTTGGGAGAGTTGTCATCTTTTTGGTCATGATGTCAGGCTTTTCAGAACTTTGGCTTCAGTGCATCAGCCTTCAAGGCCATAAGAGAATAGGTTTCTAGGCCAAGTATACTTGCGTATACAAGGAATTTGGTCTCTGCATTTATCCCATCCGTGAATTAGTGAACACACAGAGCACACAATGAACACACAGTGAGGTGAAGCACACACTAACCCGGAGCAGTGAGCTGCCTTGCTACAGCGGCACTCGGGGAGCAGTGAGGGGTTAGGTTCCTTGCTTAAGGGCACTTCAAGCCATTCCCACTAGTCGGGGATCGAACCGGCAACCCTCCGGTTCCAAGCCCGAAGCCCTAGGCCACGACTGCCCCACAAAATTGATATTATTATTGGATCAACCCTTTCCATGACTTTTATGATTTGGCTAATATGTTTATTTTTAATATCCGTGTGATAATACATGGACGCAGACCTGTACTTCACTATCCGTCATCCCTATTGATGACGTGTGTGCCTGATGGCTTTGTCCTTTTCACATGCGCATAGCACAGGGGCCGGCCTGCCTGCAGCCTGGGGTGTTTTTCTGCAGCTGTGTCAGCAGGGTGGGTTTAGCAGGGCTCCCTGGGCTATTCCCTCTGCCTCCTTGTGACTTTCAGCTGCTGCGCAGGCAGAGAAAGGCACGGGCTGTTTGTGTCCGGTGAGGCGCTCAACACTCAGATGCCTGAAACCCTCCGAAGCAGTCTGGTATGGTGCACACGCGAGGTTGTGAGCGCCCAACCTTTACCATGACAACCAGAACACCTCCATAAAATCGCCACAGAAACATTCCTATATGATGCCTAATGATATTCGTAATTCTTAATTCTATGATAATTATATTGTATTCCTAATAATATTCTTAATTCTAACCAGAAAGGGAAATCCTTTAACACTGGAAGCTCTAAGTGGAGATAAATTAACTGAGTCTGAACATGTCTGTATATGGAGTTTGAAAGGCCCTCTTCATACGCATGTTGAATGCAGAATGAAGCTTGCTGGGGTCCCCCCCTTTCAGGAGATCCCTAATGGGGCCCTTTGTAATCAGACCGCATTATTCATGCAGTAGTAGCCATGTCAACAGACCCAGTAGAGATGTCCAGTCATCTACTGGACAGGCAACAACAACAACCACCTCAGCTCTCCGTTAGGTTCAGTGGTCATTGGAAAAGATGCCAATTGATACACTTTGTTATATAAAAAACACTTTGATAAAGTGGCCAAAGATGTGGTTTACTGAGAAGCAGCTTAGGTAAAAAAAAAAAATACATTCTTACAGATAAAAGAAAACAGAAAAAGTCTACAAATACTTTTGTAAATTCCAAGGAATGTACAGAAACAAGTAGACAGAAAGGTGTTTAGAAATCTCTTTTGTTAAATATCCATAGCCAGAAACATAACTTTGCTTACCTTCATATTGTGTAAAAAAAGTAGAGTCCAGCTGAGCTCCTATAGGTTGCCTGCTCAGGAGCTCCCTCTCTCTCTCTCTCTTCCCTCCTTTATTCTCTTTCTGTATCTTTCTTTCTGTCTCTCCTCCTCTCTCTTCTCCATCTGTCCCTCCTCCTCTGTTCTCTTTCTGTCTCTCCTCCTCTCTCTTCTCCATCTGTCTCCTCCTCTCTGTTCTCTCTCTCTCTCTCTCTCTCTCTCTCTCTCTCTCTCTGCATTCCTCCTCCTGTGTCCTGACCCTGCACTGGTTTCCTCGCACCCCCTGCAGCATGTCACATGCCAAAGCCGTCCCGTGCAGGACCGTGGTATTTTTATTTGATATTCGTTGAAAGGATGGGAAGTAACATAACCGTTATGGTGAACCAGGCCTCACTCAGTTGCAGCATGTTCTCCTTTTGCAGCACAACAAAGGCAAAAAAATCACATCACAATGTCAAAACAGAACAAAACATTTGGTGACAGCATCAAGGATGTGAATATGACAACAATATAGACAGCTACACACACATCGAGAGGGGAGAGGAGTTCAGGTCAAAATAACCAGTATGAAATCAATCAGTGGTTGCAGGTGAAACTGTCTGATTATGTGTGTGTGTGTGTGTGTGTGTGTGTGGGTGTGTGTGTGTGTGTGTGTGTGTGTGTGTGTGTGTGTGTGTGTGTGTGTGTGTGTGTGTGTGTGTGTGTGTATGTGTGTGTGTGTGTGTGTGTGTGTGTGTGTGTGTGTGTGTGTGCGTGCGTGTGTGTGTGTGTGTGTGTGTGTGTCTGTGCGCGCGTGTGTGTGTGCGTGTGTGCATGTGTGTGTGCGTGTGTGTGTGTGTGTGTGTGCTTCCAGGGCTAGTCTAGCAACTCTCTGTTTGCTTGTGAGCTCGAAAAATTAAACTTCTATCAGGCCAATCAAATCGTGTATAGAGTCGTTAGGCGGGCTTAACATAATGATTGATGGCAGAGTTGCAACGGTTTGGCTTGAATTCCCTGCTACTTGAAAACAAAGAAGATGGATGTTGCTGTTGGCCAACAGTGTGACACGAGTTAAGCTTGTTTTAAGATGGCAAAGGATTTAACAAGCCAACTAGCTCGTTGGTGGGAAAACGCATGGGATTCAGCGCTGTCCTATTGCGTACAGAGGGAATTTTGAAAGACAACCGATTATCCCGCCCCGCGGACTGTGCACTGTGAACGGTGAGTGCCCAGACCCTACATTTTAATGTGGGTCTGGCTCATCAGGCTACCCATGCCACTGTCTATCTGCCCAGTTGGCATCATCATGCCCCCCCCCCTTCTTTGGCTGCTCTGATCACATGGAACCATAATATACCACATCATTCACCACACCGAGGCATACCCAGAAAGCACATGCAGATGTTGCACAACCAAGTTTTTGAATATTTACTACTTTTTACCACAATATCTGTACTTATTTTCTAATGCACAGAATTATGTTGATATGATTATAGTTAGTTGTCATTTGTTCAACCCTCAATGGCATAAGCAGACCAGGCTGCAGAGTACAGTGACTGAGGGGGGAGAACGAACCAAACTGAAAATCATTCTGTTTGCTTGCAGTGACCACTGTGATTGGCTTATGAGCGATAGATCTGTGATAATAAGTGGTCATGCACTAAATGACTACCGCATAGGAAGACATATAAACACATAAGTAAAGAAGAGAGATGATAAGCCAGTGATGAATGGCAGACATGTGTCTTTATGAACCTTCAGACAAAGGCAGAGGAATCAACAAAGAATGGGGGTAGAGGAGCGCTTCTTGGACTCTACAGTTTGGTTAAGTCAGAGGTGCTCTTTGGATGGGAAACTAAATGCCAAGAATCAAGAAACTCCAAGGCACTCTCTATTGAAAAAGTTAAAAAGCCTTTATTATCATGGCTTGGTCAAGTTAACCTTCTAAAGGTTTCGGCTACATGCCTTCTAACTCCCAGAAGAAGGCATGTAGCCGAAACGCGTTGGAGTTTTTTAGAAGGTTAACTTGATAATAATAGGCAGAGGAATATCCAGAGCACATACAAGAGATTAATTATCAGATTTTGTGTTTTTTTCTTCAGATATGCCATGGCCAATTAGTATAAATGTGTGTGTGTGTGGGTTAGTTATGAAAAGATCCATCCCATTCAAGCCACAGAGTTCCTAGGAAGAACAAAACCTGTTTACTACAGTTTTACAACCTGTGTGTTGTTGTTACCGTTCAACGGCTTCCTTTCTGAAGTGAACACAGAGCTCTCAAGTCTCAGGCCTGAGACACGCGATTGACAGACGTCATGCCACACATGCCTCATGACCTTACATGACCCCATGCCACACATACCTCATGACCTTACATGACCCATGCCACACATGTCGATAGTGATGTGAGTTGTTGTAATTCTAGTTGTGCTGTTAGTCAACTCAATAGTGATACAATTATGTTGGGCTTGAAATCTGACCTGAATGTTGAGCTTGAAATCTGACCTGAAATTTGCTTCTGGTCATTGCTTATGGGGAATCGCTAGAATCATGCCACACATGCCTCATGACCTTACATTACCCCATGCCACACATGCCTCATGACCTTACATGACCTCATGCCACACATGCCTCATGACCTTACATGACCCTATGCCACACATGCCTTTGCTTTTATCACACGGCTTTGTTTCCTCCGTAATGTAATGTTATAATTTGATTATTAAATTCAACTGGCAACGGAATCAGTTCATTTTGATGGCCTACTGTACGTGTGGTTTACATAAACTGTATAGTAAGGTAGTTTGCAGGTTACACAATACGTAACCTACGTGCATTTAGTGCATATAGTGTCTCAAGAAGATGCAACAAGGCTCTTCATCAAACAAGTTCAAATTCACATATGGTATAAAATTTTATCAATGAACTAAACTCATTTAAGCTACGCATGCCTTGCTTTCTGCCTGATTGACACCTTAATTCCCAGCTTGTATAAATAACAGCCTGCTAGAGACTGACTGAGGTAAATAACCACAAGACTTTGAGCGGAACGGTAACCACAGTGGCATGGTATTCCAGGAAAGCACATTTGTGTGAAGGTAGCAATGGAGGACATTTCCATATAAGATGCTGTGTGGGAAGTCAGGAGCAGTCAAGGAGAATGCCCAGGAGAAGGACACTGTCGTTCAGATATCATATTTTGTTTTTATTCTTAACATTTTATCATATTCATTCATTCATTAATTTATTCTCTTTTTATCCTTCATTGTTCCATGCTTTGAGTATGATAAAGCACTCTACAAATAAAATATATTATTATTATTATTGTTTTTAAGAGTTAGTGTTGAGGTACTCCTTTGAACTGCATCATAATGTGATGATGGAGCAGCAGATAGATCATCATCTGATAAGTGGTTGGCCCATGCAGGTTTGATTCCTGAACCCCCTTTTGTGAATCCATGTTGGTTTGACAAAAGCATCTGCTAAATACTGTCACTTTACTTAACGTCAGTAACTAGACACAGACTTGTCACTGTCGTATTTTTCTATATGCTTCCTAAAAAACAAACAAATGAGCAGTTTAGATTTATTTTTTCCCTGGCCTATGTCTTGCTCCAAGAGTGTCCCATTCTTTGACTGGGAACGTGGGAAAGGGCTACAGCATCAATAGTACATCGACTAGGAACAGAATAGAATTGCCTCAGTGGAATCTCTCCTCTTGGCACTCATGCACATGAGCTTCCCCGTGAAAGGACATTACATAATGGGGTGCCAGGATTGAGTGTGCCAGCTCCTCTGGTTCCTTTTGTGTGTGCAACAACAACACACAAGTCTTTGTGATGACTGCTGAAAATCAGCCCTGCATCTTTCACCTGTAGAGACCCATCTGGCTCCGACCCATGCCTTTAGAAACGCTCTGCCAACAACAAGCTATAGTCTGGACAGTTTTTTTGTTTCTGTGTCCAAATGTGCAGAAGAAAATGTCACCTGTTAGGTTACCTGTTACTAGGCTACACACGGAAAAGAAGGACAGGGCTTTTGTTGGGGGTGTAAAGACTAAGACTGTTAATTGACTAACTTATGAAGCAATTCATTGGTGATGTAGTTATGCACACAATTCAACATGCATAATGCAAACTGATTAAATATAACTTGTGGCTTTAAATATGACTTGTTATGACTTGTGGTGAAGATGCCTTCTTACAATGACGTATATATATATATATATATATATATATATATATATATATATATATATATATATATATATATATATATATATATATATATACTATTAATACTATACTATTAATCCTTGATATATTATTAATCCTCAATTTATATCAGTATGTGATGACATCACTTCAGCTCTTTTAGGAATAACTGGAATTATCCCATGGTTTCTTAAGAAAACTCCTGCCTTTGGAATTCTCTTAATGCCCTGGCTTCAATCCAAAGGCTATGTGCTTTGTTTTGGTTAAATTGGTCAGGTGATGCATGAGGGCAAGGATTCACGAGACCCAAGGATTTCCATTGCAGCTGTTTTGTATTAATACATAGGCCTAAGAAGCATCCAGTTAATAAAGTTAGGTCTATTTGACACGCATGGCTTGAAATGCGTTTCCCTTTAGACGTGGGTGCTTAAACATTCTGTATCACATTAAATCAAGTCACCAAACGTTTCTATTTCTGACAGCTGAATTATGGGTTCTATGGTATAGTGTAGAACCGTGGTTCACGTGATGCCCCCTGCTGTTTGTTTAAATGATAGGTCCAACACAGAATAATTTGTAATCCATTTTGTTAACAGTAGTAGGCCTATCTGTCCAATAAACTATCAATTAAAATGCAAGCCTTCCATAACTTGCAATGTAGACCTTGGTCACATAACGCAAATTAATCATATAAGCCTCGCTGTACTGTGGCTCCTTTAAATACGAATGGGTATCATAAATCCACACGTTTTGGTCAAACATCTTAAACATAATCCCATTAAACCAGTCGATGCCACGACACAACACTGGTCATTGTTAATGGTATACATTATTTTATAAACTGCTCTCGGATCAGAGATTTGAAGCGGTTGTCTAGGGTTGTGGTGAGAGAAACAAGAACAGTGGGCACTCCCTTTGAGTGTACGTCGCCTGGGCGTGCCCTCATAAGACGCAAACATAGGAAATGTAGTTCTTTTAGATGTTGACTACTTTAGGAGACGGCCATAAAACGTCATTACCCATCTATCTGTGCAGTCCAACACATGCGCATTGGGTGTTGTAAATGTCCATGTGTAAGCGCATCACGTGTAGCGATTCCGTTGATCGTCATGTTTCTGCTGTAAAGACTTGCCAGCTTGCTTGGAAGATAGGTTGTTTCGTTTCGCTTCAGTTTGTCTTTAGTCCATTCTTTATTTTTGTCCATTATTTTTCCAGAGAATGAGCGATAACGATGATATTGAAGTCGATAGTGATGTGAGTTGTTGTAATTCTAGTTGTGTGCTGTTAGTCAACTCAATAGTGATACAATCATGTTGGGCTTGAAATCTGATAAACATGTTTTCCTGAAATTTGCTTCTGGTCATTGCTTATGGGGAATCGCTAGCAATGCTAATATTGAGTTGAATTCTGTAGGCAAAGCTATATAGCAAGCTAATGTTAGCCAGCTTTTCATTTGACTGCTCTCGACATTACGACGTATTTGACGTTTTAGTTTAGCTTATATTGAGTTACACTAACACTTCCCTTTCGTTTCTTGCAGGAAGATTCGTCGAGATACCATAATGTGGTACGTGATCGACGTGCAATTTTGTAGCCACTTTGAATGTTCACCTTTCTCTTCCACATCTCCATAGTCCCCCAATACTACGAAATGCTTGGCCTTACTTAGCCCAGTTCCTGCCTTATTGTGCTAGCTGGCTATCTAGGTATGTTTCTCGAGGATTTTAGCATCAGGCGTTATTAATTTCCGCAGTAACGTTGGCTTCATACTTCAACTAGAATTGGTAGCTAAAATATGTCGCCTTCAATGTTAGCATGCGAGCTACCTCTAGTTGTATTTTTTTACATTAGCTGTAGCTAGCTAACGTTAGTGTCTGTTCTCAGAAGACAGTAGCCACCAAGCTATCTGATGTTGCTCTCGTAGGACGGATTGGGTTATGCAGATGGATAAATATTCGTTTAGAGGAATGTAACACGAGCCACTTCAAAGAATTCTAGAATGCCCATTCAGTTGTAATATCTAATATGTCGCCAAGGATTGCGCTGAAAATATTTACGCATGAAGGGTAATCCCATCCCACAAGGCTAAGCGCGCCCTATATTTAGCTGCGCTAAATGATCAATTTCCGCGAGATCATTATTACATCATTTCTATATAGCTGACATCTTATCTCCAAATTACGGTAGCTAAAATGTTGCATTGGTATTGCATTTGGGAAGACAACTCAGTTTATTAACGTGCTAAGTGTAGCTATCTTTCAGCTGTCACACATATCAGTTGAGTGTTGCAGGCGTTCAGATACCCTGTACGTCGAACCGCATTGACACTCATACTGGGAGAATAGTGCAATTGATTCTATGAAAAACATTAGCTAGCTTACATAAACAAGGCCTGCAGTGGAAGCTATGACTTTGGACAACCTCTGTGGACGTTCATAATCGCCTTGGCCTTGCACGATTTTCACCACCATGTCATCCGAAGAAAAGTAGCAATTTGGTTAATGTTTGTTTTTAATATTTTGAAATGAAAACCTTTTATTATTATTATTATTATGTTACAGAAACATTATTATGTTACAGAAACACAGATAGGTCTGCTTCCATATTCCTGTATCTGTGAACGTTAAAAAATAAGATATTTTGCATCTTAAGTATTAATACTAAATGCCTCCTTTTTTGTTAATTTTACATAATAATTGATTGGCTTATGCACCAGCTGTGTAAAGGGATTTTGTAAAAGCAACTTCTTGTAATCTAGGTCACTATGTATGTGCCAGTCTGTCCTTCTTCTTCTTCTTCTTCTTCTTCTTCTTCTTCTTAGGAAGCTTACTAATAAACAAGTTTAGCTTCCATCTGCATCACCAGAGATACTGTCCCCGCATTGTCTTACAGTTGTAAACATACAGAGCCTGTTAAGTGCGACATCCATTTTCTGTCCAAAACACTCAAATCCATGTGCCAACTTTACTCTCTCTAGCTTGATCACAAAACACAGTTGTCATGAAGAGGTCCGGGGGTTGACGTGGGAGTCGATCCATGTTAGTTTAGCTGAAGAGCCCTACTGAGGTTTTCTCGTGCTATGTGACTTCGATCCAAAGCTGGAGTGTTTCCGCTGGGCCAGGTGAACCTCTGGGACGCACCTGTCAGTCTCCAGCCTGGAGCCTCTAGCACGGTCTTTCTCAAAGTGTGGTCTACAGACCACTGAGCTCTAGTGGTCTGCAAGCAATATTTGAAATATTGAACCAACTGTTTAATGTATGTATGAACAGCTTACTAGTAACATGACCAGTATCAAATTGTCAAGACGGGGTTAATTAAAAGAAAATCAAATTAATCCTCTAAAAGACTTGATGAAAGTGGTTCAGCGAGTTTTGTGTAATATAGTGTTGGAAGTAGGCTTATTTTTTTTTTTTCTGGACATTTGGGGAGTCTATGAGTTTTCGATGTATTAATTTATTTATTTCATTTATTTATTTGTATTATATTATTCTAGTGATAGAAGCTTAATGCTGGTATCACTGTATGTATTCGCTTTAGACATAAGCGGCTGTTAAGAACCATAACAATAACCATGTAATTTTTGAATAATAGGCATTTTTGACCTTTTTCAAACATGGAAGCATGTTAGCGTTTTTGCACTAGTTGTGAGATTGAGTAGTTGGTTATGTTAAGATGGAAAAAACTGAGACCTATATGAAGTGAAGCAACTGTTTTTCTGGCTGCCAAGTGATCATTGCAGTCCTATGTTTTCTTTTCCCGGCTTTGTCAATTTGTTTTGTTTTTGGTGTCGTGACTTGGTGTTTGTTGAGTCTGACCCAGTTAATGGTCTGTGATGTTCTGGTCCCCAGGCAGACAAGCGGGCCCATCACAACGCGCTGGAGCGCAAGCGCAGGGACCACATCAAAGACAGCTTCCACAGTCTACGGGACTCTGTGCCTGCGCTCCAGGGAGAGAAGGTCTGTCCCTTTACACTACTCTCAATTTGTTTTTTTAGTGCCATCTTATGGCCTCCTTACACCAAACAACTTTGACAAGATTTGGGAACGATTCTTGAAAGATTGGAGTCTTTTGAGTAAAGCTTGAAATGGGGGGCATTAGTTAAGACTACAATCTTTCAAGAATTTTTCCCAAATCTTGTCAAAGTTGTTTGGTGTAAGGTGCCCATTATTTGGCATTCCCTGAAATCTAAAGGTGGGTTTATAGTCTGTAGACTGGTGAATTCTTGGAATTCTTCCAAAATCACAGTTTAAATGACAGCAATTGTTTACTGTTATATTGTAATGCTAATTCACTGACTTTATGACTGTAAATTATCTCTGTAAAACTTAAATCTAAGGATCATACTTTAACTGCATTATGGTCACCCCATGTAGGTTAATGGTCTGTTTGTTGGTAGATAGAAGAAACTTCTGTAATTGTATTCTTTTATTCTTTCAGTGCCATGTGTCGGTAATTATACATTTATTTGTTTTATTGCTCTCGTTAATAGTCTGTGCTGGCTCTGTCTCAAGTAAATGCTGTAAGGTCTGAGACTATGGTCAGTATGCATAACCACACATAATGTGCAAATGTCATGTCATGTGATTGTATTTGTTACCAATGTTGATAATATGTTGTTATCAGTGCTACACTGATAACGGTGCTGTGCTTTAAAGTTACAGAGAAAATGCATAATTTAGCAAGCAGCTGTTTCCTGTATGTGTGTGCATGTTATTTGGCCAGTGTCACCTGACTTGAAGTTTGAGTTGTATAATTTGCTGCTGACAGCACTCTGTGAAACAGGCGTCCCGAGCACAGATCCTCGACAAGGCGACGGAGTATATCCAGTACATGAGGCGAAAAAACCACACGCACCAGCAGGACATTGACGACCTGAAGAGGCAGAACGCCCTGCTGGAGCAGCAGGGTGAGTCTGGGGGTGCCCGAGGAGGGTGGGGCAGGGGCATCGGCATCTAAGCCCATGGATCCAGCCCTTCATCGGGTACTGCCCCACCGGTGTGACGGGAATGTTGTAAAATGAACGTTCTAAAGAATATCTGCGTTTGTCAAATACAACATGGAATTTTAGAACCATGCATTGTTGCAGAACTAAGGGCCTGAATACACCAAACACGTTTTTTGCGCTGACGGCGTCTATTTTCAATACAAATCCTATGAAGTTCACAGTGCTCAGCGCCGTCGGCGGAAAAAAGCCCTCAGCGCTGACCGTTTTTTTCCGCAGTGCTCTGAGCGCTTTTAGGACAGTGCTGGGCTCCTCAATGTCACTTCTCTCTTGCTAGCCAATTGAAATCAAGGAAGGGGGCGGGACCTACACTGTCAACAATGTTGGTAGTGGCAGAGGAAAACTAATGGCCCGTCCCAATACCTCACCTACCCCTAGATTTGCCGATGCAGGCTTAAAACGAAGTGGGAGATGAAATTACCCAGGATACCGTGCGGGCTCAGCGAGCTGGCCAAGTTTTTCATATATTTTTGCAAATAAGCATATTAAAATTTCAAAATATGTTGGAATATGTTAGTTTGATGCACATCTGATGGACTGTTGAGTTTTGAACACTAATGTTAGAAAATATCTCACGAAGCTATCTGACGATGTTCATGATATCTGCTGAGTGCTTTGAGAGAGTCTGCCCATCAAATATCGTTATATATCTGATCTGGGTAGTTTCGTCAATATTTAGGATCTGTGTTCTAGTGTTCACATGAACAGGAATATCTTTGTTGATTAACCAGACGTAGATAAACCAGCACAGCCCACACAACAATGACCGCTGGAACGGGCATGTTCCTGAATGAAAATAGTAGCAGGCTACTACCGGTAGACACGTCGGCGCTGCGCGTGACGTAGGTGAGCACGTTCGCTACGCTAATTTGCATATAGTGGTGTCTCAATTCATAGGGAAAGATCTTCACTCCCACTTCCCTTGTCGAGGGGGCTTTAATGTTGAGGGCAATCAAAACTAAGTGGAAGTTTTAAGGGGGGAGAAATGGGGCGGACCCTAAAGTCCTATCATGACTAATATTAAACAACTGCTGCAAATTACAAAGCCTAGAGGGATGACCTATTCTATTGTATTGCCAAATGAACTCCTTTTGTCTGTCAAAGTCATATTTAGCGAGCTGAGTCCTAAACGTTCCAAAAAGACGTGCTGGCAGAAGATTTTGGTAACATAGCAGCAATAAACACTTGACCGAAGCGCTCTGAAAATGAGGTTGAGGGCGCTGTCACCGCAAAAAACGCGATTGGTGGACAGAGGCCCTAAATCTTTTGTTAGAATTTTTAAAACTTTCCTGCTGAAAGGGTATTGTCCACACAGACACATTCACCCAGGCTGTGTATGCAAAGGAAATGGATGCTTGGAGCATGGTGGTATTATATAGACTTGAAGAGTGTGAGGTGACGCCACCACCATTCATTTTAATTGCTGATGGTAGGCTAGCCACTTCAGCCCAGTAGGTACTGTGGTGATCGCAGACATTGTTAAAAATGTCGTCCAATGGATGCTCACTTCTGGTACCATATCTACGAAAAGACAATTGGTTACAGATGGCCAGGAAAGTATGCTGTCTTTGTGGATTGGTTGACAAAAGTATGCTGTCTTTGCTGATTGGTTGACATTCCTGGCCTCATACCTACATGCTCACAACGTTTCTTATTTCAGGATTGCGACACATGAACGTTGAATATTACTTTACACTTTCACTCGAATGCTTACGCATATGCACATACACATCATAAAGAGTACTAGTGTATTTACTTTGTATTTAGTTTGCAGTCAAAACCTTACTGGTGTAAAACCAAATATTAGCTTTTGCATGTTATTGCTGAGCTTCAAATGATTTGTTCAAGTTCAAGTTTGTTGTGTGCTCATAATTAAGGATTTGACAGTTGATATCATCTTAGTGGGCTCATTCATGTAGTATGTGTGCTCTTTATTTTGGCATTGACTCATTGTCAAATGAAGTCATGGAAATTTGAGGTAGCCAGACTGGTGACTAGTTGATGCTTACGTGGGGTGTGTTAGGATGTCTTCACGTGTGTTTATAATTGTGTGTGTGTGTGTGTGTGTGTGTGTGTGTCTGTATCTGTATCTGTATCTGTGTGTGTGTATATCTGTGTGTGTGTGTGTGTGTGTGTATCTGTGTGTGTGTGTCTGCAGTGCGAGCGCTGGAGAAGGCGAAGGGTAATGCCCAGTTCCAGTCATCCTACTCCTCCAGTGACAGCAGCCTGTACACGAACCGCAAAGGCGGGGCAGTGTCCGCCTTCGACGGGGGTTCCGACTCCAGTTCTGAGTCTGAGGAAGAGGAGCCCCCGAACAGGAAGAAGCTGCGCGCAGAGCCCAGTTAAACCCCCCCTCCCCCCACTTCCACTCCTGCTCCCACACCCTCATCAAATCAGTGCGGAGGGACACAAGCAGAGACTCTCCTGTCAAACCCAACCCAACCCCACCCCACACCTGCTCTCTCTAGTCTTTGGCATCATTTTCCTCCCTCCCCACCACCCCACTTCAGGCTGGGAGAGTGCTTGCTCTCGTGGGCTCCTGAGGTCACCACTGCAGACATCCTACCCCCTTACAGCGCCCCCTTCTGGACCAGATCAGCAGGTTTTGAACGGGGTCTCTGGTCTGATCCAGCCAGCTACTGTCTGGGGAACCTTTTTTTCATTTTGTTTATTTTTTTTTCTGCTCTCTCTCTCTCTCTCTCTCTCTCTCTCTCGTGACGTCCCTCCCGTCATCACAAGTCTGACTCAGAAAACAAGCCACTCCTTGAGTGAGGCAGCTCCGCCGTCTGAACGACTTTTCAAAACGCCTTTCGCAAAAAACCTCACCGCGCGTCGCCAGGACGACCTCGAAGAAAGTGTGGAGGAAGGAGGGAAGTGAGCACACGGCTTTAGCTAAGCTTCGTTACCCACCCGCCCCCACCCCCGCCTCACCCCTGCAAGTACGAGGAGCCCCCATTAGCCCAAAAGCATGGGGGGAGATCCTCCTGCAGAACAGCTTACCTTTTTAAATATTTGTACTTTTCCACTCAAGAGAAAAAAAAGAATGTGAATTTTCTTTTGGGAGGGGATGATGGTATGTATGTGCGTGTGCGTGTATGTATGTGTGTGTGTGTGTGTGTTTTACCTGCCTTGACCGGTATAGTTGGCTTAAGATTCTCCCCTCTAAAACTGTTTTGTTGCAATGCGTATCTTTTAAGTCTTCTTGAAATGAGTTTGTGTCCTGGTAGTCAAACTGTTGTCGTTTGCCTGAGATTATCAATTAGAATTAGATGAAAACGAGGCTTTTGTGAAGTATTTCTTTTTCCAAAATTGGATTAGGCACAAAACAAAAAACAAAAACAAAACACAAAAACAAAACAAAAAAAAAACAATTAGGGATTTTGGGTTGATGTGCACTCGCCAGTGAGCTGTGAAGACTTAAGAAGATCTGGAATAGACATGGTACCGGCTGGTAGGTTCTGGAGCTGGATCGGAGCGGGTTTGTTCCAGAACCTCTAGGGGTCTGGACCCCCCTCATAGTATCAGTGTAGTTTGAGGATGTAAAGTATAAATACGAGTGTCTGTCGTTTTCCTTCCCAAATGGATATTGAATGTTACACAAAGCAGTTAAAGATAGTAACCTTTTTATTTTTATTACAACAAAAGTCCATATCAATGTGTAGTGAAATACACTGTATACTCCTCCATGTTATCTATAATACCAACCGAACTTTCCCAGGAAATACTTGCCTGTCTGGGGAATGTTTGACTTATTTTTTTTTTTTTCATTTAAAAAGAAATCATTAGTGTGTACGAAATACTAGGTAATTGTTTGATTCCATTCCATGGAAAATACAGGTATGTTGTACATACTGCCAACAATTGTCTTGCAAGTTGAGGCATACCTTTACTACGAAACTATAAATAAAACTATTTTATCCTTTTATGATGTCTGATTTCTGTTTACTAAAGGTATGATGGAAAATAAAATTGAAGGCTGTTGCAGGCCTTGAGGGAGAGTTGCCCAATATCATAGATGCACTTAGGTTTTTATCTGTTGCTTTAGTGTGTTTCTCGAGTTTTAATTTTATGCAATTTAAAACAATTAGTTTGTGCAATTTAAAACAATTGGTCAAAATGCTTAGTTTATGTCTCAAAAGCAAGTGTTTATGCCAATGAAACTGTCAGTGCAATCAAAATGACCATATCCAAAAAGTCCATATGCCATTGTTTATGAACAATATATTTAAAAGTATTTCCTAATGCAAAAGGCTTTTACAGCATTGTGCAGTAAAACAGACATCAACCCAGGGCAGAGCAGTGCACCACTGTAAGTCAGATCTTTCCATGTTCCTGTCTGCTAAGCCGCATATTTTTGTTCACATAAAACAACTAGTTCAACACATTTTGCATGTAATGACTCAAACATGAAATGAGGCCCATTTCTTTTATGGGGTAGGACTATTCAGCATGGAACCAGTATAGCGCATTTTGACAAACATGACATTAGAATTGGAAATGTAAAACAACAGCAGACATTTTCACACAATCGGTTGCATGGATGTATTTAAGCATTTGCTGTTTGTTTGAAGTAATGAGTACGAGTAATGCAGTTATGTGGTTTGAACATGCAGTTTTGTGATTTTCAATTCTGATCTGAGAAATACATCAAAGTGACTGAGGAAAAAAGTGTAATGTGCGTCACGTGTAGTGTGTGTGAGCTGGCCCAGGCTCCACCACGATCATCTGTGGTTGATGAGGCTGGTTAAAGTGCTCAATGGTTTAAAACGCCACACACAGGAACCACACAATCAGGCTGACGGAGATGTGAAGTCAAAGAAGTCAGTTGGAGGTTTCAGGCCGGAGCTTCGCCCAGCCCCCCCAGCCTTCCCAATGAAATGGGACCATTTTCCCAGAAGGCCTTAGAGGTCTGGCCCTTGACGGTGGGGGGAGTGTCGGCGTTCGTGCAGCGGCAGCGTGTTGAAGTGAGCGAGAGCCCTGGCCACCTTCTCCGGGTTGACGTTGTAGACGGGGTGCGTCCGAGCCTGCTGCCCAGAAATAGGAAAGCAGCACAGCCTCAGGGGAAGTGGGTTACTGATATTGGATTTGCCTTAACTGCATTAGATGTGAACTTCAGAACAGACAGACACATCAGCCAAAGTCTCTGTTTTTGCACTTTGGGTCTGGAGTGGGCACTTTGGAATCGTTGCAGGGTGCAGCTTACCCACTGCAGAACTTACCATTATGTCCACATACGTCTCTGTCCAAAACTTCTATTTTGAGACATAAATTGCATGGTTGCGTGAGCTTAATGTATTTGCCTGGTATGGTTTGGTTTCAGTCTTAATTTGCCACCGTAACAAGAGTTGATGTTCCTGGAGTATGTAATGTACTAGAAGCCAAAACGTGTGTGTAATATAAAGCATTGCAAGTGTTGCTGCAGCTCTGTCCTGGCTAGTTGAGTGAAGAGTTGACTGTACTCTACAGTTGACTGTAGAGTAAAATTGGCATAATAATCAAACATAATCTAAATAACCAAATTCATGTTGAAAGTGAATGTTCAAGTTCAAGTAGTTTTACTGTCATGTACTTATAAAAGTAATTATAAGTAATGCAATTCTTAAGCTCAAGAGCCAGCTCAACATCTGCAGTCTTAAAAGAGTAAATTCAAATGTTGTCATGTGGTGGCGTCAGGCTGAACGCGTTCCCACCTGAAGGATTGAGACCTACCAGTCTGTTTTCCTCTCCACCGAGGATGTGCTCTCGAGGAGGAGACGCAAAGATGAAGTGCTGCGCCATGGACAACCCACTCAGGCAGTAGGATGTGTGGTAGAAATCCCGCAACCTGGGAGAACCACAGAAGAAAGACTGTGTGTGTGTGTGTGTGTGTGTGTGTGTGTGTGTGTGTGTGTCTGTCTCCTTGCTCTCTTCGTTGTGCTGTTATCAGTCCTTTACATGATCACTGTGACCACTGAGTACAGTAAATACTAAACACAAAGGAATCCTAAGAGGTGAATGGTAACCTTTGTGTGTGTGTGTGTGTGTGTGTGTGTGAGAGAGAGAGAGCCCAACAGAGACTCACTTTCCAGGCTTGTCCAGTAGGCCGCCATCTGGGCACTGGCAGCAGAAGAGGAGGTACTCCTGCAGAGCCCGCTGCTCAAACATCCACCCCTCCACACTAACAGCTGGGTCACCTGCAACCACACACACACACACAGCTCTACACTAACGGCTGGGTCACCTGCAACCACACACACACAGCTCTACACTAATGGCTGGGTCACCTGCAACCACACACACACACACACACACAGCTCTACACTAACGGCTGGGTCACCTGCAACCACACACACACACACACACACACACACACACAGCTCTACACTAACAGCTGGGTCACCTGCAACCACACACACACACACACACACACAGCTCTACACTAACGGCTGGGTCACCTGCAACCACACACACACACACAGCTCTACACTAACGGCTGGGTCACCTGCAACCACACACACACACACACACACACACACAGCTCTACACTAACGGCTGGGTCACCTGCAAACACGAACACACATCTACACTGACAGCTGGGTCGCTTGCAACACACACACACAGACACACACACACCTCTACACTAACGGCTGGGTCGCCTGCAACACACACACCTCTACACTTCAGATTGGATCTCATGCAACCACACACACACACACCTGGAGGTGTCACCTTCAGGTATTTCTAGTCTGAGAGAGGTTCTCACCTGCCTGCAGGAGTATCTGGTGAATGAGGTGCAGGATGCCTGCCTGCCAGAAGGAGTAGCAGCCGTCCACCAGCTTATTACAGCGGCCCTGGAAACCACCCTCGAACCGCATCTGCCTGCTGCAGGCCCAGCGCTGACACACACACAAACACACACGCATACACACACACACACACACACACACAATGTTTACATTTATGTTTACGTTTATAGTTCTTAGCAGACACTTTTGTCCAGGTGCACCTACCAGCAGTGCTCTGATGTTCAGCCGTTGTTGTCCTTTCAGGATGACCAGAGCGGCCAGTGCACAGAAGGTGTAGCCACCATGGGCCTCCAGACCGGGGACTCCCCCCATGCCCCCCTCCCAGCTCTGGCACCTGGCAAAGGGCACAGCAGACCCACAGGGGCCAGGGTTGGGCATTGGGCAGTTGGGTGGGCCATGTGTGCTACTGTCATTAGTTTATGAAGCGCAGTGTGCAGTGATACATTGTGTGTGTTAGGATCTGTGATGAGTTCCAGGGTTCAGAGGTCAATTATACACACTAGCAAGCGACAGGGTAATGTGATGCTCTTGCATGTATGGCAGTGACGGTACAGTAATAAAACTCCCAACTCCAACGGTTGTTGGAATAACTCTGTGGATTACTCCTTATCTATAATTCTACACTATGTGCTAGTACACAATGCCAAGTAGCTCAGTCAGAGGCCCAGTCAGAGCATTTCAACATGGCCCCTTTCCCACAGTCTCTTCACATGGGACTAATGCACTATGTGACAAGATGTCACAGTCAGCAGACAATGCTGCGGAGTTCTGGACTAACTAGGACAAACTCGAAAACAAATGCTAACAAGGCTACACCAATAAGCTTTTTCTTTAAGAGTCACCCCAATGTCCCTGTACTTTCAATATTCTTTCAAGCCTTGCCTTCAGGATTAATTTGGGTTGATTTAGAAATAATAATAATAATAATAATAATAATAATAATAATAATAAAATAATTTAGTCTCTAGGGGCAGGTTTTCTGTACATTAGTCCTGGTTCTACACTAAAAGCTTTCTCCAATGGAAATCTCTATTGGACTTCTCTTTTAGTCCAGGACCAGGACTAGGCTTAAACCATGTACGGGAAACTGGCCTACTGTCTGGCTAGATGAGACTACCCATAAGAGCCCACTCTCAAACAGACCAGGCTCAGGTCAGACACAGCTGTGTGTGTTGATGATCTCACTGCCTGCTATCTGTCTATCTGTCTATCTGTCTTTCTATCTATCTATCTATCTGTCTGTATCTGTCTATCTGCCAGTTGATCTGTCTGTCTATCTGTCTTTCCCTCTGCCTGTCTATCTGTCTATCTGCCAGTTGATCTGCCTGTCTATCTGCTGGTTGATCTGTCTGTCTGCCTTTCGGTCTGACTGTCTGCACTGCTCACCTGGCCACCCAGTCACAGGTGCCCTCAAACAGGTCGGGAGTGATGATGTTGGTGAGGGAGGCCACAGACGCAGCGCAGTATATACTCCTGCAGAACACACACACACACACACACACACACACACACACACATCAGTGTAAACTCCTACAGAACACACGCATACATCCACACATCACTACACACACATTAGTACATACACTCATCAGTATACTCCTGCAGAACACACACACACACACACACACACACACAAGTACACACACACACACACACACACACACACACACACACTCATCAGTGTAAACTCCTACAGAACACACGCACACATCCATCACTACACACACATTAGTACATACAATAGTGACTTTGCACTATTATATTGACTGTCCAATTTCAACCCAATTTTGCTGCTCTTATTTCTTCATTGTATGTGCCTTCTTATTTACTCATTTATTGTTTACTTGAATGTTATGTTTGTCTGTGGACTTAATTGGTAAAATATGTCTTGTCTTCACCGTGGGATAGTGAGAAACGTAATTTCGATCTCTTTGTATGTCTGGGCATGTGAATAAATTGACAATAAAGCAGACTTTGACTTTGACTTTGACTTTGACACTCATCAGTATACTCCTGCAGAACACACACACACACACACACACACACACACACACACACAGACACACAAGTACACACACACATCAGTGTAAACTCCTCCAGAACAAACGCACACATTACACTACACACACATTAGTACATTAGTATACTCCTGCAGAACACCCACCCACACCCACACACACATACACACACACACACACACACACACACACACACCAGTGTCTACTTCAACCCACCTGACGTCTACTTCTCCACCTACATGCATCTGGAAGGAGCCGTCCTTCTGCCTCAGTGAATACAGGAAGTCAAGCAACTTCTCTCTGACATGAACAAGGAAATCAAATGTTGGATGGTTTTATGTAATTATATTGAACTGGTACTAGCACTTAAACATCACGCATATTCAGCACTTCATGCAGACCCATAATACACAATTCTCAAATGTATATATTTAAATGGCTCAAATGCAAATATTAAAATGGCTCAAATGTTTATCACTGACTCAAATACTGTATATTTAAAATGGATCAAATGTACATTTAGTCTTTTTTTCAGTCGCTTTGGTGTATTTCTCAGATCAGAATTGAAATTCTCAAAACTCACTTGTGCACATCAGAAAAGCAATTTGCATTTCTTTGAATAAACAAAAACAAATCCTTTAGTACACCCATGCAACTGTTCGTGTAAAAATATCTGCTTTTTTTTACATTTGCTAATATCATGTCGGTCAAAAATGTGCCAAAATGGTCCAATAATGGCTTATTTCATCGGTTGAGTCATTACAATTGTCATAATCTGTCAAGCATAATTTATGCGAACGAATATATGTGACCTGACAGGATGTATTGCACCAACTGTTATGCAATTGTTAATGAGGATTCGAGAAATGCACCAAAGCGACTGAGAAAAACTGTAAATCATTCATATTACTGTTCAAGCACTTCCTTGTACCTGTCGATGACGTCATAAGCATCCTGTGTTCCGATAACACACAATGCGTTGACAGCCGCGTATGTCGGCGCCAGGTGAGCTTGTTGGCCTGGACCTCCTGCGAAGCCTCCAGTTGGGCTCTGGCATCTGGAGATGAACTTACACACACTGAGACCACACACACACACACACCTGGGTCATCACAATGGCTGTCATGTCATCCTTCTTTCCCTGATCAGCATACAGATCCCATGTTCCCATGTGGAACACATCACTGGTGTTCTTAAATTTACATCAAGACTAATATACAGAACTGTGTAAATGTTTAGACGCATTTAAAACAATGCTGTGTAGTCAGTTCATGTTCAAAATGACAAAAAAAATTTGGCTATCAATTAGCAACAGTTAGCAGAATAACATTACCCTCCTTTGGCCACTAGAGGGCTGTGAGGAGCAGGTAGTAGCAGCTGCATACACATCCTTCAAAACAATGCAAAGCAAAGAGAACCAGAGAGAGGCAGAAAATCCCACTTCACTGACATGTGCCAGCATTGTGTTATAAGCCAGAGGTGAGGTGCTCAAAGCAAAGGAGATGAGGGCAAAGCCTCTTACAGCACTAATGGTCAGCACACGCAGTCCCACTGCGTGTGTGGCCTCTAACATAGACCTTACAGTAACTACTCTATGGGAGACAGAACACACTCTCTGGGTGTGTTCTCTCATCTAATGAAGAAGAGGGCAAATAAGTGAAGAGTTCGGTTCCAAAACGCTACATCTCCGTTTTTAAAAACATTAAAAAGTCATGCTATTTAATTTCAGGTAATATCAATCAAAGTGTAGCTGGGTTGTTTTGATTAAGTAAAGATAACTCAAATAACAATACCCAATTAAATTCCTATACTGAAATTACTTGGAAAACAAAATGTAAAAAAAGTATAAATGAAAATTCATTAAAATGGTGGATAAAGCGTTTTGGAACCAAACGCTAATGATGTGAATACATCATAAGGTCACAGATTCCTCTCTTCCTCACACAGCTCTCTCAGAGGGCACAGGGGCATGACGAGACAAGACAGAAACTGTTTACTTAAGACTCTAAGGATGATGGCAGAGTTTAAGTATGAATAAGTGAGGTTGTTAACATTGGGAGGAGATATTTCACAGAAGGTATTAGAAGCGTGCCAGTCTTAAGATGATGATGAGGAAAGACTACCCTCTATAAACACCTATTTCAGAATGTTGATGATCTCCTTTTAACACCATCCAACATTCTTAAAACGAATGTGTTAGAAACAATACAAATTGTGTTGTCCCTATTTGGACGTAAAGATTATTTTCAACACATTTGTTGTAAAAGTGTATACAATATAACAAAAGCTATGTGTTAGAAAAAGCACAAATTGTGTTGTCCCTATCTAGACATAGAGATGTGTTATATTCAACACATTCGTTTTAAGATAGCATCCAATCTAGTGTTAAAACTCAGAGGGCTTAAGCGCCTCTTTAAGCAACTGGCTATTTGATTTTCTGAAAGGCAGACTGTGAGATTGTGTCTTTAGAAACGGTGGCCTTCTGGGCTGCTGCCTCAGTCCCCTTTTGTACAGTCTGCGTCACACACGTCTGCGTTGCCAAGCATGACAAGAACAATATCATTAAATCTGCAGACGACACCACGGTGATTGGCCTAATAACCGATAATAAATAACCACACATGACTGTGTTGCCAAGCAACAACAGTATCATTAAATTAGCAGACAACACCACGGTGATTGACCAAATAAGCAATAATGATGAGGCTGTGTCTGTTGTGAGGCTGTATGTGAGTGTGTGTTGTGAGGGAGACAAGGGCAGGAGGCTGTTATGAGGTTGTGTGTGTGTGTGTATGTATGTGTGTATGATTGTACGTTCATATGTTCGTACGTGTGTTTCTGTGTGTGTGTGTGAGAGAGAGTGTGTATGTTATGATATGTGTGTGTGTGTGTGTGTGTTTCTGTGTGTGTGTGAGAGAGAGTGTGTATGTTATGATGTGTGTGTGTGTGTGTGTGTGTGTGTGTGTGTGTGTGTGTGTGTGTGTGTGTGTGTGTGTGTGTGTGTGTGAATGTTTGTGTGTTCATACATGTGTGTCTGTGTGTGTGTGTGTGTGAGAGAGAGAGAGTGTGTGTTATGATATGTGTATGTGTGTGTGAGAGAGTATTCGTGTGTGTGTGTGTGTGTGTGTGTGTGTGTGTGTGTGTCTGTGTGCGTACATGCATGTGTGCGTGTGTGTGTGTGTCGGTGTGTGTGTGTGTGTGTGTGGCACTCACTCCGAGGCGAGGTCAGGAGCCACAGGCTGGAGGAGAAGGTCCAAGCTGTGGAGGAGCCAGAAGCAGAGCCAGGGCCGACTGGCATCCAGAGTCTGGGGTGGTCAAGGGGGGGTGGGGGAGAAAGTGGCCTTCAGCTTTGGCACAGAACACACACACACACACAACTTCATAACAAACTCAACACACACACACACACACACACACGCAGGCACAGCCGCATGCACGCACACACACACACACACACACACACACACACGCAACTTCATAACAAACTCAACACACACACGCAGGCACAGCCGCATGCACACACACACAGACGCATGCACGCACACACACACACACACTCCCACTAAAGTGAAAAAGCAGCCGGGAACAAGAGCAGAGGATAAAAGAGCTTTCTTTGGCACGTTCAATGTTCCCTCTGTGGCCGAAGAGGCAGAGGTGGTATCACATGGGAGTGTATAAGAGAGTGCAGCGGTCGCCACGGCTGCCTATTTATACCTATTCTGGGCTCCGACGGGCCACACCACATACCTCATAGGACTCCGAGAGATGCTGCAGTCCGTCCGTCAAATAAATAATATGCTGTTCTCGCAGCAATACGGGCCTGAATGCGCACAGAATTATGAATTGTTACAACAATTAGTGTACGTTTATTATTTAAATAAATCACATTTTCACTTGAAGCGTAACATGCCCAAAAAGGCACTTTTGGACCATTCTTTCACCAACCTTGGCATCCTGTGGTCCTTCAAGTGGGCATGTATTACTTCACAAATACTTTCTTCTACCCTCTTCTAGATAAAACATAGAGACGTGCAGTTAGTTTTCAGTATTTTTTCAGTACAGTTAACTCACGAACAACATCTAATTGTATTTAAATTATACTTCACATGATTCACCATGCCTTTGCGATTTTAATGTCCCACTAAAGCCCTATCTGATAATTGCTAAATTCTGATGTCAAATATGGTCCAGATTATTTCTCCCAAAGTAGCCTATTCTCAGAATATTCGGAAGGCTCTAATTTTGCAGAAATCAATTAGCACGTGAAGTGCCACAGCTCATGCCAGCCCTCAAGCCGATTACCTGATCAGCTGACGTCACCGTTTGTAACCCATCGTCCTGAAACAGTTCGCGATTGTGGCAGTCCTGGAAACATCTCAGAGGAGGGTGCTGATCTTTCATTTCACTTTCACTGAAATTCTTACAGGACCCGAACTACTTCTTCACATATACATACTACATCAGTCTGCAGCTTTCTTTCCTTGTGTTGGTGAATTCGGTAGCCAGAAAGTGGGCGGTTACTTTGCAAGTTTCTGCGAGCAGCAAGAATTTGTGCCTGCCCCCCCCCCTCACGCGCTACCGCCCTCGAGATGTGGAGGCTACATGTGGAGGAGATGGATGCAGGTTTGACAGCTTATCAGACCGGTGCACTGGTTGACTTGATCTGAATTACAATGTTGAAAATATAAACTAAGAAATTGAACACGTATTTGTATCCATTTATCTTTTTAAACTATTTTAAAGTGTTCCTGGACCTACACAAAGTGTGTATATTTTGTATACATATTTTTTGTCACGTGTTTAAATGCTAGGGGATGAAAATAATCGCTGTCACATGAATGCAAGGCTATTGATTTGTTACGGTCCGACACGGTGCCCCTTGCCAGAGCCACTCTACTTCCCTGTCCGTCCGTGTCCGTACCTCTACCCAGCCTAAACAGCGAGACGCCCCATTAGAGGTTTGAGCTCTATTCGAAGAGGAAGTAAACTCATGACCGGATTGATGATGTCCATGTTCTCGTCGAAGGACTATGGGTCGCGCTAGTGTCACTGTCAGGTGAACATCCTGGTAACTTTCTCAGCATGGCGAAGGAATACGATGTGCTGCTTCGACTAATGTTGCTTGGAGACTCCGGAGTCGGAAAAACCTGTTTGCTTTGGAGGTTCACGGATGACGACTTTCACCCCTCTCACATCTCCACTATTGGTGAGTTTATTTTTTGGTTGAATATTAAACAACCATCGTCGCATTGGAAAAGTTGCATGTTAAAAGGATCCAAGTAGCATATTTACGCAAGAAAGTCGTTGTAGAACACTACGTTTACGCGATGACTTTCAATCAACAATAGCATAGCTACTGGATAAAATGTCATTAATTGTTAACACAGTATGTTTACTTATTCGTACTTTTGTATAACTTATACGTACAGTGTCACATACAACACTTTCCACTGTCACACATATAGGACAGTTGTTTGGATGTGTGCTGTCATAGAATAAGATAGTCAATGACTTGCAACTAATGGACCGTCTCAGTCCAGTTTGTAGGTTTCAGGACTAAACTCTGGATGTAAAACTAGCCCCATAATAACCCACAAAGAAAACACCAATTAACAAAACTGGCAGATATTTTATTACTTCTAATGAAGACCGTTGGATAACCCTCACAAGGATGTAAGGCACAAAAATGGCTATGCTTCCGTCTCTGGTGTGGTGCTTTTAGTTAATTTGAGTGAAAGTGATGAAGGAATTTGTCATTTGGATGGATTACATGGCTTTAGCTCCAGGAAGCCTGTGCAACAGAGGTTTAAAAGAGCAGGAAAAGAGACAAGAATAAGGAGACACAACATCTCAGTTCACCCTTTGGTCATAGACATGGACGGCATTCTTGTCCCACAGAGACAGGAACAGATCAGGGCCAGATCAGGTCTTTGTAAGGGCATGGCTGGCCTCCTTTCATGTTCCCCTGCTAACCGTCCGCACATTTGCACTGGTCACATCTATTCAATTACAAGGTCACCCTCACACTATCAGTGCTCTGTGCCTGTTTTGAAACTCCTGGTAATGACTGAGGTCACCGAAAAGAAACCCTGTGCTCCTCAGCTGTTCATAGCTATTCTGCCTTCATTCAGGGAAGGCAGTGGCATGCAGCCGCACCAGCAGTTTGAGTAAAGGCCTGCACTGGTATTACGTGTGTAGCATGGTTTACCAAATGCCCCTGATCTCTGTAAAAATCCCCATGGGAGGAAGAGAATACTGACCAGCTGGGCTTCAGAGAGCAGCGGACTCTGGTTCTGGTCTGGTCCTTATCTGGCTCAGGTCCATTCATCACTGGACATGGTGGGTGGGGTTGTCACCAGCAGGGGTGTAGTGGTAAAATAAGAGGTGGGTAAACTATGAACTCTGTGATCACGGTAAGGTGGACGGCACCATGCGGTATCTGATTTTTCAAAAAGGCATTCAGAACATGTTTGATGATTGTGGAGGTTATTGTCCAATGTTTATAACAATACAAGAGGTATTAAATGGTTCCTAGAGTATTGATGCTTGTAAGACAGATTTACAGATTGTAAATGTGGATAATACAGTGTGATTTTAAAATGTTAAAACTTGCAATTGGTGAATAAACTCTTTTGATTGGTGGATAAACTCTAAAAAGAGGTGGATAAACTCTATTTCTGAAATTTCAGAGGTGGGTAAACTGTGTTTACTTGCGTTTAGCCTCCACTACATCCCTGATCACCAGGGTTTTTCCGGGTCAGTGCCGCCACGCCATACCAGGGTTCATGCCAGGGGTCAGTTGGGTTTGGCGCCAGCTATAATCCCCAGTGGCTGATTCAGCTTCGCTGCCAGTGCCAGCCAGCCCACGGGGACCTGCCAACACACAAGAGAGAGTGGCAGGGTGGACAACACAGGAGAGAACGAGGCTGAATGGTGGTTGGGTGACAGAGAGAGAAGCTCGGTGAATGTGCAAATCAAGGCTTTGAACCAAAAACGAAAACCAGAAACTTTCCATTTTTTATGTTCCGGTTAAAACTGTCATTTTCTCGTTCTTTGACCAGATTTCTGTGCAATATGACATGGTGAGGTTGACTTCCTGTCGTTCACTCATCGGAGGAAATGTACTGTATAGAGAAGCTTGCCGCCAGCTGTACAGGCAGAATCTTTTGTCATTTCCCTCTGGGCCCTGACAAGGTTTTGGGCATTGGTTTATAAGTTTAATATTTACAATGGCAGCTACACACCATTGTGGTTTTGTATTGTCTGATGACATAAGAGAGACAAAAATGCACTGATTGGGCTTTGACCAGGTTTGGCCAATTGATGTTCACAATGGCAGCTATGTAGCCCACCATATTTCAGTTATTTGCACAGATTTAGCTATGTGAGTTGCATAGGCTTTTGGATGGATGTAAGAACTACAATGGTGCTTCTGTAATGCTTTGAGATTTTGTATTGTTTGATAAGAAACAAATGCACTGATTGGGCCCTGACCAGGTTTGGTCAATTGAAGTTCTCTATGACAGCTATGGAACCAGCCCTATTTGTCATTTGCACCAATTGAGCTATGTAAGAAGTATAATGGATATGTGTTCAGTTGATTGCCAATAAACAACATGGCAGACATTTTCCTTAATTCATGTATAACACTGAATGTCAGTATGTCAGAATTACAGTTATGCCGCTTACATAATGTAGCCTATAGTGCTTTTTTAATGTTTGATGACAGGATAGGGACGTATGTAGACTAACAATATAATTTTAAAGTCCTAATGATCTGCCTACTTGGATACTGCATACTGATTTGTATGTCCCGCAGCTGACACGGAACGTTATTAACCGGTTCGGGAACTTTATTTTTTTGTTCTAACCAGTTCAGGAACGTCAAGCCGGGTGTACTTTTCAGGCTCTGGTTGGTGGTCACCCTATTTCTGCTACTTTATAGCACACATGTAGCTTCCACTTCCCCTTTTCGGCGCAAGTTATGACTATTAATTGGTCTTCTATTCTCTAGCTGGGTCGCGGTTGCAGCACGTTTCAAGCCGTGCCTGAGAGTGGATATGGCAGAGGCACTGTGGCTGCTGTAACCTGTTAACATGGGTGGCAAAATGAAAAATGCAGTCGCAATGCAGGCAATGTGTTCAAGCCTTAAGTCATATGAGAGTATGGACATTATCCAATGTGCAATTTTCCTTTCTAATCACACAAAGTATTGTTTAATGCTGTTAATGGTGTGTAAAAAATACTATTGTAAAGCATAAAGTAAGTACCTTGGTACCTCGGTATTGGTCTTTAAAATTCCATATTGGTCGGGCTTTAGCCAACACTGGAAGGATGAATGTGCCACCACATGGGAGAGGAGCTGGGTGGATGTGCCACCACATGGGAGAGGAGCTGGGTGGATATGCAAAGATATGGGAGAGAAGCTGGGTGAATGTGCCAACACAAGAGGTTGAGGTCGGGTGGATGTGCCAACACACTAGAGAGAGAGAGAGAGAGGCTTGGTGGATGTTCCAGCACTTGAGAGAGAGGCTGCGTACATAAGCTAACACACACGAGAGAGAGAGGGAAGCTGGGTAGATGAGCTTACACAAACACACACACACGCACGCACACACACACACACACACACACACACACACACACACACACACACAAGATAGAGGGAAGCTTGGTGGAGGAGCTAGCACACACGCACACACACACGCACGCACGCACGCACGCACGCACGCAAGCACAAGACTGTGCTACAAATCAGCCCTGACGACTAAACCTGCCGCTCTTTGATTATTCGCATTTAGTTGCATGACTCATAGGAAACAAAAACACAGGCAGGCAGGCAGGCAGGCAGGCCTGTATAAAATGGGATGTCTTTCCGGTCTGGGTTCTGTTTTGCAGTCTTTCTAGCTCCTGCCCCACTTACTACGCGCTTTCTCTTGAGTCTTGCTTGGCAGCGGGCCTGGGGCCAGTGTTCATAGTCTGTGTAAATAAATAGAATGGAATTCAGCTCTAAAGACATTTCATATGTCACAGATAACATGGCTGCAGCCAGAGGCTTGGTCATTCATTATTGACGACTGGCCAGGGTGTGCTACACACCACTAATGAGCAGAAAGATGGAGCCATATTGAGACCTGCGTGGCGGCCCATACTACTGGGTGCTTGGTAATCTCCATATGCATCTTGGGAAAAGGAGCTCACATGCATTGTGTGTTTGTGTGTGTGTCTGTGTGTGTCTGTGTGTGTCTGTCTGTCTGCAGCATACATATTTATATTTGGTATTGTCCCCAAAGTACTTCCTGTTTCCTGGTACATAAAGCGGGTACATACCATGAATTGCAAAGAGGTGCAGTCAGATGTGCGGCATAAGCCAGATTTCACCCTTCAGTGATCAGCAGAATAGTACAAAAGGACACAATCATTTATTCATTTGGTGCTCTTGCAGCCAAGCATACCATGACACCTCCACATACCCTATGTGATGTCTTTGATGCCTCAACACTCCACATGACGTATGCGATGTCTTTGATGCCACAACTGGTGTTTCCACAGTCAACACAGTGAAAGAGTGTTAAGTTTACTTTGTTAATGTGATTGCTTTGGAGTGATCACAAACAAGGTTTTGAGATTGATTTACAAGGTTAATGCACACTGCGTCCATGTAATATTAGAACAAATGACAAGGCCCTTCAAACAGCACTCATTTCTTTTAAGCCCCTGGTCTCTGGCAGTGCATGTGATGGATGCTTTATCTCTGGTTTGTAAAATGGTCCTGTTAAAACATTTACAGAGGCAGGGTGAGATCTTAGACTATATGAACAGAATGTTCAGTAGCTGGAAGAGATAACAGCAAGCAGTAAGCAGTGGGAACAGACACACACTTTAGCGCTGGTTACCCACTCAAGTATTTTTCTAATTACATTTAACATTGTTGGAGAATCCCCAAAGTGGCTGAATTTACTAATACATTTGTGTTTCAGAGGATTATTAAAATAAGATAACCCCCCCCCCCCCCTCCATTCACAAAGCCTTTCTGTGCACACTACTCTGGGAGGCATGGTTTCCATGGAAACACACATTTAAGAAAAGCAAGGCAGGCAAATTTCCCGTCTCTGGTGTACCTGCTCTACTGACAGTGTGTGTGTGTGTGTGTGTGTTTAGACAGTGTGTATGTACTGTCATGGTGTGTGTGTGTATGCTAACATAGTGTGTCCACTTTACGTCTATGTGTGTGCTTACTTGGTGTATGCGCTTACACTGTGTGTGTGTGTGTGTGCGTGTGTGTGTGTACTGACATGACGTGTGTGTTTACATAGTGTGTGCACTTTAAGTGTGTGTGTGTGTGTGTGTGTGTGTGTGTGTGTGTGTGTGTGTGCTTGCTTACTTGGTGTATGCACTAACACTGTGTGTGTGTGTGTGTGTGCTTGCTTGCTTACTTGGTGTATACACTTACACTGTGTGTGTGTGTGTTTGAGTGTGTGTGTGCGTGTGCGTGCTTACACGGTGTAAATGTGTGCCTACAGGAGATGGAGAACAAACTACTGATGTTGCTAAATTCTGATGTCCATAGAATTGCACAAAGAATGTAGGGCATTGCCTCTCCGCTGTGCGCCACAGAGCCGAGCAGGAAAAAGATTTCACCAGTGATGCAGTTCCTCATTGTCTGTTCCCATCATCTGCTGTTCACATACACACTTGAATTCCTGTCTTACAGGAATTGATTTCAAGATGAAAACACTAGAAATCGAGGGCGTCAGAGTAAGAGTACAGATATGGTGAGTTTGGAAATTAACCTGCCTGTATTTTTTGCTGCCTTTTAGTTCTCTGTGTTTCCATATCGTGTTGAGGAGATGTGGAGAATAGTTGTTAGTTTTATTTGAATTTTTCTTCCCACTTTTTGTTTGTCTGCCTTGTTGTAGGGATACAGCAGGCCAGGAGAGGTACCAGACTGTCACCAAGCAGTATTACAGACGAGCACAGGTGAGAACCACACCAACATTAAACAGTACTACAGGTGAGAACTAAACCACCACCAAACAGTACTACAGGTGAGAACCACACCAACATTAAACAGTACTACAGGTGAGAACTAAACCACCACCAAACAGTACTACAGGTGAGAACCACACCAACATTAAACAGTACTACAGGTGAGAACTAAACCAACACCAAACAGTACTACAGGTGAGAACCACACCAACATTAAACAGTACTACAGGTGAGAACTAAACCACCACCAAACAGTACTACAGGTGAGAACTAAACCACCATGAATTAGTGAGATGAGAACTAATCAACCACCAAATAGTGAGATGAGAACTAAACCCCCATCAAACAGTACTACAGATGTAAACTAAACCATCACCAAGCAGTATTACAGGCGAGCACAGGTGAGAACCACACCAACATTAAACAGTACTACAGGTGAGAACTAAACCACCACCAAACAGTATTACAGGTGAGAACTAAACCAACATTAAACAGTACTATAGATGAGAACTAAACCACCACCAAATAGTGAGATGAGAACTAAACCCGCACCAAACAGCACACATGAGCTTATCCAACATTATATGAGAGTTAAGCCCCTTTCAGACATGCACTGGACTCCAGACATGACCCGGATGTCACACAGGCGAGCTGTTTATGTAAGCACGAAATCACCGTCTGACACTGCTAGCCCCCTATAGTATGAAGCCTGGAGTTCATGCGGACCCGTGAGCATATGTCTGAACACAAAAGGACAAAACTGGGCACTAAATTCACATCTAGTGAGGGAGCGTGATGACGAGCTGTGTGAAGCTGATGGTGTCCCCTTGGCTTAACTGTAGTTTATACGGTTGTGACTTCATCATAACCAAGTTCACGGACTGGCGCTAATTTGCCAAGATGGGAAGTTCCCATGAACAACCATTGTACTGTTCTCTCTGTGTGTTATGCACATCCACTATGTGAACACAGTTAAAAAGCAAGCCAAACCAGCTAAGATAACAATCATTGCATCACCATTTAACTCAATGAGCAGATTGTCGCGATAGCCTTTATGTACCGTAGACAGGGTTTTGGCTTCCATTTGGATGAGAACAACAGTTTAGGTGCTTTGTTAAAAAGAACTGGCGGTCTTAAAAGGTACCCAGGATCTCACTGTGAGAGCATCTTGGGGCAGGTGGGACAGGTAGAAAGATGCTGCCCTACATGTTTTCAGACCTTTTCTCTTCACCGATCTGGTCTGGCCACATTAGCATTATGAATCATCATTATTGAACCAACGGTATGCTCACAAAAAATCTCACATTTCTGCACATTTTATTATATCTTTTCATGGGACAGCACTGAAGAAATGACACTTTGATAATGTAAAGTAGTGAGTGTACAGCTTGTATAATAGTGTAAATTTGTTGTCCCCTCAAAATAACTCAACACACAGCCGTTAATGTCTAAGCCCCTGGCAGCAAAAGTGAGTACACCCCTAAGTGAAAATGTCCTAATTGTGCCCAAAGTGTCAACATTTTGTGTGGCCACCATTATTTTCCAGCACTGCCTTAACCCTCTTGGGCATGGAGTTCATTAGAGCTTCACAGGTTGCCACCGGAATCCTCTTCCACTACTCCATGATGATCACGGAGCTGGTGGATGTTAGAGACCTTGCGCTCCTCCACCTTCCGTTTGAAGGGTGTACTCACTTTTGTGAGATACTGTATATTGTGCGCCATACCCCGACAATGGCTCCTCGTCTCCCTTAACTCACATTGTAGTATTTACTGCAGGTATGAACCCACCTGTCCCACCTGTGCAATGTTCGTGCGCGAGGGTCATGTTTGAACACTCAAGTCCGTTTGTGTGACTCTACCAAGGTAGTTGCTATGATAGTTAGCAACTATGCTTTTGGGAAACGGACCCCAGGGTACAGTAGTTTCCCCTGTCCTCTTCTTTTTCACTTGGAAGGGTTCATGTAGTGTTTAGTGCTCAGTGCTTAGTGTTTAGCTTAGCACTAATAGGCCTGGTATAGTCCTACGTCTGTGTCCAGTGCACAAGGCATGTGACGAGAATTGCGTCATCAACGTGGCATGTGGGGGGTGTTGTGCGTCTCCCAACAATTGTGACCGCGATTCAATAACGCCCGTCTAAGCATAGCACCTCCTTAATCGTGGTGCTGTTTCTCCGTTATTAGGGGATCCTCCTGGTGTACGATGTCACAAATGAACACTCCTTTCAAGACATTGTCAAATGGGCCAGTGATGTCGATGAGGTAAACAACCTAAAAAGTATATGACTATACAATGTACATACTCACTTTTCTTTATTACAAATACACACACACACACATTATTCAAATACACACACACACACACACACACACTCATATATCCTGTGTGTGTTTGTCAGTGTGCGCCTGAGCGGGTGAGGTGGATTCTGGTGGGGAATAAGTGTGATGAGGAGGAGAGGAGAAGAGTCACTACTGAACAAGGGAATAAGGTGGAGTGTGTCCGTACTTCAATGTCTCACACAGTGCTGTGTTGCCTAGGAGACTCACTATTTAGCGTACTATACTATACTCAGTGAATCTGTAATTTGATTTAAGTGGCACGCTGAGGTGCAGCAAGTTTATTTCTAAAGCACATTTCATACACAGAGGCAATTCAATTTGCTTAACATAAATAAAAGCAAACAGATTTAAGAGAGCGTACACAAGTAGCGATACCTGTCTGATGTGAAAATTTTTATTTTAATGAGATGGATTGATTTATTTTACAGTTAGCAAAAACATACGGAATGGATTTCTTTGAGACGAGTGCCTTCAGCAACTACAACATCAATGAGGTAAGTTCACTTTTCAACTGATTGCTGGATTTCTCTTCAGATTCTCTTTTTTATGCTTGCCTTGTTCAGTTGTATGTAATAAGCAGTAAATTTGGCCTTAATCTTTATCTAAAGACATGAAGCACATGAAATGATACAGTATATGTCAGCAGGGTTGTAGTACTGGGGGATGGGATCGAAGTTATCAAATGTCGAAAGCGGTGTCGTGTCGGTGCTGATGAGTTTGGCGCCTAATGAATGAATGAATGAATGAATGAATAAATGAACTTTATTTGTCACTATACCAGCAGTACAATAAAAATATATGTGAGACTGGGACTGTGCACAATAAATAGAATAAAATAGAATAAAATACATGAATTAGATTAAGAATCACCGTCAGGGCAAAGTGCCTGAGTTAATTTGTCTGTGACGTGACTGACGGGGTGCTGTGCTGTGCTTCCTCTCCCAATCCCAGTGCTTCACGCGGCTCACGGAACTGGTACTACACGCCAACAGGAAGGAACTGGACGGTCTGTCGCTGTCCATTAGTGATGACCTCAGCTCTGCTGGCCAGCAGTCGGTGGAAGTCAGCCAGAAGGTGGAGGAGAGCGCTGAGAGGACCTGCTCATGTTAGGCAGGAAGTAACATTCTCTGCCACCTGACGTACTGTACACCTCCGTAAGGTCACTCAGTTTGGGAGAATCGATGTTATCAGTTCAGTGTGGGAGACTGATTCCTAAAGAGTCCGGTCAGCTCCACAATGACCAGTTATTCAGCGTAGGCAGGGAATACGCTGCATGAACTGTTTACTTTTATAAAAACATGCCAGACATGTCCACAATGAAAGGGCCACAGCCTGCTGTCCCTGTTGTTGCGCAGGTTCAACAGTAGGGGGCAGTAGCCTGCATTTTCATAATGCCTGCAGTTGGTGAATGTGTTCCTTTCAGTAATACGCCTGTTTAGGACAGTTTGAAAAGACAGGCCAGATGTGACGTCCCTGTGTTTGTGTCACCTGTCGGAAACACCTGCCCTGAGTGTGTGACACAGACTACTGATCTCTCGTGGACACACGTATTTATGAATGTATTTCCTCCTGCATTACGTTGTGTTTTTACTTGTGTACTAATACTGTCTGTCATGTGCTGCCTGCTGTGTCTGTTACAGGACACTCTGATGTCCAGTGGTCACTCATTATTAAGTATATGTTGTCTTTGTTTACAATGGAAATAAAAAACACGTTTTCAATAATATATCAATTTCAAGTAATTCTGATTATGCACTGCCTGTAAACCATATGCCATCACTCACAGGAGATCTGAATTCATGAAGGCAGGTTTGCTTAAACTTTATTCAGATGTGATGGCTGCCATCACACATTGTTTTTGGAAGTGTTTGGAAAAGTAACACTATTGTCTGAGAAACAAACATCAGCCTGCTGTAAAGGCTTCCCTATTGTAAACAAAACTGTGTCTCCATTACGTGCCGTTTACCAGTGATCATGGTGGCGAGTGGAGAAACATGGAAGTTTTATCCCCATATATAATACTGGTGCTATGGGAGTAAGCCACTCTCACAGCAGGATTAAAAAGACGGGTCATTTATATTTTATCACACGACCACAGAGGAAGGTAATGAGTGAATGAATGATTCATTCCTCGGAAACCGATCCTCTTCCTAAAATTACCCCAATGCATCAAGCCCTGTGCAGCGCAGCGTCTTATCTACTTCCTGGCGTCTCTGCCCCGGCCCCGCCAGGAATGGGGCGAGAAGTTGAAGAGCATTATAAAATAATGATAAACACGCCTAAAGAGAACCCCATGGAAGTACATATGTGGACGTAAATAATTTAGTACCACTCGGTCCTCTCTCTCTGGGTTCACATGTTCAACATCAGTCAAGTCAAGTGATGCTCTACCGGCATACTCTACTCTTTAACTGCTTGATTCCAGGTTCTCTGAACAAACCTATCTCTGCTGTGCGAATGCATGTTGATCCCTCCAGTGCGTTTCCAATGTAGAGCAAATGAAGCTCGTTCTAAACACTTATATGTGTCTAGTCTCTCTGACCCACATCAGAATAAGTTTAAAGGCCTCGGTGTGACACAGCAGTCCACGTTCTTACTCCACTGGGGTATCTGGTGTACGGCGGGTATCGGCTAACTGTTCTGTCACCTGACACCCGACAAAGGCACCTTTATAAGTCAGGTCATGTGACCAGTGGACTACAGGACTGTGTCCAGATCTTCGCCGGTTTGCAGTTGAGCGTACCCGGTCCTGCAACATGACGTACATCGCCAAGACGTTCTATGACCTGCGCGCCACCACCTTGGAAGGGGACTCGGTGGACTTCAACGTCTACCGAGGAAGGGTGGTGCTCATCGCGAATGTAGCCTCACTCTGAGGGACCACCACCCGGGACTTCACCGAGCTCAACCAGCTGCAGAGCAGGTACCCTCATCGGCTGGTGGTCCTCGGGTTCCCCTGCAACCAGTTTGGTTACCAGGTCAGTCTGTCTATTTGGTCTATCTGTGAGGACGCAACTACATTTCTATAGCCAATAACACCTTAAGAAACTACTTAAATATGACCTACTATGGAAAACTCTGGGGAAAAAAGAATGAAAATAATTTTATTGTGTTATTCCTATATCTTAAATATTAATTTAGAGTCACCAGTCAAATGTAAAATTCAGGTTTCTATCTAATTTGATTAAAAAACTGCAAGTGGATGTGCAGCAGTAGGAGCCAGCTGTGATACGCTGCTTGCCTTTGGGGTCCACAGGAGAACTGTTCCAACAGTGAGATCAGGAACTCGCTGAAACACGTGCGACCAGGAAATGGCTTCGAGCCCGTCTTCACCATGTTTGAGAAGTGTGACGTGAACGGAGCGAACACACACCCAGTCTTTGCCTATTTAAAGGACAAGCTGCCGTACCCTGACGACGACCGGGTCTCTCTCATCCAGGACCCCAAGTTCCTGGTGTGGAGTCCGATCAGCCGGAGTGATATCTCCTGGAACTTTGAGAAGTTTCTGATCGGGCCGGAGGGAGAACCATTCAAAAGATACAGCAAAAAATTCCCGACCATTGACATCGAGCCCGGCATACAAAGGCTGCTAAGACTGACCAAGAACTAGGAACTGACCAAGAACTAGGAAAAGTGCTCAACTGTGTTCATGTGACTACTCTAGATCTCTGGAAACACGTCATAACCCTGTGGAGGCCTCTGTCTTTCTTGGAGTTTATTAATGAAGGTGATATCCTAAATTAAATGTGGGTATATCCTGAAGTCTTATAAACTTTAATAAATATGGAAATGCCTTTTATGGGTTTATGTAACAAAATGATTTAATAAAACTTAAAATACAAAAATAAAAAAATCCAGATGTGATGTGTGAAGCTGTGTGTGTGTGAATGTATTTTACTCAGCCTGTTTAGCCAGGTGAACACACTGCAAGTTCCCCAAACCTCCATCAGGTGGCGTTACTGGTACATTTTTGGTCCCTATTTCATCTTCATCTGCAGAGCATGACCAATATCACAAAGGTCAGGTTAATAAACCATTATGGCTGTAAGTAAACCATTACTTTAAACAGATTAACATACCTTTGATTATCAATGGTCCATTTCATTATAAATTCATATTATTCTCAGGCCAACAAACTAGAATAAACAACCTGTGATGTAACTAATCTGAGGAACAGTGCTGTTAACAGTTAACTGAACAGGCCTACGGCTGTCCTTAAATTAGCTTGTTGCTTCAGCCTGACTTCACTCTTCACCGATCTTCAGCTTTAGTTTGATATAAGACTATAAGACACACACACACACACACACACATACACACTCAACTCTCAATCACCCTGCCTCACCAAATCGAATCATTCTGCATGAAAGCCTCTTGGTTACATGCCACTGGGTGAGAGCGGAGGTCCCAATCATCTCTTCCCCATCTGCACGCCTGAATCTCCGCTCCTGTAGTTTTTAGGAATGGCACTGGGGAGAGAGAGAGAGAGAGAGAGAGTTATTCAAACACACACATGCCACAAGTCATGGCCTTTAATCTACTTTTCTTTTTACTTAATCTTTCCTTGACTTTCCCTTATCTGATCCAGCCTTCTGTCTCCCTGGCAAACCCTAAATCCAGATTTCTTCACATCAAACTTTTTTTTCTATCACTGTGAAGCTTTTACATTGCCACGCAATGTTAGACTAGCCTAGGCCTACTTGTCTTGATATCAGTAAATGAGAAAATGGATAAAAAACGTTTTATGATGATGATGATATCAAAATAGGCCTAGGCCTACATTAAGCAAAATGTTCTTCCCCCCCATCTCTCCCTTTGATCTATAGCAAACAACAATATTAAGGTGCTATTTTTCATTTAGCAAATATAATTTCAGATCCACTATATTGTAGCCAATCCAAATAGTCAGAAAAACACTAAACTTATATGCTAGCGTTCAAATATTTGATTTCCGTCCTATGCTTCGCCTTTGTAACAACCAAGTAACGGGAGCATATTGTAACCATAGATAGACAGTAAAGATTGTAACATGTGAAACACCCATAGAAACACCACTGGATTTGTGGTTCCCACGGCAACGTTTATTCACGCGCCTACCCGTGTGCACCTTTCTCGCGAGATTCCAGTAGGGGGAGGATACGGAGGATTGAAGTGATCTCATCGTTTCAGCAACTGCATAGCGCAGCGAACCAAAGCCGTAACTTTGTACGAAACTTCTAAGTTGTATCTCAGAGGAAGATAACTGGATAAACGCAACTTTGCTGAGACGGCAAACAGCTCTTTGGAAGCTGAATAATTGGGCTCCGACCGCTCGCAATTTTACTGCCACAGATTCATCCACAGAAAGGAAAGAGGAGAAAATGCTGCTTAGTATTTTGATCATGACGTCCAGCGGTTGAGGAGGGAAAGAAAGGTGAGTCGAGAGTACGCGTATGCGATTCAAAAATCCCAAAACGCGGCTTGATGCTTAGACTACTTCCATATAAAATAGAATATGATCCGCCTGATTATTGTTCATTCATTCCACCAATATGCAATGTATTTGGTTGGTCAACCCTTTGTGTTGGTGATTAGTAGCTTACAATGCGCAATCAGGGGGTAGCCTATGTTCCAAAAAAATCGCAGGCATTAGACAGGATACGGAAAGGTTGGATCAAATGAAGGGCGGAGGGTAGGCTTCATTCAAAAATATTTCTGTTTTATACACCTGTCACTTGCAGATTTCTACCCATTGAAAGCTTATCGACAGCTTACTATTTCATGTCTTGTAAAATTAACGTGGTCACCTGTCTTATGCAGGTGGCACATTTGTGTCTAATCGCACAATACAGATACATTATACGCTACAAGCCTGTAGTAGTTCGGGTGGGCGTTATATATTTGGGTAAGGTGTAAACTTGTAGGCTATTATTTACATGGCAGCGACGTGTAGCAGATGGATGCAGAACGTAGGCATATGGGACGCGGGGCTATTAATTCAAAACAAATGTATGCAAATGCACAGACCTGTACGAGCGCCCAAGGACATGGACAATCTTAGAGGCACTGTAAGTGATAGAGTTTTTCATGCCTTGACGAGGGGCGCTCTTGTTACGTAACGACTCACATATGTACATTAAGTGTCCGCGGACATTATTTAGAGGTGGTGCTGTGCAGGCGGCGCATAAAACAAGTCAGGTGAGTCCACTGCATGGCGAGCCGTTCAAACTTGAAAGGCATATTTTCCCAACAGGATTTGAACTATGCTGCTGTTGGATTTGTGAATTGCTGACAAGACAGTTGGTTTGATTCATTGAAATCTCCACCAGGGAATCTGTGAAAAGGTTGTGAGGGCAGCCACCTGCGAAGGAATGTACCTATTAACCAGTCACATGTGGACAGTATTTCATTATTTTTCACTCTCTTACCCATTTCCTTACACCTGCACATTAATGAAACACAGACTTTGGTGGCAGAGAAAGCACCCCTTTGTTGCTACAAATTGTGAACCAGAACAAGAAATGGTCATCTGAGGCACAGAAGACTGCTATCTGCCCTTGGTGAGTGGAACTGCCTCTCCCCAGCAGAAGGGAACAGTAGAGGTGCAGCTGGGGGGGGGGGGGCATGGAGAGGAGAACATGTGCAGCAGGAGAGGGGTATCTCTCCAGGCGGGGGGTTGGAGAGGAGGACATGTGCAGCAGGAGAGGGGTATCTCTCCAGGCGGGGGGTTGGAGTGGGGGACATGTGCTGTTGGAGATTAGGAGCATGACTTGCAGTTGGCCGTGGCCCCCCTCCGCGTGAGCGACAGTGATGCGCTCGCGTCCGCACCGGCATCGGCGGGGATCCCTGTGTGGAATACTGATCAAGGCGAGGAGGGGAGGGGAGGGGAGGGGAGGCAGGCGGGGAGAGTTCAACCTCAGTTTAGGAGCGCCGCCAGCAACACATGATCTGATGCTGCACAGGGAACCCCCCCCCCCCTCCCTCCCCACCCACCCACCTCTCTTCGTTCCTGCCCCCTCCTTTCCACCTCTTTCTGTTTCTACCCACTCCACTCGCCCCCCCCCCCTTTGTATTTCTACCCCCTTTCCTCCCTTCTCTTTCTCTTTTTTGATCTCTCGCTCACAGACCCACCTCCCCACCCAACGCCTCCCCCTCTTACCACCCATCCTCAGTATTACCTGTGGCCAAGCAGAGGAAGCTTGGTACTGGGCTCTTCCTGACTCTTTTCTGTGCTATAACCTATAAGGAGTTCTCAGCCTTGGATGCATTAGGTGAGCCCTCATTCCAGAGGGGAGGGGGTGATCAGGGTAATTATCGGGGCTAATCTGTCCGTTATGAAGCCCACGGACGACAGCCGCCGCTCTCAGAGGAGCTGCACTATACCGACCGCCGGCGTAATGTCGTTATGCTGCCGTAATGTCGATTGGTTTATGGAGTGGGGGCTGAGCAGGCGGGCTGAGGTTCGCCGGCGGTGATGTGCCGTTTGAGCAGGTCCTGTGGAGCTGTTGCCACAGAGACGAGTCGCCAGACTCGTGCAGCCACCCAGAGACAAAGCCTGCGTCGTGGCAACCTACATAACATCCCCATCACTGTGTCTTGACTCCGTCTGTTTGCCTTGGCACCTGGGCTCACCAAACACGCTTTTAGGATTTTGAAATGTAGAAATCTCTATCTCTCTCTCTCTCTCTCTCTCTCTCTCTCATTCTCTCTCTCTCTCCCTCTCTCTCATTCTCTCTCTCTCTCCCTCTCTCTCTCTCTCTCTCTCTCTCCCTCTCTCTCTCTCTCTCTCCCTCTCTCTCTCTCTCTCTCTCTCTCTCTCCCTCTCTCTTCCTCTTTCTTCCTCCCACCTTTCTTCCTTTTTTTCTCCCTCGCTAGCCTGGGTGTTCCCATGCTGCCTTGCGCGGGATTTGATTCACGCTGCTAAGGCAGCCTGGAAACTACCGCCCTAATTTTTGCCTCAGATAGGGAACCAATCACAGAACAAGGGGGAAAGCAAGACGATGATGAACTATGCACAGACGCATTTGATAGACATCCGTGGCACCCAATAAACGGATCTGGGCATTTTTTTCAAATACGAGAAAATGAACGTTTGGTTCCCAGACCACGTCTCATTGAGAAGTGGTGGCGCTAGCCAGGCTACCCTCTCTCTCTCCCTCCCTTCCTCTTTGTCTCCCTCTCTTTCTTTCTCTTTCTTCCACCTTTTTCTCTCCCTTTAGGCATGACTCTCCCATCTCATCTGTCAGTCTGTCTGTGTGTGTGTGTGTGTCATCATCAGATCTGTAGGCCCCGATGTGGATGAGTCTCTGGGAGTGTGAGCCGGTGCTGTGCCAGAAAGAACTCTGATTAGCATGAGAAAGAGGCCCCATTGTCGTGAGGAATGTCACCATTTTGTTTATGGCACGACGATTAAGCTGACAGTGCCCTCAAATTGCCAGTCAGTGCGATGCTGTTTCCTGTTGAACTGTTGAGAATGCAGGGGCTTTGTGTGTGTGTGTGTCTCTGTCGTGGGTGTTCGGGCCAATGGAATGGTCGAGAGAGCCCTGTGATCTGAATGGGGCTGATGTCATCTCAGATGGCTGTTGTCTGGGTAAACACTGGGAGACAATGAGAGCTGCCCCTGATGTTTGGACAACACTCACAGAAATGCTTTGTAATGGTTTGCCTTGGGGGTGGCAACTGAGACGAGAGCACTGATGCTAATTGCATTGAAGATTATAATGCTGATTTAGTTGAGTCTGGTTTAGTTTAGTTTTGTCTACTTTGCTGTAGCCTGATTGGCTGTTGCCATGAGCATGTTGTCGGAGTCAGGAAGGTAGGAGATGTGTCACTTTGTCTGTCGTTATTGAGATGGAACTACTGTTTTTTTTTTTTTTTTTTTTTTTTTTAAGTCAGCGGGTCATCTTACGCCCCCTCCTAAAGCCTCATTCACACAGGGCCCTATGACACGCCCGTAACAAGTGACTGATAGAAAGCTTGCTCCTGCCCACACACCTGCACCAATCAGGTCGGGAGAAACGGTCTGCAGAGTCTGACTGAGACTCTTGTGTTGATGTGTCATGATCTTGTGCTCTGGAATTCATTCATAATTCTTGCCATTCCTGTGCCAAATAGCCCATGTCAACACAGATTGAGCAATCAGAGCAGTAACAACAACAACAACAGTCATTGAAAGCACCATTCAGAAAACCGCCTGGCATTCCATGAAAAGTGTTACAATTTCCTCAAGGTCGTTTGTGACTAGTGAGGGCCATCTCATTCTCTGAGTGGAAACATTGAAGGTTAGTGTCTTTCAGGGAGGCATTCCTTTACACCTGAGCCAAATGGCTTGTCTCTTGATGGTCTCGCTGTGGATTGTAGAGTCCACTAGATGAATAGCCAGCAGGGACAAATAGACTGGTCTAACCTAACCTCCAGTAACCTCAGCTGGCCTGTCTTTCTCTTCTCTGTCCAGCCCACAGACCAAAACCTCGACTGAAAATAGAGTGTGCTTGGCAGAGACACACACACACACACACACACACACACACACACACACACACACACACACACACACACAAACACACAGCTAGTCTCTCTCAAGAAAACAGCCTCCTGTCGAGTGTGTAATCCGCGCTGTTGGTGTCATGCAGGCAGTTTGTTGTTCTCACACACACACACACACAGGTATACACACACACACACAGCGCTTATCTGGCAGTTTTTGCCTGGACATGCCTCCCCCGTAATGTGATAAGAGTGTCAGTGTGCGGAGAACACAAGATTTCTCTGCGTCTAATCAGCATCAGGAGCGCTCTCTCTCTCTCTCTCACACACACACACACACACACACACACACACACTCAGTGTGCTTGTGGACCCAAACGGACCAGAGCCTCAGACCGCAGGCACACACTGGAGTCTCGCCCGCTGGAAGGGTGATTTAGCATGAAACCAAACTGCGGGTGTTTTAGTTGTGGGTTTGTGTGTATGGATGGCGCTTTCGCTTTTTTTGTTTGCTTGGTTTTTGGGGTGTTTTGCTGGCAGAACACTTTGGCCGGTACGTGAACCCTGTGTTGCTTTCACAAGACAGCACCTGCTTCTGCTCGCCGCTTGACCCAGAACCGCCCCACCGCTGGTTCTGATGGGGCTCAGTCCTGCACCTAGTCTGGTTCTGATGGGGCTCAGTCCTGCACCTAGTCTGGTTCTAGTCTGGTTCTAGTCTGCCCTGGGGTTCTCCGTTAATTCTAAATGGTTGCTGTGCATCACCCAGATGGATGCTATACATTTGGGATGGTTGTAGAGATGCCCCCCCCCCCCCCCCTTCACTGTAAAGTGCTTTGTGCACTTTGAAAGGCTCTATATAGAGAATGTAATGTGTTATTGTTATATTATGGGAGGTCTCATTCAGGCTTGCAACTGAGCTCCCTCGTTTGAATACATGGTTCAGGCGATAGTCATCTCACGACTCGACTACTGCAACGCCCTCCTGACAGGTCTCCCAGCCTGCGCAGTGAAACCCCTTCAGATGATCCAGAACGCGGCGGCGCGCCTGGTCTACAACCAACCCAAAAGGGCACATGTTACCCCGCTGCTCATCCAGCTACACTGGCTACCTATGGCGGCCCGTATCAAATTCAAGGCTCTAACCCTTGCCTACAAAGTAGTCTCCGGTTCTGCTCCCACCTACTTGAATGCCCTCATACAGACATACACTACCACCAGACAGCTGCGCTCCTCAGACGAACGACGTCTAGCTCTACCACCGGTACGCTCAGGCCAAACCAAACTTTTCTCATCTGTTGTTCCTCGCTGGTGGAACACACTGCCAGTTCCTACAAGGGCAGGGACATCCTTCTCCATTTTCAAAAAACTCCTGAAGACCCAGCTCTTTAGAGAACATCTCCTCTCATAGCACCACTCACAACAAGTCTTGCTGATCCTAGCACTCACCAGCCGTCTTGAACTGAGACGTAACAGCACTCACCGATGCACTTATTCTTACTGTACTCTACTGTTTCTAAACTGTTCTTTAAATTGTCCTAAAATTGTTGAGAATCGCTTTAAAACATCAAATTGTTACCATGTTGTAAGTCGCTTTGGCTAAAAATGCGTCAGCCAAATGTAATGTAATGTAATGTAATGAATACATTGCCCATTCTGTGGAAGTGCTTTTGGTTTCACACGCTGCAAGCAAACAAACATCATTACCCTGTCCAGGCTCACTAGTGTAAGCACTTTGGCCTAGATTCGCCTCTCCAAGTGTTGTGTTTAGAAAGGAGATCAGTGTATGTTTATTCTTTTCCCTCCAAATATTTTCTGCTGTTTCCTGCATCCTTCAGAGAGTGAGAGCTATTCCTAATGCTCTAGGATTTCCCTCGCTCGCCCCTTGTGAAGCCTGACTGCGCATTGGTTCCCTCTGCTATGATCGGAGCCAGTTTTGAAATAGATGGGACCTGTACCAGTTCCTACTGTGGCCCTGATCTGGCTCTGATCTGTAGAAGAGTCAACTTATGGCCTCCTTACACCAAACATTTGGGAAAGATTCTTGAAAGATTGTTGTCTTTTGAGTAAAGCTTCAATGGGTGACATTAGTTAAAAGACTCCAATCTTTCAAGAATCTTTCCCAAATCTTGTCAAAGTTGTTTGGTGTGGCCCCAGCTGTGGCGCAACTGGCTGGGGCACCTGTACCGTACGCCGGCGACCCAGGTTCGATTCCCGCCCCGTGGTCCTTTCCGGATCCCACCCCTGCTCTCTCTCCCATTCACTTCCTGTCACTCTCTACTGTCCTATCATTAAAGGCATAAAAAGGCCAAAAAAAATGTGTTGGTGTAAGGATGCCATTTGGTTACATTGGACAGTGGGACTGACCTTTCAGTTCTCAGACTGAGCCTGGCTCACACTGTCTCAATCCTGATTGGCCCAGACAGTCCGGCATCTTCCTCATTTTTATTTGGCTCGGACTCTCTGGCATGGACCTGTACTGACTGGCTGAGACAACAGTCCTGCACTGGCCTCTTTCTGATTGGACTGGGCCATCTGCTGTTTCATTGGACTGGGCCATCTGCTGTTTGATTGGACTGGGCCATCTGCTGTTTCATTGGACTGGGCCATCTGCATTCTGATTGGACAAGGCCATCTGCAGTCTGACTGGTCTGGACTATCCTGTATGTTGCCATCCTGACTCGCCGACCCCTTTCTGATTGGATGGTCCTTATTCTGAGTGACAGGATGCTGACACTAAGGGAGGTGATCTCCACCCCTCTCTATCAGTCACACTCATGCTGATGAGTCTGATACACACTCTCTCTCTCTTTCTCTCTCTCTCTCTCTCTCTCTCACACACACACTTATCCTGTGTATGTATGTCAGTATGCACCTGAGCAGGTGAAGTGTATTCTGGTGGGCAGTAATGTGATGAGTAGAAGAAGAGAGTGACTGGAGATTTAGGTCACTTCTGCTAATATTTACTCTGTTCACAGGCCTGGGAAGAGGATTCATAAATCGACCCTTGGTTCTGTTCACAGGTCAGATAAGATGATCTCTGGGGTCGACCCTTGAATCTCACTTTAGGGGAAGAGATTCCAATCCGGTCTGAGGATCACTGGACAGACGTCCTGTACAGAAAAAACCATGTGCACGACACGCTGTTCATTTCTGAAACCATTTGTGTCCAGCACAGCAGGTGCATGTGTAGCTTTTTTTTCTTGAATGTTGTGGTAATCACAGACGAGCCTCCTGGGATACTGGAGGACCTAAAAAAAACACTGAGGTGCACCTGCTTACTGCATCCTTTCATGCCCCGAACAATGCAGTCAGCCACACAGCCATTCAGTCACACCCAGCTCACTGACAGCATAGCCATTCAGTCATACCCAGCTCACTGACAGCATAGCCATTCAGTCATACCCAGCTCACTGACAGCATAGCCATTCGGTCACCCCCAGCTCACTGACAGCATAGCCATTCAGTCATTCCCAGCTCACTGACAGCATAGCCATTCAGTCATACCCAGCTCACTGACAGCATAGCCATTCAGTCATACCCAGCTTACTGACAGCATAGCCATGCGGTCACCCCCAGCTCACTGACAGCATAGCCATGCAGTCACCCCCAGCTCTGAGATGGGATGACCCAAGGTCAGGGCTGTTTCAGGGTCACAGTTCTTCATTGGTCTCCAGTGTGAATCAGAACCAGATTCTAGCCACCATAGTCAGCCGCACTATGTACATCTCCATGCTTAGAGAGTGTGTGTGTGTGTGTGTGTATGTATGTGTATAGTGTGTGTATGTGTGTGTGTATAGTGTGTGTGTGTGAGTGTGTTTACACTGGACTGCTCTGAAACATATCCCCCGTCTGCGGTTCCCTTTGGGTTTGGAGCCCATCTTGGACAGCCAGGGACGTGCTAATTATGGTGCGGTCCACTCAGGACGAGAGCACAGCCAGAAGGCCAGGGGGCAGTGGAGTTGCCGCACGTGGTCTGTTTCCGCTAGCGCGCTGCGTGTTAATCAATAGAGGATTCCGCTTGTTTTCCCCCGGACCTGCAGAGATCCTTGTTTTACATGCATTTTTAATGTGAACCAGGGGCACTCCACGGACACACACACACACGCACACACACGCACGCACGCACGCACACACACACACACACACACACACACACACACAGGCCCTGGCCTCCAGCTATGTGCATTAGCTTGTTTCCCACGAACACACAGCCGAGTGCTGTGCTCATTACCGACGCACACATGAATGAATTGATTGATTTCGGTCAGTGTCGCTCTGTGGGCACCGGCTTTGTTGGGACGTAATGCCCGTGAGTGGAGAGAGATGCCTGAATCGATGCCCAAACGAAGTGTTCCGTGTGCGAAGCCATTAAGTATTGCGTAATCTGACTTCTCATGGGCACCCACATGGGTGAAGCTGTTCCGTTCTGACCCATGACAAAATATCCAGTTTACCTGTTGATCTTTTCCGTCCATTCACATGACGTTAGCTGACAGCTGCCGTTGTCAACCCCACGTGTGTGTGTGTGTGCATGTGTGTGTGTGTGTGTGTGTGTGTTTGCTTGCTGTCATGATTGTTTGTTTGTTTTGCTTGTGGAAGACCAAAGTGTCTGATAAAGCTGTTACTACAGGACGATCAGAATGTCACAGCCCGCTGGCTGCAGTTGGAGCAGTAGCCTAATTGCTCACACATACACACACACACATACACACACACATACACACACACACACACACACACAGTTGGCTGTTTTCCTTTACACTCCCCAAAGACATCATCATCTCTGGGCATGTCACTGCAGATATTTATGGTGGAGTTGAGGAAGCTTGTCTCACTCGCCCGTAAAGTGGTGCAGACTGTCAATGATTACGTCTTGAAGTGGACAGAGACAGTGAGCTAAGGATTGGGGAGAGGAGTTAACATGGGTACTTCCGTTCAGCTGTGGATCAGGTAGGGTTGTTTGTGTGTATTCCTGAGAAGTCTTAGGAAACACTGGAGTAGGAGCAGGCTTCACTCAATCTCTTTTTAGATTTCTAGAGAGCTGGACCAAACTTGTAGCTAAGTAGAAGAAGGGAGAAAAGGCTAAAAAAAGTTAATTGTATTATTCTAATAAATTATTATTCTAATGAATTATGTTATTAATTATTTATTGACATGTTTCAGTGTAGGGCCTTCTTCAGTGTGTTCCCAGTGAGGCACCACGCCAAAGTGCATCTGTGAAATCAAATGAACTAATGTTAAGCGCAGCCTTTTTCACCCTCAGGGGTTTCAGGGGTTGGCCATGGAGGTGCGAGTGAAGCCCACAGACTATGTTGGAATGAAGCAGGTTCCTTTGACACCTGAAGCCTGCGAGCACCTCTGGATTTAAAACACTTTGAGGGAGGTGGTTCTGTGTTTGCTTTTTAGCTCTGATTACACACAGGCTCCGATCCCCACTGTGCCTCAAGCTATTGTAAACATACCCCCCCCCCACACACACACACACACACAAACACATGCACACACCCACATCTTATTTTCAGTTGATTGCCACACATAAACGCACGCACACACGCAGAGTATTTGGCAATTGTCCACCTCCTACACACACACACACACACACACACACACACACACACACACACATGCAGCATTGGGACATTCTCAAGCTCGCCTACTGCTGCACACTGCACTCAATGTAGTATTACGCGATTTAGTCAACAGCACAAAGCCAGTCGGCATCCATGAAGTCATCATTCCACTGAAACCTGAAAGGAGATGAGAACATATTGTGAAACTGAGTGACACTGAATCAGTGGTGGTCACACCTCGCTGCACAGCTTACATAACAGTGGGCTCTGCGTGTCCCTGTTAGTCGCCTTTGATGTGTTTTTTTTCAGGATGTGATGGGGAGAGGCCTGGAGCGGAACCTGTTTGTTGTGTTGATCACACCCCTAGAGAGAGAGAGAGAGAGAGAGTGTGTAGATCAGACCGCACACACACACACACACACGAACACACACCCCTAGAAAGAGAGAGAGAGAGTGTAGATCAGACCATATTTCGACCTATCGCTCATACACACACACACACACAGGAACATACACTACTGGTCCTCTCCCTCTGTTCTCCTCTTTCTCTCACACCCTTTTTTGCTGTGATTCTAACCCTAGGCCTACATCTTGTACTCTCTCTCCATCTTTCTTTCTCTCTCTCCCTCTCTCTCTCTTTCTCTCCCTTTGTCATTAGGGTCTCTTGACTCCCCATCATCATGGTTAGCTGTGTGTTGGCGATGGCATCTATAGAGCGCTAAATGGATGTGTTGGCCTGGCTCCATGCGGCAACCTCCTGACAGAGGGCACAGTTCATCACCCCAGGCCAACAGTGCCCGTCTTATGCCCCTGTGTAGTTTTAAAACGCTGTGATGCCCCCCCCCCCCCCCTGCCCCCCCCAATACAATAGTATTTACCCCTTTTTGGCCCTAAAAAGCACCTTATGCCCCAGAGGGGATATTAGTTAAAGGTGCTCTAAGCGATGCTGGGTAACGTCACTTCTGTTGACTTTCAAACAAAAAAGAGATAGCTCGCTACTTCCTCCCCCTCTCTCCCGTGCTGCTTCTGTGCAATTAAACGCACATCTCGTCTGTGCTTTGCTGGAACAGTTTGTTATGTTTTTATGGGCTAGGTTTGCCCAGGTTGTTTTTGTTGCCGTTTCTGGAGCCTGGGCTGTCCACAGAGATCACATTTTTTTCCGTGTATTCAGGACACAGACAGCTAGCGGTTGGTTAGGTGATGTTTGCAGTAAGTGACATAAAATGTTTTAGCCTAAAAAACGCATGGCATCGTTTAGAGCACCTTTAAACTACTGGGCCATTTTGCCCATGTGAACATTTAAAGCCCTTTTTGCTTCTGCAGTGAGTGTTGTAGCTTTGACGTGCTGTTTGCCACTGCAGCAGTAAGTGTTGTAGCTTTAAAGTGCTGTTTGCATGACCTTGTGGTTCAGGGATCAACTTATCTCCGCTGCTGAAGCGGAATAGCCTGGCAGAACTTGAACACACACACACACACACACACACACACACACACACACACATACACAGGGCCCTTTTTATGGAGCGCCAGTCAAAATAATCTGTCCTGTTTTCCCGCTCTGTGATTTGCACAGAGCAGAGCGAGTCGGCGAGCCTGCGAACCCCAGCCGTGGCTGCCCGTTGTTTTGATGTCCAGATATTTCCACGCTGCGCCGTGTTGCCGCTGCGGACTGCCCCTCCCTCTCTCCTCTCTCTGGACGGTCCAGTGGGGTTCTGTGTTGGCGCTGGGCTCAAACGTCGGCGGACCAAACTTAGCCCCGGAGGCTGTGGCCCTTTTGTTTCCCTGATGGTAAATTGCGGTCATCCCGGCGAGGCTTTTACGGCGGCGTTTGGGAAAGGCTGGACCCGGCCCTGTCCGCCCAGGAGCTGCTTCTGAGAAGTCTGGAATTATATGGTCTTCGCACAAGTGCACGCTCGCTGTCCTCTCTCCCACACGCACACACACAAACACAATCACACAGACATACACACATGCACAGACACACATGTGTGCGCACACACACACACACACACACAACACATGCACATACACACACTCTCACACACACAACACATGCACAGACACACATGTGTGCGCACACACACACTCTCTCACACACAACACATGCACATACACACACTCTCTCACACACAACACATGCACATACACACACTCTCTCACACACAACACATGCACATACACACATGTGTGCGCACATGCACACAACACATGCACATACACACATTCTCTCTCTCTCTCTGTGGTTTGAAATCTCTCTCTCCGGTTAATTACCCTGCCGCTGCTTGCTGTTCTATTTCCGTCCCGCGTTCCTGTTCCTCTTCCTATGCCGCCGTCTCGGTTCCACCGCGGGTTCCACCGCAGGTTCCACCGCGGTCCCCACGGCGGCCGGAGAGGGAGGGCGAGTGCGACACGGAGGGCAGGCAGAGTTGAGCGTGACGCTGAAGGTCCTGCCGCAGAGAGCAGACGCCGGCCGCACGCTAGTGGACACAGAGGAGGAAGAGGAGGAAATAGCTCAGCGATGGCCTAGAGTGGAACCACCGATGTGAAGGGTCTCCTAGAAGAGGCAGGTGTATAGGCCCAGCCTACGAGGCATGACCAGGCGAAGGGGTCTTTCTCTCAGGCCTTAATGGACAGTGCAGGGGGTATTTCATGGCCCATACAAATCCACACACACACAGAATGTTAACATACAGAAAGCAGAGTCAGAATGCCTTCTTGTAGAAACAAATGCACACATGCATTTACCCACTCACACACACAAGCATCCATATGCACACAGAATACCTCACTCCTTAGACACACACTCACACACACACACACTCACACACACACACACACACACACACACACACACACACACACACACACACACTCACAGGAGGGTCTGTTGTCAGCTCTCTTCCCTCTTTGTGTCTTCTGTAGTATTATATGTGAAAATATGTAATATAATATAATATAATATTAAATAATATAAAATAAATGACCTACTTCTCTCAGCCTTGTAAGGTCTTCAAATAAATACGCCGTTTGCGTTTCTGTTTGGTCTGTGTAGTAGTGACCTAGTACACCTCATCGCCTTCTTTGTGAAGAAGTTAGAATGAGGGTGACTCGAGTCATGGATTGGTCCTCTCAGAGAATTGTTAGAGCTAATGTGTGTTTGCTGAAAGGGTAGCACAAAAAGAAAAGGCCTTCATATATCTGTTTGTGTATAAGAGGGAGGGAGAGAGAGAGAGTATGTGAATAAGTGACAGAGAAAGGAAGAGCAAGGCTGTATTAGAGTGAGTGTGTGTGTGTGTTGTGAGTGTATGTGTGTGTTTTGAGTGTGTATTTGTGTGTTGAGGCAGTTTTTTGAGTGTGCATCAGCAATAGCAGGAGAAAAGAAACGAGGGCGATTAAAAGCCTGACATCAGGGGGAAGTCTAAGCGTATACACACAGAATACCTCACTTCTTACACACACACACACACACACACACACACACTCTGAGTGTATGGCCATTAATGAGTGGGGAACAGCGAGCACCCCAGTCTCTCCGCCACCAGAGGAGTGCAGTAAACGCCTTCCTCACCGCCACAGACCGGTTCTCTGCCGGCTCCGCAAGCGACTTTTTCATCTCCTTCCTGTGCAGCGTGGGAGGACTTCCAAGAGGAGAGATAAAGAGAGAGAGAGTGTGTGTGTGTGTGTGTGTAAGCCAGGGAGATGCAGCAGGTAGTGGATGTCAGTGTATCCCTGGTGGAGTTGAATTTAGAGGTTGTCCCAGTTAATATTTCGAGATGTCTTTTTGAAGCCACCGCTCCCCCCCCCCCCCCCCCCCTGCCTGACATGCTAATGTGGTGTTTGTGTGGAGGCACATGGAGACACAGCGCTGAGCTCCCCACGGACTGACTGCTCGCTGTGGAGCCACGCTGGTCCGTAGCGCTCCCCTCATGGAAAATAACTATAGTAATACTGTAATATTTGTATACAGCAATACAGTAATAGTAGTTCTATAGCAGTCTATACTACTTATTCTGATAGTGATTAAAAACACTCTTCGCTGTCTCTTTTGAATGGAAACGCTTCCAACGCGCTTGCGTGTTGCGTGAAAAATAGGCGCCGGTCCTATTTCTAGCATGCACGCGTTTTCGGCACGGCACTAGCAGTGTTCACAGTGTTTTAGCATTAGCGCATTAGATGGGTTTGTGCTATGACTATACTGTAGTAGTGTTCACAGTGTTGGAGTTTTAGCATTAGCACATTAGATGGGTTTGTGCTATGACTATACTGTAGTGTTCACAGTGTTGGAGTTTTAGCATTAGCGCATTAGATGGGTTTGTGCTATGACTATACTGTAGTAGTGTTCACAGTGTTGGAGTTTTAGCATTAGCACATTAGATGGGTTTGTGCTATGAAGTAGTGTTCACAGTGTTGGAGTTTTAGCATTAGCACATTAGATGGGTTTGTGCTATGACTATACTGTAGTAGTGTTCACAGTGTTGGAGTTTTAGCATTAGCGCATTAGATGGGTTTGTGCTATGACTATACTGTAGTTTTTCAGTGGTAGCAGCTTTAGCGCTCTAGCTGGGTCCTTGTGGTCGGCCTCAGATGGCTTTCCTCCTCTTCTGAATACCTCACATTCCTCCTCCGCATGACTGCAATTCTCCTCTCGGCTGCTAACCTCCCCTCTCCTCCCCTCTCTTCTCCTCCCATCCCCTTTCACCCTCTCTTCTCCCCTCTCTTCTCCCTGTATTTTTCTCCCCATTGCTTTCCCTCCTCTCCTTTCCTCTCTTCTCTTCTGTTCTCTTCTCTTCTCTTCTGTTCTCTTCTGTTCTCTTCTCTTCTCTTCTCTTCTCTTCTCTTCTCTTCTCTTCTCTCGCTCCCACTGCATAGCCAGTACAAGTTTTTAAGTAACTTTTGTTTGCAGCTTCTTTTAACCCTTCTTGCTTTCTGGAAGGAAAGTTGGTATGTACCGGTATGTAGGAGACTTTCACACCAGACAGATTAAGGCATTAAGCACTCTTGCACATAGCTGTAACTTCCTTGACTGTAATTATTGTCTGTAGCTCTCGAGCAGGTAGTTTTTTTCATGGAATGCTACACATTTGGTGTGTGTGTGTGGAGGGGTGTGTGTGTGTGTGTGTGTGTGTGGGGGGGGGGGGTGATGAGAGGGTGGTGAGGCAGGAATGTTCCGGAACTTGTTGCCGCCATCACCACGGAGTCACCTGCCTGGAGCCATCCGTTCCTCTCATTGCTCGCAGCCACAGACAGCAGTTTCCTCTCTCTTTCTCTCTCTCTCTCACACTCTCTCTTTCTCTCTCTCTCTCACACTCTCTCTTTCTTTCTCTCTCTCTCTCTCTCTCTCTCTTTCTTTCTCTCTCTCTCTCTCTCTCTCTCTCGGGTAGGCATGGTCATTGTTAAAGTTTGGCAGACACTGCAGTCAGTTCTAACTTTCTCACAAGGAAATTGATCTGGTCTACTCTACCACAAGCAGTCTGCATCCAACACACTTGGCAGGCTCATTTACAGCTGTGTATCTCTGAACTTACCGGAACCTGCGGGGAGCCAAGCTGGATTGTGGCCTGCATCATCCCCTGCCAGAGAAGAGAGGGCCTGATATGACTGCCATGAGTCTGGTTCCACTGGAGAACAGGAAAGACTCAGATGTCTAAAGAACATAAAAGAGTTGGGTTCCACAGGAGAACGGAAAAGACTCCAATCTCTAGAGGACATAAAAGAGTGTGATTCCAGTTGAGAACGGAAAATATTCTGATCTCTAGAAAACATTGTTGTGTTCTGCTGGTGAACAGACAGCCTGACAGTCATCAGAAACCCTACCGCTTGTACACAGAGCTCTGACCACATACACAGGCCTAGGAAGTCTCTGTGGTAGATCTAGACTGGACCATGCCCGGATCTGACTTACTTTGGTCGGATCTTGACCCATTCAGTGGTTCAGTATAACCTGGGTTAACCTGGTTTAGTATATCCTGGTTCAGTATAACCTGGGTTAGTCAGTAGGGGGGGCTCTGGCTGAAGACATACAGTACAGTGCCTATAGAAAATATTCACCCACCTTAGATATTTCCACTTTTACTGCTTTTATAAATGGAATCTTGATCAATTTACTGTAATTTGGCCTTTTTTTACAAAAGTTTACAAAAATCCATCTTTTCTATCAAAAATCTCTTTACTATCAAATTGAAAGAAGATTTCTAAAAAGTAATGTTAATTAATTAAAAATGTATAATGCAAAATGAAAAACGTATAATGCAATAAAAGGGCAAATATCCAAGGGGGGTGAATACTTTAATAGGCATTGTATATGTTCTCTGGACGTAGTGTCTTTCTTCAAGGAATGCGGCAGGCTCACATTTGGGCGATACTGCACAGACAGAATGGAGTCGATACCTGTCCTGTACTTCTCTAGGTATTTGCACTGATCTACGAGTCTAAGGAGCACAGGTGAGTCGGTGAGTGTGAGTGACTCCAGCAGGTCTGTTTGAAATTCATCACCTAAGCATGGCTGCCTCGGCGCTGCCTTTGAAGTGTCAGTGGCGCCGTCGGACTGAGATGGAAAATAAGGGCCTGGGTTGGTCTTTCCAGAGAAAGCATCTCAGGGATGGCTTTGACCTTTTCACCTGCGGCTTCTGGGAGATTGTTGCCAGGGCTTGCAGCTCCACGCCCCGTACCCCTTGCTATTTTCTCCCTCTCTATTTCTCCCTCTCTATTTCTCTCTCTCTCTCTCTTTCAATCTCTTTCTCTCTCTCTCTCTCCCTCTCACATAAACATATCTTTTTCTGTCTGTCCTTATCGCCCTCCATACACAAAAACTCTCACCCTCCCTCTCTGTTTTTCGGTCAGTATTTGCTGTGCAATATTATTGTGGATGAAATTCCAGGCCTGAGTCTATGGTTTCATGCATGTACTGTATCATGTGCTTGCCGGTGGGGTGCGTGCGTGCGTGTGTGTGTGTGGAGGTGTGCGTAGACAGACAAGTTCCAACATGGCCTGTGTGTGCTGGCAGAGGAGAAGCTGGAGAGATGCTCGACTGTGAATCAGTAATAGTCAGAGTATCAGGCCGACGCAGGAGAATCAGTAATAGTCAGAGGATCAGGCCGACGCAGGAGAATCAGTAATAGTCAGAGTATCAGGCCGACGCAGGAGAATCAGTAATAGTCAGAGTATCAGACCGACGCAGGAGAATCAGTAATAGTCAGAGTATCAGGCAGACGCAGAAAAGCTTTAGGGATGAGGAGAGCTACTGATACATGCCTGTCCCCGTTAAGGTTTCATGGAGTAAAGGTGTAAGGTTAGGGAGAACACTGCTTGGACTGTGGTCGCCCGTTGAGTACAGTTCTGGGGTTAGGGAGAACACTGTTTGGACTTCAGTCCCCCGTTGAGTACAGTTCTGGGGTTAGGGAGAACACTGTTTGGAGAGTTAATATGTGTATTGGGGAGAGGCCCTTATAGGTCCTTATTTCTGTCCGAGAGTGGGTTCAGAGGTTTTGGGGGAGACACTAGTACCAGGAGGGGAACTTTCTGAGAGTAGAGAATGCAAACAGAAACAAGATTGTGGCATCAGAGTAGACGTGCAAGTAGACGACATTTTTTTAATGGAAATGTGGATGTTTAGTGAGTGAGTGAGTGTCACCCCCCAAAAAATCTGGCATAGCAACCTGTGAAGTTGGGTTTTGTATGTAGTGCAATACAGTGGAGAGTTCTGTTATCTTGACAGGACAGAACAAGCTTGTTGAGTGCCAAGGGAAGGTAGTCTACTGGGTCTCCATGTTAGAATATGGATTGTGTGTGTGTGTGTGTGTGTGTGTGTGTGTGTGTGTGTGTGTGTGTGCTCCTTCTGACGACAGGTGTAATGTTACACCACTGTCTCTGGTGGCCCATTGCCATCCGGAAACTCCGAGCACGAACAGATCAATTATTGATCGAGATTGTAAGTCCTCTGGAAGTTTGTCAGCTCAAGGCTATCCATCTCGTCCCTTATCAGCCTAAATGCTGACACCACTGTTTCCGTTCCCATCATTTGGGCTAACCGCTCGGTTTCGCCCTGGTGTGTTGTGGGTAATATCAGGCTCGGAGGGCTCTTGGATAGTCCTCTCCTCCTCCTGATGGACTTTATGGTAAATTTAGCTTAGCAAGCGTATTTCAAAACAAGGTCACATGACTGTCAGGGCTTCCTGCCGCATGGGAGAGGTTCCTCTGGGCAGCATCGACGCCATTCTCGCGCCTCCTCATGAGGCTGGAGAAGGATGCTAATCTCCCTCTCCTCTCCTCTCCTCTATTACTCCTCTCTTCCTCTCTTCTCCTCTTCTCCTCTACTCATTTCTGCACTCATCTCAAGGAGGAGCAGTAGCTGCCATTGCACCAGATTCGGCCTGCGCCTGTCTCACAGCTGCTTCTGAGATAGATAGATAGATAGATAGATAGCTAGATAGATAGATACTTTATTGATCCCCAAGGAGAAATTCAAGGTCTCACTCACATACAGACATCACACACAACATGCACTTACAGCAGAAAAAGTAATACAAGTATATACATATAGAAAAAACACCACTGAACAATAAAGACTGTAGAAGATAAAAAATACTAAAATATTAAATATACTAAATAAAACTAAAGTCGGCTAGACTGCATAGTTTCTCACCTCTCCTAGATCTCTCTTTCTCTGACATTCTTTCTACTTCTCATACCTCTCTTACTTTTCCCCTCCATCCCTTCTTTTTTCTCCTCCCCTCTGTCCATTCACCCTGTCTTCCCCTGTTCCCCCCCCTCTACTCTCTCTCTCTCTCTCTCTTTCTCTCCCTGACTCCCACCCTCCCCCCTCTTTAACTGTGGTGTCCCCCCATTCTCTGCATTCCTGTAGCTAGCTCCTCTCAACACAGCTGAACTCTCGCTCCTATCAAAGGAAGCTCTGTGCTGGAGGAGAGGTGCTGTTGTAGGACAGAGGGATCTTTTGTGCCCTCCGTGCCCAGCGAGCGGCTCCCCTCCCTGGGGAGGTGAAGTGGGGCTCGCTGGGGTGGTGGTGGTGGTGAGCGCTGCAGCGTTGGCCAGCTCTATGGAGAGAGGAGAAGTAATTACTGTTTGTGTGGCGGCCATCCAGAGCCCCGTTGTTGGGGCCTTGGGAACACAGTGTTGCTAGGCACTTAGGAACGCTGGCGGCGGCGGCGGCAGCGGCAGTGGGCCGAGAGAGCGAGGTCCTCCACAGGATGCAGTGGACATGCTGGGGGCTCGGGGGCTTTTCACCAGGAGCACGACTGCTGCTGTCTGCCCTGTGGCCCCCTATGGGTGGGAGTTGGAGGCCACTAGATGTGTGAGTGTGTTTGTTGATGTGTTTGTGAGTGTGAGTGTGGGGGTGTGTGTGTGTGTATGCGTGTTTATGTGTGAAAATGTGTGCGTGTGTGTGTGTGTGTGTGTGTGTGTGTGTATGCGTGTGTGCAGGAGTGTGTGTGTGTGTGTGTGAGTGTTTGTTGGTGCAATAGAGATACTCTGGTCTACCCAGCTTCCACTCTGGCATTCTACTGAGCCTCTTCTCTTGTAGCTGTGCACAAGTAATCTAGTGAAGTGCTTTAACTCAGAGAGCAACTGAAGCAGGAGAGAGCAGGGGACTCTCTCTCTCACACACACACACACACACAGGCATATATAGTTGAGAAAGGAGGGGACTCAATCTCAGGGGCTTCACTAAAATAGACACGTTAACAGGAAACTGAAACAAAGTACAGACCAAATTTAGCATGGCATCTTAAATCATAGCAGTCTATAACTAAACTATTTGGTTATGAGTTTATAGCATAGTTGTAAAATATGACCATATTGTCTGACTTCATTGGGATTGGAGTTGTGTATTTTGGAGAATTTGTTTTTCTGCCTCTGCACACACACACACACACACACACACACACACACACACACACACACACACACTGCCTCTGTACACACACGTACGCAGATTTATCCATTTGTGCCACCCTACTGGGACCCATGTGTGTGTGGACCCAGTTTAGGTGCACCTCAGTGTGTGTGTGGACCCAGTTTATTTGAATTTCCCCTTGGGGATCAATAAAGTATCTATCTATCTATCTATCTATCTAGTTTAGGTGCACCTCAGTGTGTGTGTGGTCTTATCTGTTGCAGGCTTGCTGTTGTGTTTTTGTTCTTTTCCTTCCAACCACAGACTAGTTTCATCATCGTTAGCTGTTTACCACTGTTGCCAGGCAACAGGCAGGCAGGAGAGAGTGTTTTACTGGGATATTTGTGTGTGTGTGTGTGTGTGTGTGTGTGTGTGTTTAGTTCATTTCTGAAATTCCTCACTGTGGAGAACACTCCTGTATGTCAGACATGCACATACCTGTTCATTTCTCACGCACTTCTAAAATGCTGAGTCATGTGTCCATAGAGCCGTCCAGTTGATTTTGACAGCCTGGAGCTTAGAGTAATTAGTAATGTTAGTATGCCTATATAGCAGCCTAGAGCTTAGAGTAATTAGTAGTGTTAGTATGCCTATATAGCAGCCTGGAGCTTAGAGTAATTAGTAGTGTTAGTATGCCTATATAGCAGCCTGGAGCTTAGAGTAATTAGTAGTGTTAGTATGCCTATATAGCAGCCTGGAGCTTAGAGTAATTATGCCTATATAGCAGCCTGGAGCTTAGAGTAATTAGTAGTGTTAGTATGCCTATATAGCAGCCTGGAGCTTAGAGTAATTAGTAGTGTTAGTATGCCTATATAGCAGCCTGGAGCTTAGAGTAATTAGTAGTGTTAGTATGCCTATATAGCAGCCTAGAGCTTAGAGTAATTAGTAGTGTTAGTATGCCTATACAGCAGCCTAGAGCTTAGAGTAATTAGTAGTGTCAGTATGCCTATACAGCAGCCTAGAGCTTAGAGTAATTAGTAGTGTTAGTATGCCTATACAGCAGCCTAGAGCTTAGAGTAATTAGTAGTGTTAGTATGCCTATATAGCAGCCTAGAGCTTAGAGTAATTGTTAGTATGCCTATATAGCAGCCTAGAGCTTAGAGTAATTAGTAGTGTTAGTATGCCTATACAGCAGCCTAGAGCTTAGAGTAATTAGTAGTGTTAGTATGCCTATACAGCAGCCTAGAGCTTAGAGTAATTAGTAGTGTTAGTATGCCTATATAGCAGCCTAGAGCTTAGAGTAATTAGTAGTGTTAGTATGCCTATAAAGCAGGAGCCATCAGACACACGGTGTCTAAATAAAGACTTCAACGGACTGGTCTTCCTGGCCAGTCCAGCTGCACTGCGCGCGTTCTGTCTGCTTTGCTGACCATCATATCTGACCGTCTGCCTCCCCTCCCTGTAAACAGCGTCCTGCTGCGTCATCATCACTGTCGGAAGCTGCCTGGCTGCCTGCTGCCTCCCAATCGATCCCGTGGCGGTGCGGATTGGGCTCTCCCGGGCTGGCCCTGTGAGGTCACCCGCGTGATAACGCCATCTCCGCTCGGGTGGGCGCGCTGCCCCCAGTCGCTAATCTGCCACGATGGGGTGGTGGTGGTGGTGGTGTGGGGGGGGGGCTGGATTAGCGGGGATCTCCGCTCCGATCGCCTGGCTTCCTGTCGATGAGAGCGTGGCATGGCCCCGGCCTTTGGTTGACCCCAGTGACCCGCTCGGGAGTCACTGGGCCCATTCATGCAGCCAGCCTGGGAACCAGGGTGTATGAGGGTGTGGGGGGGGGGGCAGAAGGCTGTGTGTGTGTGTGTGTGTGGCAGCTGCCGCTGTCACACGGGCTAGGCCATTGCGTCCAGTCGGCTCCCGAAGCTCTGCGGAACCTCTGTGTTCCTGTCAGACCTGTGGTTGCTGTGGTAACAGCAGAGGCCACAAGCTGACCATGCTTTTGTGCGTCAGTGCTGTGATTTCCCTTTGCATTAGGACACACCCACACACACACGAGTACACAACTTTCATATCACTGTGGAACAGGTCTCATTTTGAGTGAAGTACTTTCTCCATACACAGGAATGGCTAGCCCGTTTAGCCTTTTAGCCATTTTGTCCACGACTAGCTGACTGCTGCCTACAGCACTGACTAGTGATTGTAATAGTTGACTAGTTGATGAAGCTGCTACTTCACATGGTCTCCTGTGAGTCAGTGCCTGTTCTTGTGTGATTCTCCCTCACATGATGGGCTGCTGTTCTCTGCCTGTCATACTCCTGGTTATGAGGAACTGTGAAAGAGATGTTTTCTGTGTTAGTGAGATGCTTACTGTAGAGATGCTTTCTGTGGTAGTGAGATGCTTGCTGTGGTAGTAAGATATTTACTGTGGAGATGGTTACTGTGGTAGCGAGATGCTTATTGTGATAGCGAGATGCTTACTGCCGTAGCGAGATGCTTACTGTGGTAGCGAGATGCTTACTGTGGTAGCGAGATGCTTACTGCGGTAGCGAGATGCTTACTGCTTACTGTAGTAGTGAAATACTTACTGTGGTAGCGAGATGCTTACTGCTTATTGATGCTTACTGTGGAGATGCTTACTGTGGTAGCGAGATGCTTACTGTGGTAGCGAGATGCTCGCTGTAGAGACCAGTTCTTCAGCGAATGCTTTGGGTTTGGATGGTGGGTCTGGGTATTGTGTGCACTTTAGTGCTAGCTGTGTGGATGCAGGTCTGCAGTAAACGTTGTGTTTGTGGTGCTGTAAGAAGAAGTGGGTTTGTCTTGAATTTCCCCTAGGGATCAATAAAGTATCTATCTATCTATCTATCTATCTATCTATCTGTTTGGATGATCTGGATGGGGTGTGTGTG
>NW_027468680.1:6320440-6322940 GCF_046254945.1 Alosa pseudoharengus
AGGTATGAACCGAACCGTGACTTCTGTGTACCGTTACACCCCTAGTGTGTATACTGAAGTCCATTAGTGCTGTGTGTGTGTGTGTGTGTGTACTGAAGGCCATTAGTGCTGTGTCTGTATGTGTGTGTGTATGTGTGTGTGTGTATGTGTGTGTGTACTGTGTACTTGACGGACATCTTGTTTAGTTCCTGTGCCTCACTCTGAGATGAGTATTAAGAAGAGAGATTTCCTGTCTGAGAGTTCCGGCTTAAGCCTTCACGCTTCAGTCCAAATGGGTTTGAACAGTCGGCATGTTATTGGGAGCGAACACACCAGCCTCGAATGCTGCACGTGGTGCAACACAGCCACACAGCCAAATATAGCCTAGCGGCTACACACACACACACACACACACACACACACACACACACCAGGACTTAAAGATGCCTCATATTCTCCTCGCAGATTGAGCAAAATGAGGATGTCAGTCGTGCTCTGCCCAAATCCCTGTTTTTCCCCTCTTTTTAACACTTTTTCATTTTTTGTGGCCCATGTGAATGCCTCAACCACTTCACTATAGAGAGGAAGTTCATGTGGCAAGTTCCGTGTGGCTCCTATCTGTGTCTGAGTGAGAAAGGAAAAAATAAAAAAAAAACATCTGGCACATGTTCCTGAAAATCTTTTTTTACTTCTATTTTTTTTTATCATTTTGCACTATTCTTTTTAAAAAATAAATAAATGAATAAATATTTTTTTCAGTTTGTTTATGTTCCTAATCTTTTCATATAACAGTGACTATTATTAGTAATAATGTTATTGTTATTTATGAATCTGTCTACCTATTTTTTTTACATTTTTTGTCATGTGTTTAGTAAAGAGGGTGAGGGTGAAGGAAAGGGAGAGAGACTTTTTAAAGTCAGGAGCTCTTACAGATGAGATAGGGATGTTTTTAAAGTCAGGAGCTCTTACAGATGAGAGAGGGATGTTTAAGTCTGGAGAACTTTGTTGTTGACACTCTCTTGTTGTTGTCGTCATGACACCAACAGGACACCAACATGTTGTCATGACACTCTCCTCTGATGTTCACCTTATCCAGATGAATGTAGCGGGGTGTCTTGAATATGGGAGCGGATTCTGGGTTGGCTACTCTGCCCAGGTGTCTTTCCACACCCCATCTCACCCACTGTCCTCTTGTTCTCTTGCAGGGCTGGGCTGGACGTTCAGCGGGTGAGGAGAGCAGGCCTATCCCCAGTGAGAGCTCACCATGCAGGCCTGAGCCCTGAACAGTTACCACCCTCAAGTTTGGAGGCAATAGAAACAGCTCATCGTTCCTCTATCTCATCTGTGTCCCTTCATCTTCCCATCCCCTCTCTCTTTCTGTTACCCCACCTCCCTCCATCTCTAAGGGCAAGCTGTTCTACTGCCCCATTCTCCTGCCCTTTCTATCAGGCTGTGGTGTGGTTTTGCCCCGTTTCCTCCGTGACTTCTCATGACCTCTCCCAGAGGTCAGTGCAGACCCTCCTCTCACCTGTAGAGATGCCCCCCAACCCCTCTATGAGCTCTGAGGCCTGGTAGAGGGGGGGGGCGCAACAGAATGACCAGTGTTAAGCGTCCCCCTGCCGATCACACGGTCGGGGGTTCCATCCCAGCCACGGACGAGTTCTACACCCGGCACATGCGCATGGCCAATGGGAACGCAACGGCGCATGCGTCGCGGTCTGAAGGCTCCGCATACTCCTCTTCGGGGGTGCCCAAAATGGGGGTGCGTGCCCGGGTCGCCGAGTGGCCCCCCAGGAAAGAGGTCGGAGGGGGCACGCGGCACCTTGCTGCGGAAATGGACCCCCCCGGCCTCTCGGGCGGCGGCGGTGTGGGAGGAGGAGGAGGAGGCGTGGGTATCGTGAAGACGAGCGCCGTCATGACCAATCAGGACGCGGCGATGCTGCGCAGCATCCACAACACGCTGCGGAGCCGCGCTCAGGCTCAGGCTCAGGCGGAGGGCCGCAGTCCGGTGGGGCGCTCGGACTCCCCCGACGCTCGCTTCCTGTCCGCGCAGCGGGGCGCGACGCGCTGCATCCGCCAGCGTAGCAACAGCGACGTGACGCTCAGCGAGCTGGACGCCGGCGGGGAGAGCGGCGACGACTGGGGCTCGCCGGCGACGGCGGGGGCCAAGTGGTCGCCTGTGCACCGCGTCTACGGCAGCACGTCATCCATCGACCAGCACCCCGGGGACAGCATCCTAGAGCTGCTCAAGGGCCTCCAGAGCGAAGCGTCCGGCGAGCAACGCAGCCCAGCGGCCGAGCGACTGGAGGAGCTGCTCAACGCCGCCGACCAGCAGGGCCTGACCGAGCTGACCGACGACGCGGCGGCTCACCAGCAGCAGCAGCCCAGCCGCGCACGCGACAAACCGCCCAAGCGCCGCTCCAAGTCCGAGACGGGCGGCGAGTCCATCTTCCGCAAGCTGCGAGGCGTCCGTGGCGACGTGGACTCTCCGCGGGCCGGCTCGGATGCGGAGGACGGGCGA
>NW_027468680.1:6327940-6335440 GCF_046254945.1 Alosa pseudoharengus
TTTGGGAAGTGAGAAAGGTTGTGTTGTTGAGGTGGAGAATACAGATTGACATGAATGTTAAATGTTTTCTCAAAGTGCACTGATGTGAACATTTAAGCAGCAGATAAGGAGTAGCAACCCCTCCTGCCCCTTTCTGTAGTTGATCATGCTGTGTGTGTTCAACTTCTTTCTCTCTCCCCCCTTCTCTCTCTGTGGTTGACCACGTTGCGGGTATGAAAAGAGTATTAAACCTCTTTCTCTCTCTCGCTCTCTCTCTCTCTCTCTCTCTCTCTCTCTCTTTGTCATCTACCATGCTGTGTGTATGAAAAGAGTGTTAAATCTCTCTCTCTCTCTTTAATTGACCATGTTGCTGTATATATAAAGAGTGTTAAACCTCTCTCTCTCTCTCTCATTCTCTCTCTCTGTAGTTGACCTCGCTGTGATAGATAGATAGATAGATAGATAGATAGATACTTTATTGATCCTCAGGGGAAATTCAAGTGTGTGTATGAAAAGAGTGTTAAGCCCCTCTCCCTCTCTCTTTTCGCAGTTGACCACGCTGCGAGGCTCCATCCTGGAGGACGCGGTTCCGTCCAGCACGAAGCACGGCACGACGCGGGGGCTGCCCCTCAAGGAGGTGCTGGAGCACCTGGTGCCCGAGCTGGACGTGCCATGCCTCCGACTCGCCCTCAACACACCCAAGGTCACCGAGCAGCTCATGAAGCTCGACGAGCAAGGGGTAAGAGAGAGAGAGTGTGAGTGTGTGTGTGTGTGTGTGTGTGTGTGTGTGTGTGTGTGTGTGGGTTTGTGTGCGTGGGGGGGGGGGGGGGTTCCTCTTTGTAGGGTCGGTGTTGAATCACATCTTTGGCGTGGCCACACCAGCTGCACTGTAGGGAGAGGAAATGACATCATCAGGGGTAGAATTTGACATGACTCAGGAGTATTCCACCTGCCAATCACTGGTCTGGTCTGGGAATCAGTGGTCTCAGTCTGCTACCATGCTGTGTGTGTGTGTGTGTGTGTGTGTGTGTGTGTGTGTGTATGTGTGTGTGTGTGTGTGTGTGTGCAGAATACAGAATTAAAGAAATGGCTTTTATGTATTCATGCATCTATGACTGAATGTGTACATGGTGTCAACACAGGTGCACTGGTACTCTGTATGGTACCACTCTGTGTGTGTGTGTGTATGCATGTAGTATAAAATCCAGCAGGTTCCTCTAGTGCCCTGAGTAAATAAAAGCAAAGTGTAAAGTTCTCAAGTATAACAAGGTGTGGTGAATAGTACTGTGTGTGTGTGTGTGTGTGTGTGTGTGTGTGTGTGTGCTGTGGTGAATGACACAGCAGAACCCTTGATGTCTTCACCTGAGTGAACTCCCTAATAAGGAAGCAGCTGTGTGATGCTCTCACTGTCTGTGTGATTGACTCATAAAATTACACGGGTTGAGAAAGTCCAACACCCTGAAGTCTCACATACTTCTCAAAACATCAGTCTTACTTCCTTTTTTATATCACCCCCCCCCCTCTTTCTCTCTCCCTCCCTCCCCCCTCTCTCTCTCTCTCCCTCTTTCCCACCCTCTCTCAATTCAATTCAATTCAAATGAGCTTTATTTTCTCTCTATCACCCCCCCCTCTTTCTCTCTATCCCCCTCCCTCTCCCTCTCTCTCTCTCTCTTACCCTCCCTCTCTCCCTCTCTCTATCCCCCTCCCCTCCCTCTCTCTATCCCCCTCTCCCTCCCTCTCTCTCCCCCCCTCTCTCTCTCTCTCTTACCCTCCCTCTCTCCCTCCCTCTACCCCCTCCCTCTCTCTATCCCTCTCTCCCTCCCTCTCTCCCTCTCTCTATCCCCTCTCTCTCCCTCTCTCCCTCTCTCTCCCTCTCTCTCTCCTCAGCTGAGCTTCCAGGTGAAGGTGGGGATGATGTACTGCCGGGCGGGTCAGAGCACAGAGGAGGAGATGTACAACAACGAGATGGCCGGTCCCGCCTTCGATGACTTCCTGCAGCTGCTGGGGGAGAAAGTCCGACTCAAGGGCTTCACCAAGTACCGGGCTCAACTGGATACTAAGAGTATGTCACACTCACTCACACACACACACACACACCCTCACATAGAAGGTCCGACTCAAGGGCTTCACCAAGTACCGGGCTCAACTGGATACTAAGAGTACGTCACACACACACACTCACACACACACACACACTCACACACACTCACATAGAAGGTCCACTCTAGGGCTTCACCAAGTACCGGGCTCAACTGGACACAGTACATTACAGTATGTGTATCATGCACACACACACATACACACCCACACACACGTCTCACATGTGCCTACATGCAGTGAACCTCCACACACAGTGCAAACACACAGACACACACACAAATATAAATAACATCTGTCCATTCGTACCAGCTGTTAGAGTAAGGGAGCACAGTGCACAGTGTCCTGCTTGTTTATGTTGACCAAAGTCATGAGTACAACAGTCCAGTGTAAACACACACACACACACACACACACACACACATTCTTTAACTCTTTAAACACTTGGCAGAGTAGCACGTCCTCATCTGTACTCAAGGTCAAATACGTTCTAACACCGTGTCACGATGCAAGCGAACATTAGCGCTAAAATCCGTTTAATCACATTGTTTTCAATTGGAGTGTCCTGACTGCAAGTGACGCGAGCAGCGCGATGCAGCGCAACGTTTTGAGAGAACTTTTGTCAGACACCCCGTTTCTATTTTATGTCTTTATTGCTCTGCTATTTTGAATGAGAAACATGACTCAATAGAAGGGCATATTTAACGGATTCAGTGTAGACAGATAACATTGACAGTCGCTCGCTCAGATCCTGTTAGTACATGGTGAAATGCTGATAAGCATGAAGAATTTAGCAGTCTCCTGAGTGCTGCTTTCTTGTGTTCGTGCTGAAGGAAGTCATCTGATGGCTGTATAATAACATTAGTGCATGTTTGACATCAGTGGTTAATACTTAAGCTCTTGTCTCCTGGTAAACTTTCCCTCCTTGGTTTCCCTCCTTTGATTATGTCTCCCTGCATTCCTTCTCTTGCGTCACTCTATCGTTCTGCCACTCTATCGTTCTGCCACTCTATCGTTCTGCCACTCTATCGTTCTGCCACTCTATCGTTCTGCCACTCTATCGTTCTGCCACTCTATCGTTCTGTTTCCCGCTTTCTTTCTTTTCTTTCTTACACACTCTTTCTTTCTTTCTTTCTTTCTTTCTTTCTTTCTTTCTCTCTTTCCACCTTTCTCTCACTAATGCTTACTCTCCTCTCCTTCTCTCTTTCTGACTTTCTCTCTTTTTGCTTTCTCTCTCCCTCTCTTTCCTTATCTCTCTCTGTCTCTTTCTCTTTCTCTCTCTTTCCCTATCTCTCACTCTCTTTCTTTCTTTCTTTCTTTCTTTCTTTCTTTCTTTCTCTTTCTCTCTCTTTCCCTATCTCTCTCTCACTCTCTTTCTCTCTTTCTTTCTCTCTCTGTCTCTTTCTCTGCCCCTTTTTACCCTCAGGAAACACACTAACTCGGGGAACAAATGGAATGGTCTTACACACGTCCTCATTCCTACTCCAACACACACACACACACACACACACACACACACACACACACACACACACACACACTCAGGCAGCACGCACGCCCAGACACACGCTACACTGCATCCTTTATGCTTCCAAAGGAGAACAGGAAATCACCACTGATTTCAATCATGGCAGTAATTACATTTCTGCCCAGTTCACTTTCAGGCACCACAGCCCCCTCTCCTCAGCCCTGTAGCCCACCACTTTACCTCAACACACACACACACACACACACACACATGCGCACACACACACACACACGTACATGCACACACACATCCTTGTAGCCCACCAATTTACCTCAACACACACACACATGCACACATTCACACACACGCACATGCACACACACACACATCCTTGTGACACACCGCTTTACCCCAACACACAGACGTACACACACATACAGATATGCACACTCACACACACAAACACACACACATCCCTATAGCACACCACCTCATGTTACCCCCATCCCAGTCAGGTCACACAAACACACACTCACACAACCACATCGCACACTTTCCCCCTGTTTCCCCTATCCTCACACCGCTTAACTTCAGCCTGGACGTTGCCAGGCAGGAGAGAACTCCCCTGCCCTCCCCTAACCCTTTAGGGCAGCAGGTATGACCCATTAGGGATCAGGCGATGTTGGCCCAGATCCACGCCACCTCTGGGCCATACCCGGATCTGGACTTCCGCTGAGTCTGTGCCAGTAGGCTACTCATGTTCCTGCTGTCCGGCTCTGCGTTTCTGATTTGCAGCTTAACAGTAGCTCTCCTTTAACACACTGACAGACTGTGCCGGTCACTTTACACACCAATTATGCTGCGGCAGTTTGGACTTCAAACCACTGTGCTGCCAATTTAGCAAGTCTCTTAAATGATCGCCGATTGCACTTAGTCCATGTCATTTCATCGTTTTATTGTCCTCAAGGAAATGATGAAAATGTCACTGCGTAGAGGCAGCTCATTTTACTGTCTTTGTGTGTCGTAGCAGAGATTTATAAGGGTCTTTTTCCATCGCCAGGGAGACTGGTGGGGAAAGCGGGCGAGTAAATCAGGTCTGTCTCATTGTGGGAGACGGCCGGGACCTTGCCCCATTCACTGGTAGACAATGGCGTGAATGGGGTGTGGAGTGTACAGTTTCACTACGACAATAGCCCAGGCTAACGCCAGCGCTTGTGTTAGCGCTCTGCATTCATTTCGACAATAGCCCAGGCTAACGCCAGCGCTTGTGTTAGCGCTCTGCATTCATTTCGACAATACCCCAGGCTAACGCTAGCGCTTGTGTTAAGGCTCTCCATTCATTTGGTCTCTCTTCCGTTTGTTTGCAGCGGATTCCACGGGGACGCACTCTCTCTACACGTCGTACAAGGACTACGAGATCATGTTCCATGTGTCCACTATGCTCCCGTACACGCCCAACAACAAGCAACAGGTCGGCATCCTCACCTCTACCTTGCTCATGCCCCAGGTGTGATGCCAGTCCTACTGTACCTGGGCAGTGGGCACCTGGGCAAGGCCTGCAGTTTAAGCGACAGCGTCATGTGATGTGTTTATCGCAAAGTTGGACCCCACGCCTGGACCCGTTATTCTATACCAGTGTTTCTCAAAGTGTGGTCCACAAGCTATCCCTAGTGGTCCGCAAGTAGAGGTGGTAAAATATAATATAGATGAGTTGTTTGCAATATTGAACCAACTTGTATATAAACCTAAACAGCTCTGCAACACTGCCTATGTAAGCTATGCCAGTTGAAATCATATTAATCCTCTGACACAATGATCAAGGTGATTCAGTGAGTAGGCCTACTGTGTAACATACAGTAGGTTCCTATTGAAGTAGGTCTACTCTTTTTTTTTGGTAGGTGGTCTGTGAGGTTTTTCTTTATTGGTTAAGTGATCCTTGGTCTGAAAAAGTTTGAGAAACACTGTTCTATACAACCAATGGCCTGAATCTTGTAGTTGCAGTATTACATATTACTGCAGATGTAACACCCTAATGCTGATTCATGTTACTGCACATGGCCTTTGTTATTTAAGCCTTAATGCTGATTCATGTTATATTGCAGATGGTCTATGTTTTTTAGCGTTATGCTGTTCCATATTACTGCCGGCCGGCCTATGTTATCTGATCTGTAGCACTGTTCCATATGACTTCATAATCCTTAATCATCACAGGCTATAGACAGTAACATGTAACAGTTCCTGCGGTAACACTTTACGGTAAGGGTACATGGATTATCATGAATTCATGCATTAATTAATTCATGATTTACATATTACTTCATTCCTTAATATCTCATGAATCATCAGGAATTTACATGAGTTCATAGTCATTCATGACCTCATACACTAACAACACATCAAGTAAAGTATTAAGTATGGTGAGCATATCATTATGATTTATGATTTATTAGGAATGATCATGATGATTTCTTTTTCTGCCAAAAATGTTGTCATCACTACTCAAATTCTGATTTGAACACAACTTGTGCAGTTCTCTAAACACATGCCATTGTTCACACTTTAGTTGAGGGGCCACAAACATGATGAACTCATGAGTAATTAACCTGACATACATGTAATCATGAAATAAGATTGCTCTACCGCACACTGTTGACGTTTACTCGATTTTATTCAGAGCAAACAACGCGTTTCGCATACAGCGTCCTCAGGTTCGCTCTGGTATGAACCTGAGGACGCTGTATGCAAAACGCGTTGTTCACTCTGAATAAAATCGAGAAAACGTCAAACAGTGTGCGGTAGAGCAATCTTATTTTTTGCTATTTAAGTATGTTCCTGCAATCTACCTGCACCTAACCAGGCTGTGCATGGATCTTGGTTTCATTTGGAATACATGTAATCATGATGATCATGCTTAAGAAATCATAAATCATAATGATGGACCCACCGTACCTAATGCTTTAATTGATGTGTTGTTCATGCATGAGGTCATTAATGAGAGACTATGAACTCATGTAAATTCCTGATGATCATAAGATATAAACGAATGAAGTAATGGATAAATCATGAATTAATTCATGCATGAATTCATGATAATTCATGTAACAATTGTATCATCAAAATTCTATAGCTGATGTTTTTAGTAAGGTCCCACCTTTTGAAGGTTTTAGAATATCTTATTAGCATAGATTAAAAAAAAAAACATATTTAAGTTTCTATAACACACAATGCTCTGGCCATTAAATAGCCTTAGTTGCGGAAATGGCCTTAAATTATACAAACAAACAAACAAACAAACAAACAAACATGATAATTCATGTACCCTTACCGTAAAGTGTTACCAAAAGGGTTTTGTAAATAAAGGGTGTGGCTGGTCTAAAGCCTGTGCTGATCCGATGCTCCTCCCTCAGCTACTCAGGAAGAGGCACATTGGGAACGACATCGTCACCATCGTCTTCCAGGAGCCCGGAGCTCTGCCGTTCACGCCCAAGAACATCCGCTCACACTTCCAGCACGTCTTCATCATCGTTCAGGTGCACAACCCCTGCTGTGACGACACCTGTTACAGGTAAGCACCGCCACCCACATCACACACCCATACATCATACACACATACATACATGTCACACACACACACACACACACACACACACACACACACACACACACACATACATCACACACACACACACACTACCTGTTGCCACTTTATCACAAGCCTGGACTACCCAGACTCTTAACTGAGACAGCGGCTCATATTTTTTGCTTTTTGCTCTCTTCTCCTTTTCTAGCTGCCGTGAAACACTTTTGCTCTCATGAAGCACTTTTGCTTGTTTGAAATGGAAGTTTCTCTCTGCAAGAGACCTTTTCTGTGTGTGTGTGTGTGTGTGTGTGTGTGTGTGTGTGTGTGTGTGTGTAATGTGTAAGTGCATTTGTGTGTGTGTGTGTGTGTGTGTGTG
>NW_027468680.1:6340440-6350440 GCF_046254945.1 Alosa pseudoharengus
AGTCCACCGTCTTCCGGGACTTCCTGCTGGCCAAGGTGGTCAACGCCGAGAACGCGGCGCACAAGTCGGACAAGTTCCGCGCCATGGCGACGCGCACGCGGCAGGAGTACCTGCGCGACCTGGCCGAGCGCCACGTGACGGCCACGCCCGTGGAACCCGCCGGAAAGTTCCCCTTCATCTCACTGGCGCACCGCAAGCGTGAGCGGAGCCGGCCCTACAGCGGCGCGGAGCTGCGCGGACCCGGCGCCCTTACCTGGCTCGTCCACGCCGAGGACCAGACGGCCGGCGCCGAGCGGGAGTGCGTGCTGGCCGTGTCCAGCGAGCTCCTGCTGCTGCTGGACCGGCAGGCCAAGGCCGTCGTGTTCAGCTGCGCCGTGCGCGACGTGATTGGCTGGTCGTTGGGGAGCCCCGCCTCCATGAAGATCTTCTACGAACGGGGCGAGAGCGTGTCGCTGCGGTCCATCAACAACAACACCGAGGACTTTGGAGAGGTCGTCAAGCGCCTGGAGGTCAGTTTCACGCCCACTACTGCAGATGCCATGGCTTCACCATGCTTTACCCAAAGCACATCTGGAACATTGCAGAAATGTCTCTAAATAACTATCAAAATAACCCACAACCTTAATCAATCTAGCTGCTGATGCAGCTTCTAGATCTAGCTGCTGCAGTAGAGTGCTGCGTTCTGGTGAAGTATTTTGTGAAAGGAAGGGACAGTCAACATGATGGCTATTATGCAGTGATGATAATGTTATTATTTGTTTATTTAGTTAATCATTAAACACGTATGACATGGGCCGTACAGGGAAAATACTTCCAAGCCATTGTGACCATACTGCTCGTGCCTGTTGTTCTAGTCAAGAGATGATGCATGTTGTCATGACGATGATGCACATTGTCATATCATCACTTAGGTGATGACTGTTTTAGATTGAGACAGACCCATATCATTACCTCTGGTGTGAATCCTGCCCCATCATCATCTCTTGTGAATCACCACGGCTCCAGCTATCCTGTAACAGGAAGGCATTATATATATATATAATATTCTAGTTAAGTGTAGGGTATGCACAGAGAAGGCTTACAGTGTACACTTTACAAGTTTGTTAGAGACATAGAGAGACCGAGGAGAAGGGTGTGTGTGTATGGGGGGGAGGTATATCCTCCATCCTCCATCCTGGAATACTAGAGCTGCAGCATTCACACATGTATAACCACTCATATACAATACTAAAATACGTAGGACTGGTTGTGTGTGGTCATGTGTGTGTCTGTACGTGTGAGGGAGTGTTTGGGTAACATGCTCACACACATATCTCTTCTCATACAACAATACGTTTAAGTAATGCATACTAGGAGTGGTTGTGTGTGTGTGTGTGTGTGTACCTGTGTGCATGCTCACACACATATTGTTATCATGATGATATGCGGAAAAGCTTGAGTTACATCACTGCAGTCACAAGTTAGGCAAGAGTGTTTTTTTATTACGTGTGTCTGAACACTGAGATGGGTTTGTGCCTGCAGGCTGACATGTCGAGCACATTTATAATAGACACTGTGCCTCAGCACGTCCTGCCCAAGATTGGGACACCTCACAGGATGCGTGCGGTTGGTTGTCTGGGTGCCTAATTTCTCAGGTGATGATTGGAGGATGATGGGGTGCAAGCACAGCTTTGGCTCTCGTGCTTTCATCTCGTGTCTGGACACGTAGCTGTTGACGTTACTGTGTTGCGCTCGTGCATGGAGATGTTGTGTGTGTGTGTGTGTGAGATGTTGTGTGTGTGTGTGTGTGTGTGTGTGTGTGTGTGTGTGTATCAGTAACAAAGCCTGCTCGTGCATGGAGATGTTGTCGCACAAACATGACCAGACTGAGTTTTGATTCGGTAGCAATTGGGGTAATGTTTTTGTTTTTCTTAAGTTGATAATTCACCAGATGTGTGCAGATTGCTGTGTGTGTGTGTGTCTCTGATTGTGTGTGTGTGTGTGTGTGTATGAGTGAGTAAGTGTGTGTCAGTAACAGCCTGTCAGGGTTATCTCATTTGAGAAGTTGCTGCCATCACAGTTTAATCCCAAACGGCAGCAAACCCTGCGTTGGATCTGAACCACAAGTGAGCCAGATGTTAGCCGGACTCTGCTGCTCTGTGTGGCGTGCTGCTTTATCTCAGGGTGAACTCCAGTCCAGATGCAAAGCTGATCAAAGAAGGGCCACTGGCTGATTGAAAGGCAAGGCTTGTGATTGGCTGCTGGCTGACTGATTGCGTGGCAAGGCTTGTGATTGGCTGCTGGCTGGCTGATTGAAAGGCAAGGCTTGTGATTGGCTGCTGGCTGACTGATTGCGTGGCAAGGCTTGTGATTGGCTGCTGGCTGACTGATTGAGTGGCAAGGCTTGTGATTGGCTGCTGGCTGACTGATTGGTGAGGCTCCTGATTGACTGCTGGCTGATTGAAAGGCGAAGCTGGCGTACTTTAATCTGTGTCTGACTTCAGAGGATAGACTGACTTTAAGTAGTTCCCAGAAAGTGAGAGAATATGCTGGGACTGAAGATAGTCTGCATGGTTCTTATTAGAATTTAGTCAAGCAAATAAATCGATTGGACATGTTAGATAAACCAGATCACAACGTTACTTTTGCAATCTGTTTGCCATCTCCTCTATGAAAGGGGTTTATTGTTTATTCTTAAACTCAGACGTCACATAAGGAACGAATCATGCAAATTACACAATAAAGCAGAACTCTGTTGGACCGGTCAGTTTGTTTGTTTATAGATAAACAAGAGAAGAGCATCAAGATCTGTTTTTCAGCATAATAATGCAAAAACTAATGGTGGAGGGAGGAAGTTCTTCACTGTAGCTTTTTAGAAGCTTTTGATCCATATAATGGTTCAATCAAGGAGTTTTAAAACATCTACTCCACTCTCTTCTCCTCTTCTCTCCTCTCCTCTCTCCTACTCTCCTCTCCCATCTTCATCTCCTTTCCCCTCTCCTTCTCCTCTTCCTCTCCTCTCCTTTTCTCTCCCATCCTCCTCTCCTCTCTCCTCCCCAGCTCCTGTCTAAGGGCTGCCAGACTACGGAGATGACGCTGCGGCGGAACGCTCTGGGCCAGCTGGGTTTCCACGTCAACTTCGAGGGCATCGTGGCGGAGGTGGAGCCGTACGGCTACGCGTGGCAGGCGGGGCTCCGGCAGGGCAGCCGATTGGTGGAGATCTGCAAGGTGTCGGTGGCGTCGCTCACCCACGAGCAGATGATCGACCTGCTGCGGACATCCGTCACCGTGAAGGTGGTCATCATCCCGCCCCACGAGGACTCCACCCCACGCAGGTGATTGGCAGGGGACAGGAGGGACGGGGGGGTTGGAGAGGATAATGGGGTAATTCAGAGAAACCCTGTCTGAAGAAAGGGATTATGGGTAATGTAGTTTCCCTCCCACTCTCACAGCAAGTGACGGAGGACAATAGGAACATGGGGTTGGAGAGAGTGATGAGATGATACCCTGACTGCAGAAAGGGCTTTTGGGTAATGTAGTTTTTTTTTCTCACACAGAGGCTGCTCAGAGATGTACCACATGCCGCTGGTGGACTACAAGAACCATAAGGAGGGCATGCCATATGAGCTGAAGTTCCCCTTCCGCAGCAACAACAACAACAAGTGGCCGCGCTCGTCAGGCAGTCCGCAGCAGACGGTGGGCTCGTCAGCCCAAAGCCGCGGCACGGGCATGGGGGGCACGCTCATCAAGGCGCCCGCAGCCGAGTACTCCGACCGCAGCGGGGTCATTCCGCGCAGTGTGTCCAGCGACGGACGACCCCTGAACCCCAAAAGGTCAGCAGGGAGGTGAGATGATGATGGGGTCACACAGGGCTCAGCATGTGGGGTGGGAGGGTGAGATTCTACATCCGTATGGATTGGCCTGATGGGGAAAGAGGTAACAGGCTTGCAGAGCACTTTCAATGGGACTTGGTGTATAGACCCTTTCAACAATAAAAACAAAAACAATGCTTGAACGTTCTATTTGGTTCCCAATCGACTTCCTCTGCATTAAGATAACATATGGAATGTTAAAATGGAAGTCTTGTGGGGCCAACTATGATGCTGATAATGGAAATCTCTATACAGATTGTATCTGTATCTGTATGGGAAAAAATTTCTTTTAACAATGTCTTATAAAGCGAAGACACAGAAACACTACTGTAGAACTTTAAAGCTCTCCTCTCTCTATCTCACTCTCTCTCTATCTCTCTCTCTTTCTCTCCCTTCCTCTACCTCTCTCTTTCTCTCTCGCTTTCTCTTGCTCTTCCTCTCCCTGCCCCTCTCTGTTCCTCTCTCTCTCTATCTTTCTCTCTTTCTCTCTACCTTTCTCTCCCTCTCTCTCAGGTACTCTCCAGGGTCTGATAACTACGCGTTGGCGTGCTCTATAGTGATGGGCCGCTCTCCACACATGCGCAACTCCCCCAGCGGCGCCCCCTACGGTAGCGATGCCAACACTGCAGGCGCTTCCCACTGGAGACAGAAGTCTATGCCTGAGGGGTACGGTACTTAGCATCGGGCTTAAACTCGTATAACACAATAACACCCAACAGGTCCCTGGGCCCCTGGTGGCAGACTGTGTGGCTAAGTGGGCTGAGGGGATAGGCTGGCATTTGGAAGATTGCCGGTACGAGTACCAGATGGTCTCTTGATGTTGTGCGTTCTGCCTTTGGACAAGGCTGTGTCTGCATTGTCTCAGTTCACCCAGCTGTGAAATGGGCACAAGCTTAAGCTTGGGGTTACCTATGATGGTGTCCCATTGTCTAGGGGGGGTCTACAACTCTCAACAGCTTAGCACCACAGAAACCGCATATAAGCAGCATTGGCTGGGAAAGGATTAACTAACTTAAGTCCCCTGGTCCAACTTTAATCAAATACGTCAATTGGAGGCCCAGGCCGAAGTGGTACAGCATCACACTAATGCTACCCATACATCAGAAGACTTTGAACAGATTGAGCAAACATTTTGGAAAGACTACAGTCGCACCCTCTCACATCTAAAGACAAGTCACAGATTTTATAGTCACAAACTAGTTGCAGGCTATGATTTTGCAAAGACTGGGAACCTTGCAGGGTCACTTTTTACAAGACTGCAACTAAACCGCAACTCCAGTAAAACTCCCTAGTTTTCATTCCGATTTTGGAAATGTAGTCTCCTACTGTGAAATCGCTTGAAAATCACGTGGTTTAAGGCCAGCATTAAACTAACCGATAAAGCAGAAGGAGCACCACAAACTGTCTCTCAAACTTTTTCAGACCAAGGACCACTTAACCAATAAAAAAAAAATCACGGACCACCTACAGTACAAAAAAAATAAAAAAACAGTAGACCTACTTCAACAGTATATTACACAATAGGCCTACTCACTGAACCACCTTACTTATTATCTTTGCACCTTGCTTATTGTGCCAGAGGATTCATATGATTTAAACTGGCGTAGCTTACATAGGCAGTTTTGCAGAACTGTTTAGATTTACATACAAGTTGGTTCAATATTGCAATTTGCAAACAACTCATCTATATTATATTTTACCACGTCTGCTTGCGGACCACCAGTGGTCCCTGGACCACACTTTGCGAAACACTGCCCTAGTCCAACCCAACTGCTGGCCCTTAGCCTAGTACAGTTGTGTATGTCGGTAACTGCTCTGCTACTCTAGTGCTAATATTCATCCCTGATTCCTGGAGGCACAGGTCTCCAGGGTACAGTACTACTGGGCAGCCTGATACTGAAACTAACCCATAAACCAGCAGCTGTTGCTTAACATGTATGGATGTGATATGAATCCACCCTGAAATACTAGAAAAGCATTTTCACCCTCAATACTAACGATTCAGAAAGAACATCAGGAATAACTACAACATTTGCTACAATTATTTCCAAATTTGACCTATGATAGTTACATGTTATTTTTACAGTTATTTTGAGGATTTCACATCATAATAATTTATGCTTAGCAAACCGTGTAAACCATTATAAGGAGCCATTAACCATCACAGAACTTCCAGATCACCCAGATCTAATATGTCTAACTGACTCCATTTCCCACAATGCATCTCAGGTTCAACGCTAACAGGAACTCTCCACTGGTATCAGAGCGGCAGAACCTGAACGAGGTGGTTAACGGGGTGAAGGTCACACCCTGCTGGCCAAGGGTGGTGGACGGGGAGGCACCCCGCGGAACCGAAAGAACCCCAACAGGTGAGTCAATAGAACCCCAACAGGTGAACAGATAGAACCTCAACAGGTGAATACATAGAACCCCATCAGGTGAACAGATAGAACCTCAACAGGTGAATACACAGAACCCCATCAGGTGAACAGATAGAACCCCAACAGGTGAGGGGACAGAACCAGGTGAGGGGATAGAACCCCAGTAGGTTAGCCAACAGCCACGACGGGTGAGCGAGAGGATGATGGAAGATGACCCGACAGGATGGGAGATGACACGCAGGAAACAGCAGCTATTAAGATCGAGCAGTTAGCAAGGGCAGCTAAGACGTGGGACTGTGCAAAAGACTGGAGTGCTCCAGATTCAGTTGGCCAGATGCACTGAGCCAGCCGGTTAGACCCTTAAGGCCTCCACACACACCTGTGTCGACATGAGCATGGCCTACTCTGCTTTCGATACTCAATTACATTAGATTCCATTGTTCCACCGCAACTGGCGCCTAAGGTCTGTTCTGTTTTTGATAGAATCACCTCAAAAAAAATCCATTGTTTATCGAAAGCTAGTCGGTTAAAGATGTGGGCGCGGGTGTGCGTGGGTAGGGGACAAAGCGTGTCGGCCCTCTCGTGTAGGGTCCTGTGTGCAGAGGCCTTTAAGCTCTGCTTGTTGGCTGTGCGAATGAGCAAACTCAGGTGGTCATCCCTAACACCTGGGGTGGCCTCAGACCTCCTGGACCAGGATAAGTCACTACTGCGCACATCACCTCAGCTTACTGGAGCAGACACACATCTCAGACTGCCTAGCTCAAGAGCAGACAAGCCCCAGGACCGGCAGATACATGGGAGAGGGTGTGTGTGTGTGTGTGTGTGTGTGTGTGTGTGTGTGTGTGTGTGTGTGTGTGTGTGCGCGCATGAGAGTGTGTGGGAGAGGGGACTGTGTTTGAGAGAGGTTGTGTTTATGAGATGGAGTATGTGGGAAAAGGAGTGTATGAGTGACAGAGTGAGTGTAAGAGGAAGTGTGTGTGTGTGTGTGTTAGTAGGAATGTGTGTGAGCAGGAGTGTGAAGGAACAGACAGGATTAAGTCGTGCAGTGGAGAGAGAGCGTCCACACCGGTGACCCTGTCCAGGGGAGAAGGTTAATCCTCGTCTGGACGGCTGCTGCTGCAGCTGCTGTTTCAGACACGTGTGTGTGTGTTCTCCTACACGCTGGCCCACTGATGCAGACTAGCACAGACCAACCTAGACCAACCCAAACTAGCACAGAGCAACCCAGACTAGCATAGATTAGCACAGAGCAACCCAGACTAGCATAGATTAGCACAGAGCAACCCATACTAGCATACAGTAGATTAGCACAGAGCAACCCAAACTATCATAGATTAGCACAGAGCAACCCAGACTAGCATAGACCTGCACAGAGCAGCAGAGTAGTGCAGACTAACCCAGACTAGCACAGACCTTTCACAACAGCTATATCTACCATTATCAACAGCAGCCTAATGCAGTAATACTGCAGGCGCTCTGGGATAGGGTACACACATGATAGTGATTAAGTACTGTTGTACAAGTTACTCTTCTGTGTTGCCATCTGCCTGGTCTTGACACTGTTTCTTCTATGTGTGTGTGTGTGTGTGTGTGTGTGTGTTGTGTGTGTGTGTGTGTGCACCTGTTTCACAGAACCACCTACCACAAAGCCCAAACCAGCCATCAGCACCGCAGAACAGCTGGATGGAGGCTCAACCCACTCTCCCTGCAAGAGCTCCAAGGTAAGACCATACCACCACTTTACTGCACTTCACAACACTTAACCTCACTTTACTGTAGTTTATTGACTTCCAGACTTAGCATTTAAGGCTGAACAGTTATAACTCCAGATTTAATGTACCCTGGAAATCCAGAGTTCTCGCGGGAGCACAATATGAATTTTCTCAGCGAGTCACTCTGGCAATGAGTTATGATGCTCATTACTTATGTCCCTTGTATCGTGGGGTACCAAATCACATCGGTGTATCTGATATAGGCGGGCCTGAGACTAGCTAAACAGATGACGACAGCGCTGCAACAAATCAGTCGGTAAACGTTGGTCGTAGTGTTATCCAATTGTGTCGAAGTCTGGAATCAGTCAGTAAACATTGGTCGTAGTGTTATCTAATTGCTTGCAGTGATATTTTTAAATCTTTTGGATTTGGGTCTGGAATCTCCAGGCTAGATTTGATGTTGAATTGAATGCTTAATTCTTGCTAATTTGAATGACGCCACTGCCTATTGCTTTAGACAAAGAGAAATACATAGCACATGTGTTGCAGAGCTTGAATTGTATCCAGGTCATAATCTGAGATTTCTACCTGGGATGTCAGAATGATATCTAGGGGGCACTGTGGTGCAAGTAGATGCAGCCTCCATTCCATAGTTGCGCCCAAGGGCCCGTGGTGACCCGGGACCTGCGGTCATTTCCCGATCCCACCTCATCTGTCTCTCCTATTCGCCTCCTGTCATGCTTAACTATCTTTAAAGGCAAAAAGCCCCACAAATATATCGGAACGTTACATATTACCAACAGTCCCGTATGTCCAACCTCTTACGTGTACTGTATGTGTCACTTAATATTCATTTCTATACAAACCAAGACGGCGGATTCTGGAAGAAACGCAAAAAACATTGTTGTTTTAGAATTTTAATTAGAATTAATACGTTTACGATACAGTACATGATAAAAAAGAATGAGCCGCCATCTTGTCTGTGTGCCTATACAGACGGAGCCTCCTTACTCCAGCCAATCAAGCAGCAACACCCTCTCAAGCACCGCCTCCAGCTCCACCCACAGCGACGAGAAGTGGTACGAGATTGGCTGTCGCTCGGGGGCGGGCTCTCGTCCTGACTCGGAGCTCAACGGCTTCACGGGGGCTGGCGGTGGCAGCGGCTACCTCCAAGGGGCGTCGACGGACAGCGGTATCGACGCCACCTCCTACGGGGCGACCCTGACCAGTAATGCGCCGCTCATCCTACCCCCGCGGGCCAAGGAGAAGACCCCCTCCGCCTCCGCCTCGTGTGCCTGGAGCGAGGCCTCGTCGGCGGGCAGGCGGGCATCCGATGTCCCCTCTCCCCCCGCAGAGGCGTCCTCCATCAGCCCTGTGGACAGCCCCGAGGAACCGGCCAAGAGCCCCAACAACTACCCCCCTGCCCCCGACGCCAGCGCCTACCCCCGCAGCGATGCAGCCTCGCACTCCAGGTACACACACACACACACACACACACACACACACACATGCAGACTAGCACTAAAGGTGCACACAGGTATGCACATGCACTCATGCAGCCTCATACTCCAGGAACATAGACACACACACACACACACGCCCCCTCACACTCTGGGAACATACATGCGTGTGCTCGCTTCTTCACACACAATGACAAAGACAAATCGCAGTCTCAGACTCACACACACACACACACACACACACCGTCAGTGCAGACACCATGAAGCCCTCCAGATGCTCATGTACGTGTACTGTAGATTTAGAATCCGCTCTCTTGCACAGGGTTTGAGTTTGCACCTCCTGCATATTAAAACCAAGCGCTTCAAACACCACAGGATCTGCTCACGGGGAAACAGCAGCCCCCATGACACTTTTTTTCCCTCTACGTTCCCTTTAAGCTTTCCCCCCTCTCTCTTTCTCTCTCTCTCTCTCTCCCACTCTGTCCTCCTTCTTCCTCCCCCTCTCTCTCTCTCTATCCCACTCTCTGTTCTCTCTCTCCCTCTCACTCCTTTCTCCATATCCTGTCTTCCATAAATACCTTCTGAAAATCCTCTAA
>NW_027468680.1:6355440-6372940 GCF_046254945.1 Alosa pseudoharengus
TATTCGCACACACACACACACACACACACACACACACACACACACACACACACTCACTAAACGTCAGTATTTCAGTCACATTTTGAACACTGAGTTGGTGTGCAAACGTGATTGAGACAACGTGAGCTCGTGTTTATTTCACATTCATCCGACAATTTTACACGAAACACACGGAGTGTGCAAAGGCCCTAACTGTTGTGTTTCTTCCTCTGCTCGGCCGCTGGCATAGGTGACCTGACGTCTCAGGAGGCGTGTGTGTTTGAGGCGGACCTGCGCCGGCCTCTGCCTGACCCCCCCCTCATGCCACTGCCGGACGCCAGTGCTGACCGGGGCCTCGACTGGTCTGACCTGGTGGACGCCGCCAAGGCCTTCGAAGGTAAGCTGGACACGCTATGCAAAGAGATAAGTGAGCTGGACACGCGAGATGGCAGATTTTGTGTGAGGTCTTAAAAGGTCTAAAAAGTCCAAGATTTCATAATAAAACACAGTAAATACAGTAACGTATTGTGAACTAGGTGTTTAAATACATTTAGGTAGGTCTTAATTATGTTGTATTAAATGCTCATTTAATGCTATTTCTACAGTGGTCATTTACATTTTCTGTCGGCAGAGATTGAAGTTGTTCAGTATTGTTCTCTCTCTCTAAGCCCTACAAATGTTTCACATTGTAATAAAGTGGCAAATAAGATTAAAGTTGCACTGACAACTGCTAGAAACTTTGCAGCTCAGACTGAATTTATTGCAGTTCAAATGTATTAACTTCTGGAAGTCATTTGTATTTTTGGATATTTATTGAACCAATATTTCATCCATGATGGTCTTAAAAAGGACTTACAAAGTCTCCCATTTAATTTCCTGAAACCTGCAGAAACCCTGGATTGGGTAATATCCAGAGGCAAAGGTGAAGGGTGAAGGTAATGGATGAAGGAGTCTGGGTAAGCCCAGAATGAAGGGCTGTGGAAACACTGGCTTCATACAGCCTCTAGAGGGCACTCTGTCATCATAAACACTGGCTCCAGACATTCATTAATAGGCCTTCTCCACCAACAGAGAACCAGCTCCATTCTGGGTCATGCTCCAGATGTTGAACTATTCAGAGAATTTTGACCAAAAATAAATTGGATCTGAACTTGAAGAGTTGGTTTGGAGCTGGCACCAGAAAATGGTTATTTTTTCCTGTGAAATGGAGTGGACATGTCATTCTACACCCTCTGTTGATGCCTTATCCTTGGTTTAAATGCAAACTGGTTCACTTAGATTGCACCAAGGTTCAACGAATTTTAAACGGAACCAGTTGAAAAACCAGTTCTCTCTAAAAGGGCCGTTTATATCAGGTTGTTGGTAGGCTATATAGGATGCACCTTGACTGTGTTTTCTTCTCGTCCCAATCTCCAGCTCAGAGAGCCAACTTCCTGTCTGTCCAAGATGGCAGTGCCAGCTCCCAGCAGGCCGAGCCCCAGACTGCCCCACCACACCACCCCTCACCTGGGTAAGGATCTGCACCCCAGTCCCACTGCCACTCATGGACATTATTACGGTCCATTATTACGGTCCTTTTCAAAAGGTCTCCTGGTGTCCATCATAGTGCTTTTGTGTTGATCCAGTAATGAGGCGTGAATGGTTTTATTTTGACCTTCACAGAGAGACTTGTGGTACTGTATAGTTATTAGTTAACTCACTGTACAGTTTTCCTCTTACCCCATCTCTCTCCATCTCTCTCTCTCTCTCCATCTCTCTCTCTTTCTCTCTTGATCGCTCTCCCCCTCTTCCTCTGCTTTCCCGATCTCTCCCTCTCTATCTATCTCTCTCTCTTTCTCCATCTCTCTCTCTCTCTCTCCATCTCTCTTTCTCTCTTGATCGCTCTCCCCCTCTTCCTCTGCTTTCCCGATCTCTCCCTCTCTCTGTCTATCTCTCTCTATCCATCTCCCCTCTCACCCTCCATCTCTCCCTCCCTCCCTCTCTCTCTCTCTCTCTCGCTCTCTCTCCCTCCTTCTATCTAGTGATGTGCCAGCCTGTCTCCTGGGGAAGGTCAGTCAGCTGGAGTCGATGGTCAAGCTGTTGCAAGAGGACCTGAAGAAGGTGAGACGCCGCCTGTTTCACCTTCAAAACCAGGCACATGATTTAAAGACAGTACTGACTGCTCAGTAGAGCGCCCCCCTAGACCTAGATATCTGTAACACGCAAACATAAATACATTTTCTTTTCAAAACAATTAATTATCTCAGCGATTCGAAACTTTTGAATGGTGTGTATTGTTATAGTATATTGTTGCGGTGTATATTGTTATTGTTGTTTTCTGTAGAGATAGTGGTGTAAACTATATATTCTATTGATTTATTTTATTTATGATAATCAACGTGTGTGTGTGTGTGTGTGTGTGTGTGTGTGTGTGTCTCCCTCTGCAGGAGAAGGATGCCAAGGTGTCTCTGCAGGCTCAGATCCAGACTCTCCGGGACGACAACCAGCGGCTGCAGGAGGAGTCTCTGAACGCCTCGGCCAAGCTCAAGAAGTTCACCGAGTGGGTCTTCAACACCATCGACATGAACTGAGACTGCAGGAGTCCGCCTCGATCTCCATGCTCTGCTCTTGCCGCCTCAGACTCACACACACACACACTCTCACACACACACACACACACTCTCACACACACACACACACACTCACACACACACACACACACACTCACATACACACACACACACGTAAGGGACAAACGCTGTCAAACAGACCCAGAGACCGGAAGCTGTCGAACACACCAGAGACCGGACCAGACGCTGTCAAACTCAAACAATGCAACTGATCACCGGAGACTCTTCCACACTGCTGAGAGAGCTGTCCAGGAGGAATCACTCACAGACACTCACTCAATGAATCACACAGCACAAACGGAGTCACTTTGAGTCATTCTTAACCTGTGTGAATCACACAGTAAGAACTGAGTCTGAACCAATATGAGTCACACAATACATAAGGAGTCATTTCTAGCGATTTTGATGTAGTAAGAATCACACAATACAAACTGAGTTGCTTCCAGCGATTCTGAATAGGTATGAATCACACAGTACAAACTGAGTCGTTTCCAGCCATTCTGAACCAGTATGAATCACACAGTACAAACTGAGTCGTTTCCAGCGATTCTGAACCAGTATGAATCACACAGTATAAACTGAGTTGCGTTGAGTCTCGGTGAACTGCATGCAGTCCCTCTCTCCGCTTCCCTGTGCATGCTGTGACGTGACGAAGCCTTCCTCCACACACACACACACACACACACACACACACAAGCCTCCGCCACCCCTCTGTGTGCGAGTGTTTGACATCCTGATGAGGAAAGACAATCAATTGCGTTAGGCTTCAATCAAAACCCTGTGAGACCCTTGTGTCTGTGTGTTTGTATAGATTCATTTTACTCACTCAGAGTCTCTCTCTGTGTGTGTGTGAGGTTGCGTGCATGCGTGCGTGTGTTTTAATGGGTTCCTTAATTTGTCAGACCTGTCAGTCATCTCAAGTGAAATATTGTTGCAGTTTTCCTCTGCACGGCAACCACGATGGAAACTATGATGTTATTACAGTGACCGATGTTTTTGTTCTAAATGTAATGATATGGGTGACTAAAGAGACCCCGAGCATCATTGGATGGCATCTCAATTTTACCCTTGCAAGGTACAAACTGGAAGACTTAACTGTGTAGCTTAAAAAGACTTCCCTTGAAGCTCTCTCCTCACTTTAATGTTGACCATAAGAAGAATGTAGACAAAATACATTCAATTTATTAAATTATAATCAGAAATGCTTGGTCATCACATGAATATGGAAAGTATATTGTATGTAAAAAAAAAGAATATATGTATAGCAATGATGTGTAAACTTTTATTTTAATGCCATAAAGACACATAGGTTAGACCTCAGAAGCTATCTATTGATTATCTAACCAGTTGCTTTTTAATGCGAAGTTTTACATTTTTATTCAGCAAAAAATGTCACATTGCGACATTGACTGGAATTGACATAGTTTAGTACGTGAGAGGTGTATGCTTAGCTGAGATGACTGGGTGGATGAGCTCATGGCTGTGGCATGAACTAAGTATGTGCTGATAGCCATGGGCCATCCCCAGGTTGAGGTTTGTGCTGGCGGCTGCATCCTTGCCTGCTGTGATGGGGTGTGAACAGTGCCATCTAGTGGTCGAGAAAGTATGTGCAATTTCTTTTTATAATACAAAACTCCACTCTGAGTACTCTGTGTATATTCTCCAGACCTGTGTGAACCCTGAGGACAGGCTCTTCCCATTAAAACCTAACTTTTTCCTTACGCCCGGGGCTAAGTCTGTGTTCTGTCTTCTTTAGCATAGGTTAGGCTTACACTGAAGCGTGCTTTGAAATGAAAAGGTGACAGTGATGACCCACAATTCCTTGCGCCAGGTAATAACAATCACTCAATTTGACACAAGACAACTACACCTGCCTTTCCATAAGGGTAAGTAGAGTCAAATTCTCTTAACATCGTGGTTGTCTTTTCCTTGTCCTTATGAATTCATCTTCATCTCTTTTCTTGACCTCATGACATTTTACATAAGGGTCAAGGGGATAGAAAAAGGCAATACGACCAATAGAAAAGCTGAACACAGCCTCGAAATACTGGATGAACATTTGCTCTGGAATGATGAGGTAGCCTATGATGTGTCAGATCCAGATGTAAAGGTTTCCTCGAAGGACATGAACCGGACATGACAGGAAAACGACTACTACCATCACTGATATGGGGTATATTTTTGCTGACATGGAAAATGTTTCACTTACAGTACTGTGCAGACGTCTTGGGCACCTTACACATTTTGCTTCAGTAATCCCATATTGTTTATTTCTCACTCTCACTGACTCACTCTTAATTAGAATATGACCAGAGAACACAGGAAATATGTACACAGTATTTAAATACACATAAAATGTAGTTTTTGTTCTGATACCAGTCCAATTTCAGTCTTAAGCTGCCACTGGATTTGTTGTTTTAGCAGTGTTATACTGTAGTAACCGGTCACCCAAAGGGGAAGGCTCTTGACGGAGCTGTCGTTCCCCACTCAGGCCACTGACGGCCACGCCTGGCCTGCCAGAAGCTGCTGGTAGATCCAGCTACTATGGGGGTCTCGAGATCAGCTGCTAACTTGACCGTGACTCTCTAATACTGATTTAGCCGTGTCAAGAGCATCTTGGCACAAAGTGGAGGAGCCGCTGGAAACATATGTGACCCTCTTCATTGTGTTCCCATGTGGGAATACCGTGTCAGCTGTGGCCTACTGGTTAGCGCTTCGGACTTGTAACCGGAGGGTTGCTGGTTCGAACCCTGACCAGTAGGCACGGTTAAAGTGCCCTTGAGCAAGGCACCTAACCCCTCACTGCTCCTCGAGCGCCGCTGTTGTTGCAGGCAGCTCACTGCGCCGGGATTAGTGTGTGCTTTCACTGTGTGCTGAGTTTGTTTCACTAATTCATGGATTGGGATAAATGCAGAGACCAAATTTCCCCCACGGGATCAAAAGAGTGTTTATACTTATACTTATAGCTTGCCTCATCCAAGGCTCATTGAATAGAAATCTTTGGCCATGCTTTTTCCACTTTAGGTGAGCAATGAACTCTTCCAGCTGTACTGTAGCTTTTCAATGACATCTTTGATCTGTCAAAGATTCATCTTCACACTTCTGATACCAATGTGTCAGAGCCAGTACCAGTACAAACCGGTTTCAGCTTCCCCCTTGCAGGATTGGTCATTATAACATTATGATTTTCTGTTGTGATTTTTATATTCTGTCTATCTTCTGGTTGAATTCTATTAAAGACAATGAAAAATATACATATATGGTCATAATAGCATTGCTAAAACAACAAATCTAATGGGTGCCCAAGACTTTTGCACAGTACTGTAAGTTAGAGTCAGTGGAGGGTTGAAACCCCTGTTTAGCCTTTCCTGATAGGAGAAACACTACCACATATTCTTCTATAATTTTGGTAATTTTAATTTTTGGGGAAGAGACTTTGAACTGTTGCTCTGCGTGGGACACTTCCTGGAGAACTCATGGGAAGGTCCCAGTCTGCAGCTTGTACAGGACATCAGCCACTGCTGATAAACCAAGACCTGAAGGAAAGAGAGAGCGAGAGAGAAACACCCCAAACCAAAGCACTCATTTAAGTTTAAACAGCTTTATTCCATTAACATCTACTAACGAGGCAACGTTTTATTTCTATAGCACATTTAATACCTCGTAACTCGATATGCTTTACATCATCCGAAAACAGAAAATAGGATATAATAATAAATAAGAGCATGGGACAAATAAAATAATAAAAACAAAAATCAAATTTCAAGTCTGAAAATCTGAATTGAACTAGTATTTATTTAGTTGGGCTAGTATGTAGTAGACTGAAAAGTTGTGGGTTCAATTCTCGGCTTCCACCGTTGTGCCCTTGAGCAAAGCGCATAACCCACCACTGCACCCTGAGCGCCACCGTTGTGCCCTTGAGCAAGGCGCATAACCCCGAGTTGCTCTGGGCCCCTGCAATATAATTGTCAATAATGCAAATCACTTTGGATAAAAGTGTCTGCTAAATTAATAAATGTAACTGTAAATGTACATAAATAAGTGATAAGAGGCCATTGTTACTATGGGCCTTTCGTCCTTACCCTTTCCCTTTGCCATGACCTCCCCCACTAAAAGTGCTAAGTGCCAAAAACCTACATGCTACTTCATGAAACAAAGAGAAAAGCAGCACTGTTCACATCTGTCCACTTTGATTTCAGACTTTCTAATGAGACACGGCACTCAAAAAATCCTCCATAGAAATGCATGGGGTTAGTTTGTAACGCCAATATGGCAGTTGTCTACATATATCCCACCCCTCCCGCGGCAAAACGTCGACATGTGAATACATTGAGCCAATCATGGGTTGTGTTGTGAATACATTGAGCCAATCATGTGGTGTGTTTTAAAGACATCGTGCCAATCATGCAAGATTGATCTCGTGAAGCCTTGCGCATGCGCATTTCTACTGAAATAGATGCCCGATAAGTGCCCAAAAAGGCGTTGCAATATGGCCGCCGAGTGGAGGGACTTGCCTTAAAGGACTTAGGTAAAGTGTTCCATGCATTTAATACAAACTATGATGCAAAAACAACATAGTCTACAGCACATTACAAAAGAAGTACATTGCCTTTCTCAGGCTGACATCCACTAAAGGACATTTGAATGAAGAGACTAAAGGGCGACGCCCACTGGTGGCGACATTCGTGTCTATGGATTTGATGATCAAGAGATACAATAATTTTCTAAACTTTGGCGTTGACGCGGGTCAGACGCCACCAGTGGGCTTTGCACCGTTAAAAGTAAAGGAGTTTGGAACTTTGACGTCACTTAACACGCGTCAGATGCCGCCAGTGGGAGTTGGCCTTCTTTTCCATATCTTACATGAAGCTCTTTGCGCCCTCTCAGAACAGCAGATCATGTCCAGAGGAATGCGAGTAAGACTAGTCAGGGACGTCACTAGGATTGAAAGACAGGGGGAGCTTAGACCCCAGGGTTGTGGGTAATGCGCTTGCATAGAGCGTGCCGAAAAAAAATCTTCACACCTTAAATGGGATTCAATGAATTGGTATTAACAGGAACACCATGCCATTCATTTTCACTCTCGCAATATTGTTGATTATACTACTAATTATAACAATGGGGACTGCGTCAGTAACAGTTGAGGCCATGAAGTTACATTGTACACTGTAAAATTAGAGCTGTCAAAATAACTGATTAATATCGATTAATTAATTTGAGAAAAAATAACCGATTAAAGAAAAAAGCGCAGATTAATCGATTCCGTATGACCTTTGACCCTAAGCTGTTCTAGTCAGTAACCATTAGACTGTAAAATGAAGGAGAGAGAAGAAAATGTACTGCCTAGATCAGTGTTTTTCAACCACTGTGCCAGGGCACACTAGTGTGCCGTGAGAGATCATCAGGTGTGCCGCAGAAAATTACTCACTGGTCCAGGATATCCAGTTCATAACAACAATTAAATTACTGTAGATAGTAACCTACAAATGAAACAGAGGGCGCTTGTTTTATTGAGCAGGTCTTGCATAGAAGCCATAATAAGGCCATATCTGTGTATTATTTGAAATTTTAGGCTATGTTTATTTTTTCTTCACACAGGATTAGTGTGCCGTGGGACATTTTAAGTGTCAAAAGTGTGCTGTGGCACAAAAAAGGTTGAAAAACACTGGCCTAGATCATTGATTGGAACATTTACTTTAAAAAAAAAAAGGCCTGATGGTGTTGATAAAAATAAAGAGTTGATTAAAATAAAGTCCTCTGCAATGTCCTCTGTAGCAAGGAATTTGTATATCACCGGATTTTTTCAACTCTAAAGTCGCACATCAATGCAAAGAAATAGTGTTGACATTGAGGGGAGGTTTAATTTATTTTCATTGTGTCTTCTAGGTTATATCTGTGGCCTGAAATGCAATGTATGTGAAAAAAATACTTCTTCCCGAAGCACTTTTGAATTTATTTCCTCAGCATATTAGGTCATATCGTAGATTATTATGGCCATTATTTGAACAGTGAAAATAATAAAAACTTTAATGTCACTAATGCTAATTATTCAATGATTCATTTGAATTTAAATATTTAAAATACTTTCACAGCAAAAATTATATATGCGATTAATTTAGATTAATTAATCACAGAGTATGTAATTAATTCGATTACATTTTTTAATCGATTGACAGCCCTATGTAAAATATCACATATATTAGTCCTTTGAGGCCTAGGCTTTTTTCAGTGTAATTTTACAATTAAGCTCTTTGGACATTGTAAGGGCCATCCATTATGCTAGGCTATATTGTTTTCAATACAGTATAGCCTAGGCTACCCATATCTGGGAAAGTATGATGTGATCATACTTGCACAAATCTTATGTCAGCCTTAATGTCAAAGAAAAATACTTTCTGTCTCATGATTGTTGCATTCATGTCACCTGAAGCATGATGGTAGAAATATCTATTGAAAAGCACAGTTGATCTGTGCATGCCATGATGAACTTTTGTGTTGAGTGAAGCGCTCGTGAGATATACCACCGAGAGTAATGGGTGGAGATGGACGGAGCAGGGTGTGCACAATGGAAATATGATGACATTTCACGTATGTCCAACGTTAATACTCTCGAGGAACCATTTATCACAGCACATAGTCGCTAATATTATTAGGAAGCTCCGGTTCCGCTTTTTCATGTGACATCTGTGTGATTTATTTGAGATAAGTACTCCCTGAGCAATTCAACAGAGAATAATGGATGTGCATTTGGACACATTATTACTATATTTCTCTTAGGGGGCTTTTGATCATCTAAGGGTAGTGCCAGCCCTCCCAAAATAGGCCTAACGACGTCCCTGAGACTAATCCTAGAAAGAACACAGGGCTTTATTTTACAAGCACTATAATAATAATAATAATAATAATAATAATAATAATAATATAATAATAATGATAAAACCAGAGATAAGCCACCAGATGACAGGATGGCGCATGCCTCTGTTACCACCATCTGGCCTCTCACTGGAAGCACTCTCGTACTCCAGTAGTTTCCTCTGATTCTTCCTCATATCCCACATCAGGCTAGTGATGCCCTCTGTGTGCAGCACGTCATCTCAGGTGATCTGCCCCAGTGCTGATGTCATCTCCTCCATGATCTTCATCAAGGGTTCCAGCAGGATCCGGCGTCAGGTCTGCAGCTCCGCCAGATTCCCCACCCCGCTCAGCTTGCCAAGCTGATGGACAGCTCGTCTCATTTTAGCCTGAACGTCAGCGACAACCTCCCGCTGCACGGAGATTTCCTGCAGTTTGACCGCCGTCTGATGAATATTGCCATTGGCTTCTTCGATGTCACGCTGACCTCGATGAATCTTGACACATATACTCGGACACTTTGTCAGAGTAAAACACCTGAGATTCCCTATTCTCTACTTCCTTCTTAGCACATTCAACAGCATCAGAGGCCCGATTCATGTCTGTTTGCCCAACACCAACCATGATAGACCCTAAAAGATATATACATCAACAAGTGATTTTAAGGTTGGATTTTAATGTATTGGACTGTTATTCATAAATATCATTATGACAATATATTGCAATATATCACATATATTATTATTTGAGGTAAAAGACTAGAATCATACAGTTAAGACTCTAATACTAACCAGCGATTGTTCCAATCAAAGGGACAAACATGAGACCAATCCCGACATCTCGGACTATCTTGGCATTATCTCTCTTCTGTCTCATGTCTTCTACTATGCTTTCTGCTGACTTCATGGTTCTCCAATGTGTCTCCAGAGCTTCATTACAATACATTAGCGAGTCTCTGTGTGACTCCAGCTGTGTTTTCAGTAAGGGATAACGGCCGCCGAGGTGTCCTGTTATACGGAATTAATGGACAAGGGCGAGGGGCCTCCGTCCGAGTCCATTAATTCCGTATAACTGAACACATCGAAGGCCATTATCCCGCTTATCACCCGGTTGCCACTGTTAAGCAAAGAAAACACGCGGTTTCGTTTAAAAAGAAGCTCAAGTTCAGCTTGTTGTACAACTTCCGATAGCATGGACAGTTAGCTTGTTTACAGTTGATTCCATTGAGGCGAAGCCTGCAACCGTAGTCCTACTGTGGTTGTTATAGTTACCATTCATAAGCATTGATATGGAACGGTGTCCTGTTATTCAGAATGAATAGCCACCCCACCAGACAATCAGAAAAGAGTATTTCTTCTCTCTGGGTGATAAGGTCTGCTAGCTTCCCCTCCCCCTCTAGCTGTTGCTTCAGCTGGGCTAAATTGCTCTGCTCTGCGGCGAGACTCTCAGTCTCCCCATCCAAGCGTTGAAGCTCTTTTTTGGCTACCTGCTCTGACTCTTCCATATTCTGCTTCGTGCTCTCAATCTCCCGTCTGATATGATGAAAAGGCTGGTGTCCAGGGACGACAAAGTCTGCATCCACATTGAGGAGCATCACTGAGGCTTTGTTAAAGGAACGAAGCCCACTCTTCAGGGGCACAATTACAGCCCTGGCCCTGTGGGCGTGGAGCAGAAAAGGCTTAAAACTAACCTCTAAAAAGCCCAAAAACGGCACAGCCCCTTTACACTTAAAATGAATTTTCTGGACATGGAGATGTGTTAAAAACAACACAAGTTGTGTTATTTTCAACACATTCGTTTTAAAAGCCTGGCCCCACCCACCTAGTGTCTTCGCTCATTTTCGTTTCACTGAGATACTAGTCTGGCTCCTCTCAATGCCTTAATGTTTCCTTCAGCCAGGGTGGAGGGCCTATCAGCAATGAGAGGGCAGCGATGACATTAGTTTCAAAATTAAAAGTGGCTGTGATAAATGGTACTAGCAATGCAGGCAAACTCAAATAATAAAATTGCAATCGGAAGGATGTTTAAATGTATACAGCAAGGTAAATAGATTGTTTCCAGACTGCCAATGGTGTTTATTATCAGTTTGTAAAGGTTAGGCGAAATAGAAAGTTACCCTGGAAATCTTGAGTTCTCGCGAGAGCACAATTTGAATTGTGTCTGCAAGAGATTCTGGCAATGAGTAATGAATTGTGTGTAATGCGTTACAAAGTAACGAGTTACAGTAACGTAACTACTTTTTCGAGTAATTTTCGAGAAATTTGGTAACGTAACATAGTTCCTTTTTTATATCGCCGCAACTCTACTTTTCCCAGGGACAGATTTGACAGCGACGCTGCTTTCTTAGCTGCGCGCTTGCGCAATAGGCACAAGCTCAGCAGCCGTGACAGAGGCTGGTAGCATGAAGTGCAATCATAGCAAGCGAGACGCAGCCAGCGCTAACTTCTGAGGGATGGAGGTATTTACATGACTTCAAACTCGTTGAAACTAAGGGGAGGGATGTGAGTGTTAGTTGTAGCCTACACTGTGCCCTGATTTTGTCCACTGCCGTTAACTCAATTGCCAGCCTATTGATATGATTTGCACTAGCTTTGCACCAAATTTCGGAGGAGCGCCTGTTTAATGAAAGAGTATAAGGCTATAAAATAAGCCCTTATATATTTTGTGTTTACCTTTATGCCCAAGATGTATGGAGGCTATGTTATTTGATATTGTTTCATAGGGCTTTAGTGGTTGTGTTGAAGCCTATAAGCCCAATGTTTTCTTGTCAAGTGCTCTGTTTGTGGGATTTTTTATAATAAAGAGCACAAAAGAAATACGTGTTATGTCCTCCATAGTAGAACTTTATGTAGGCCTACACATTTAGGAACAGATATTGGGTTCTGCCTAAAGTCGAGCAACATAAAAGTAACGTAAAAGTAACGAGTAACGTAAAAAGTTACTTCCCATAGAGGGTAACTAAGTGAAGTTACGGGTTATTTTTTTGAGAAGTAACGAGTAACGGGCAAACATACTTTTTAAAAGTAACTTCCCCAACACTGGTAATGATGCACGTTACTTTTGCCCCTTGCATTGCGGGGAACCAATCATATCTGTGTATCTGATATAGGCGGGCCAGAGGCAAGCTAAACAGATGACGAGAGCGCTGCAACGTTGGAGGTCAGTAAACATTGGTTGTAGTGTTATCCAATTGTGTCGAAGTACGGAATCATTCAGAGTAAACATTGGTCTAGTGTTATCCAATTGCGTGCAGTGAGATTTTCAAATGCATGCTTGGTGCCGCCCCTCGAGTTGAGTCATTACATTGTTCGTGGCCAGACCCTTAATCTTTCTAGATTTTCCAGGCTAATAGAAAGTAACATTAGGAATCAATATAGCCTAATTGGTTAGGCTGCACCAAAGATTTCAAAGTTAACGCAAAGTCTTCGCTCATTACAATGGTTTGAAACATTTCCCAATTGTGAGTACCCAGACCCTGTTCACAAAGTGAAATGAAGTAGTGAGTCTGGTGAAGCCAGGCTTGAAAGCACCTACCTCTGTAACACGTGCTCTTTACTGCGTTGTTGTGCTATCATACAGTGTTTTGTCATACCAGGTGGGGTGGGGTTTCTGGGGTGGGCAGCCGTGGCCTTCTGGTTAGCGCTTCGGACTTGTAACCGGAGGGTTGCCGGTTTGAACCCCGACCAGTAGGAACGGCTGAAGTGCCTTGAGCAAGGCACCTAACCCCTCACTGCTGCCGAGCGCCGCTGTAGCAGGCAGCTCAGCTGTGTCGGGATTAGTGTGTGCTTCACCTCACTGTGTGTTCACTGTGTGCTAAGTGTGTCTTTTGACCAGGGGCGTAGATTTGCGTGGAGACCGAAGGACGTGTCCCCACCAATGTCAAATTACGACTGAAATGTCCCCACCAATATTCAGGTTGAAATGGGGAAAAAAGCGCTCACATGCGCTACACAAAGAGTTAAATCATTTCTCACTTCAGTGCTGCGGATCATCTCGTACAGATCTTGTAATGTGCAGTAGCCTATAAGGGTAAATCGCGCTGATTTGAAGTTACCTATAATAACTACCAGTGAGCCGCAGTCTCCTGCGCAGCATGCAGCGCTTCATCTTTACTTCACTACAAGCATGAAGTGCGTCCAAATTCACCCATTCTTCTCTGTTGAACTCCTCGAGAAGTAGGCTACTCATCACACGTGTCACATGAAAGAGCCTTTTCTCAGCTTTTAAACGGTGCTAGCTAGCCACTGTTTGCTGTAATAAACAGTTCGCGAGAAAAATAACTTCAAGAGATGTAATAATTATTCTCTGCGCCCATCTCCACATCCATTCGTCTCGGTGGAATATCGTAATCCTACACACTCTTCACGCAACACATGACAAACCATATATCAGAATAAACAGCAAACCTTACCGAACACAAAGGTGTAATGCATTCCCTTGTATAGTTAGCTGTTCCAGAGTAATCCGGTTTTGAAATAAATTATAGCAAAATTCAACATGGTCTTTCAGCTGCATTTCTTAAAACTGAGCTGTGCTTACATCGCCTAGATATCTGTAAATATTAGAATCAGAGAATATACAGGCAGCTCATGTTTGTTTGATTACTTTTCACAAAATGCTAAGCATGCATGTATTTAAGTTTCTTAAAACTGAGCTGTGCTTAAATGGGCATGATTTCATAACAGACCAAATAGAAAATAAATGTTAAATATAGCCTACATATCTGTAGCCTACATATTAAAATCAGATTATGTAGGGGGTAGTGTCCCCACCAAAGCTCAGACCAAACCTACAGTACGCCCTTGCTTTTGACCCCGAGCCGTTCTAGTCAGACTGTAAAATGAAGGAGAGAGAAGAAAACGTGCTGCCTGGATCATTGATTGGAACATTTACTTTTAAAAAATGGCCTGATGATGTTGATAAAAAATAAAGTGTTGAAAATAAAGTCCTCTGCAATGTCTGCAGCAAGGAATTTGCATATCACCGGAGTTCATCAACTCTATAGTCGCACATCAATGCAAAGAAATAAGTGTTGACATTGAGGGGAGTGTTAATTAATTTTCATTGTGTCCCCTAGGTTATATCTGTGGCCTGAAATGCCTTGTATGTGGAAAAAAAAAACTTTTATTTGAACAGTGAAAATAATAATAAAAGAGTTTTTGAACTTTAATGTCACTAATGCTGATTATTCAATGATTCATTTGAATTTAAATATTTAAAATAATCGATATTTTAATCGATTGACAGCCCTAGTCTATTCCTTAGATGTTGCGTGATGTAAAAACCCTCACTGACTGAGAAACAAAACATGAAGCAAAAAAAAAAAAAAAACTTTGCTATACTATGACACACTGAACTGAATTTCCTTCCAACGTAAAAAAAACAACAAACAAACAAACAATAAATCAATTGTTTAGGCCTATCTGACAATCTATCCCACTACTGTAAACAAATGCCTAGGTAGCAGCCATTCTTATTTTTATGTTGATGCTAACAAGCATACTAATAATCGTTTTCTGAGACATTTGTTAGACAAGTTTTCTTCTCACACATTTTGCAGGTTGGGAAGTGTGGATTCATCAAATTGACAGCTTCCTTTGGTAATGCCAATTCTATTACACTTTAATGAAAGTTAAGAAAAGTGGGAGCACAACTGTGAAACCTGACTAAATCCTTGATTACAGCTTACATTTTAGTGACTGTACACCAATCGGCCTGTAGATGGTGGAGTTGAGCGAAGGGTTGCCGGTAGAGGATGATTGAAATGTACTTGCTACATTTTTACAAGCACATACACACACACACACACACACACACACACACACACACACAAGCATGCACATGGACTGAGCCATGCAGTATTAGATTTTTAAAAAAGGCATTCAGAACATGTTTGATAATGGTGGTGGTTATTGTACAATGTTTATAAAAATACCAGTGGTATTAAATCATTCCTAGAGTGTTGATGAGTGTACATATTGTGATTGTGGATAATACAGAGTGATTTGCAATTGGTGAATAAACTTTTTTCAGAGGTGGATAAACTCTAATAAGAGGTGGATAAGCTCTATTTCGGAAATGTCAGAGGTGGATAAACTTTCATTTAGCCTCCACTACAGCCCTGCAAGCACACACGCACATATGCACACACACACACACACACACAGTACACATGCACACGCACATGCACACACACAGGCACACACACGAATGCACACACACACACACACAGTACACATGCACACGCACATGCACACACACACACACAGGCACACACACAAATGCACACACACACACAGGAACGCACACACGCACATGCATGCACACACACATAAACACACACACACGCACACATAAACACACACACATGAACACACAAGCCGGACACACACACGCACACACACACTCACGCACAAAAAACATAAACACACACACACACACTCATTTACAGAATAGTAGTAAGAGTAAAAGTAGGGGATGGAGTAGGAGATGGAGACAAATTGACAAGTGTAATTTCTTTTTGCGGAGAGAATGTGCAGGACTGAGCAGCGGTCATGTTTTGTACCGCTATGTGGTACATCTAGTTCTTCCAGGAAACTGTGACCCTGGCATTAAAAAAAGCATTAGAGAGGACCCTCTAAAAGCCTAATCACTCCTCACTCGTCAAAGGATCCTGCCACTGACGCAGCCTGCCTCTCACTGCTTCTCTAAAGAAAACAGCAGTGCTTCAGAATACATGTATTTTTAGCACTGCGTTCAGAACGACAAAATAACAGAATGGCATCACAGTCCTTAAATTAATTAATGAATTACAGTTAGGGGGGGGGGGGGGGCATTTCCATAGATGCATTGGTGGATGAGGAGGGAAACCTTGTCTTCAATCCTGGAGGAGACGGTAAGCCGGTGGAGTGAGTGAAGAATGGGGGTAATGTGCTTGTATTTCCGCACTCTCATCGGGATCCTAGCTGCAGAGTTTGGGATGTATTGGAGCCTCTGGAGGCTCTTGCTAGGGATCCCGATGAGAAGTGCGTTGCAGTAGTCCAGTCTGGAGGAGATGTGGAGGCGTGTATCAACTTTTACGCATCTGGGAGGGAGAGGGTGGGGCGGAGTTTGTTACAAAGGTGGCAGAAGGAGATCTTGCAGAGGTGGTTGATGTGGGATTCATAGGTGAGTTGGGGGTCCATTTTAATGCCAAGGATGGTGACTGATGAGGAGAGGGGGATGCTGTGACCAGAGAAGGTAATGCTGGTTATGGATGATGATTGGGTCTGGTGAGGGCTGCCAACTATGATGGCTTCAGTGTTGGAGCTTTAAAGTTGGAGGAAGTTGTGTTCCGTCCACACCTTTATCTCCTCCAGACAGGACGTGAGCTTTGATGGGGATGATGATGAAGACGATGGTGATGATGAAGGAGGAGCTGCAGCTGTGGCTTTGACATAAAGCTGAGGGTCACCAGCATAGCAACGGAATGAAATCCCATGGTGGCTGATGACTTGTCCAAGGGGGATGAGGTAGAGGATGAAATGGATGGGGCCCAGCACTGACCCCTGGGGGACCCCGCAAGTGACTGTGTGTGGTGTGGATTTGGAGTGACCAAGGGAGATGTATTCTGTTCGATCGGTGAGGTATGACTTGAACCAGCTGAACAACCTTAAATTAAGGCCATCTTAAATTATTCATCTTTAAAACACATGAAGGCTGTGCTGTTTACAGAAAGCCTGGTAAATAATCTATAGAGGTCTATCTGCCAATTAGGTGGAAATGCAAGTGTTAACTGCTTATTAACGGCTCACATGAAGATAAATCTGCCACTGCAGAAAGACCACTGCTCCCAGAGAGGAGGGAGAGAGTGAGAGAAAATTGATTTTTGTTAAAAACATAGGAAATGTTATTTACAAGCATATCCATATGCTAATACTGGTCTTCATGGCCTCTCTATAATCTGACATTTTCCAAGTTTTTCACCACCGCTGGGCCTCCCAGCCAACTTCCACTTTTCTATCCAATACCACCTGTCTCGTCTCCAGCCGTCCCCTTCTCGTTTTCGGTTTAGTTTTCTC
>NW_027468680.1:6377940-6380440 GCF_046254945.1 Alosa pseudoharengus
TACAGGAATGACCAACATGGAACTATTTCAAAAATCTGAAAATATTTTGCCAATGTCAATGTAAGATGGTGGATGTGAAAACAACCCATACAAAATGAGTTAGCCTACTGTGCCATAGTGTGTTCAGAGATAAGGAGATTAGCCTACTAAAGATTTTAGAATGGATACTGTTGAATAGTTTGCTAGGTTACAATACATTTCATTGTTGCTATACCAAGTCCTTAAACTTTCTATGTTTGGTTCTGCGCAGTGCGCATACATTGCTAGGTAGTTCGTTTTAGAGCACACGTTATGTAACCATGGAATTCATCGTTTATACATGTTGTCAAAATGAGTTGTTTATTTTTTTCATTCTTTTAGCTTGCTTGACTTTAACACACGCACATAGCTGCTATAAAAGGGAACCTAATCAGTTGGAATTTGCTGGTGAATACGTTCGTACAGCTGGCATGTTACGGTAAAGTTAACGTTCCCAGTGTGCTTTTGCATAATAGTTAGCATTTACCTTGTTAAAGTCACCGTCAGAGTTTTTCCATGCAGAGCGCTGGGTACACACACACACACAAGAAATCTTTTTTTCCCTCTCAATAGCACACACTGAGCATCGACACAACTGATAGGAAATAGCTGGTTAGGCCTACACATGGTCTCCACGTTCCAGTAAATGCGGTGTGAGCAGTTTATTAATTAGACTACATTGTTTTCAATTAGAATAGCCAGCAATGACAGCATGCAAGGCAAAGTTGGTGGTTTGCTGTGGTGTCCAACGCAACGCAACGTTTTTAGCAGAGCTTTTGTCGGACGCCCCGTTTCTATTTTCTTTCTGTCGCTCGCGTTGCTCTGCTATTTTGAATGAAAAATATGACAGAGAGCATTCAATATGCCACAACAGTTGTTCGTTCGGATGCGGTGAGGACTGCACACTGGCATACTTGTCCACGCGTGGCAGACACACACAGGTCAGCGCCACTCACTTGGCCCGCGGATGTGGCCGCTATTTGGATAACCCTACAACTGTGTTGTAGATGGTTAACAATATGCAGCTCTATTGTAAATGGTTTGTAATATGCAGATCTATTTAATATTTAACTGCTTTGAAGCTGGTGTATAATATTCAGCTATATTGTAGCAGACTCATGATGTACATCTGTAGGCCCTATAAGATTATATTAGTGTAGGCGTGTGCTGGTGTGTAGGAGTGCTGGTGTGGTTGAGTGCAGGGCAGTGCAGTCTGATTCAGCTGATCAGTCAGCAGCGGTCACCAACGGTGACCAGCCCCCAGCTGATTCATGTCACCGCTGGACTCAACTAATACACTGCAGCCTCCCCCAGAGACCTGTACCTGGGAAACTGTGTGTGCTTGTGCACGGATGACTGTGTGTGCAACTGTGCATGTGTATATGTGTGTGTGTGTGTGTGTGCAAGTGCAAGTGCGTGGCAACTTTGGTGTGTGTGAGAGAGAGCTTGATTATTGTTTGTGTGTGAGAATGTGAGTGTGAATGTGTGTGTTTGCATGAGCGCACTCATGAGCGCACTGTGTGTGTGTGTGTGCTCGTGTTTGTGTGTGTGTGTTTGTGTGTGTGTTTGTATGTGTGTGTGTGTGTGTGCTCATGTTTGTGTGTGTGTGTGTGTGTGTGTGTGCTCGTGTTTGTATGTGTGTGTGTGTGTGTTTGTGTGTGTTTGTATGTGTGTGTGTGTGTGTGTGGGCTTTGGCAGGCCTGTGGTTTTATGGCTGTGTAATGGCAGTGGGGTAAGTAAGGCCTGCTGGGTTCCTAGCGGGCTGTTCCATTGCTGTATCTATAGCATTACTCCACTCACATGCAGCAGCCAAACACACTAATGTGCTGCTCCGCTTAGCTGCGATTCCTCATGCTGCACTCAATTCAATTCAATTCAATTCAAGAATGCTTTATTGGCATGACAAGCTCACTTATATTGCCAAAGCAGTTATACAATAAATCTGAACACATACAGTACATGTCAGTAGATTTTCATAAGAATAAAATAAATAGGTAAAAGTAAAATAAAATGCAGTGTATGATGCAGTGTGTGTGTCTGTGTGTGTGTCTGTGTGTGTGTTTATTTGTCGATATAGGTCACTCATTGTCCCTCAGATTGTGGCATGTTGATACATACTGGGCAGCAAGATATGCTTTATCTTCTTCTCCTAATAATATCTTTCATTTTGATATGTCATTAAGTTCATTAAAATTAGGAATTTCTGAGTTAAATTTGTTGAAGAAAAGGTTTCTTGTTTGATTGAAGGATGTACATTGTAGGAGGAAGTGCATCTATGTCTCGACCTCACCTGTCATGCAGTAACCACATGTTCTGTGTTCTTTTGGTTGCCATGATTTTCTGAGTCTTCCTTTTTCAATTTTCCATTTGTGGTCACTTAGCCTGTACTTGGTTAGGGTCAGTCTCTGTTTTCTATCTCTGACAGTATTAAGATATTCTGCTAATTTATATTCTCGGTTTAGGGCCAGATAGCATTGTAATC
>NW_027468680.1:6385440-6390440 GCF_046254945.1 Alosa pseudoharengus
CATCCTCTAGCTGTCAGTCAACCGGAGGGTTGCCGGTTTGAACCCCGACCAGTAGGAAGCGGCTGATATGCCCTTGAGCAAGGCACCTAACCCCTCACTGCTCCCCGAACGCCGCTGTTGTAGCAGGCAGCTCACTGCATCGGGATTAGTGTGTGCTTCACCTCACTGTGTGTTCACTGTGTGCTGAGTGTGTTTCACTAATTCACGGATTGGGATAAATGCAGAGACCAAATTTCCCTCACGGGATCAAAAAAGTATATATACTATATATATATATAATCGGTTCCAGCAAATCACAGACGAGATGCGCGTTTTGGAGAGTTTCAATTGCACGGGAGCAGCACGGGAGGGAGTTTTGTTTGAAAGTCAACAGAAGTGACGTTACCCAGCATCGCTTAGAGCGCCTTTAACCTGCGTGTTGGCTGTATCCGTCCCCGACATCTCTGTGTCCAGCATCTTCTGGCCCCTCTCCTCGTCCACCTGTAATCTCTGATCTGGGCTGTGTGTGTGTGTGTGTGTGTGTGTGTGTGTGTGTGTGTGTGTGTGTGTGTGTGTGTGAGTGTGTGTGTGAGTGTGTGAGTGTGTTTGTGTGTGAGTGTGTGTGTGTCTTTGTGTACTTGTGTGTGTGTGTGTGTGTGTGTGTGTGTGTGTGTGTGAGTGTGTGAGTGTGTGTGTGTGTCTTTGTGTACTTGTGTCTGTATGTGTGTATGTGTGTGTGTGTGTGTGTGTGTGTGTGTGTATCATACTAACAGCCTATAACTTCGGCTGCAGTCGGTGTACTATGTAACAGATGACAGAATGTGTGTGTGTGTGTGTATGTATGTGTGTGGATTAATGAGGCCAGACTGCAAGGGATGTGACATAGTATACAGATGGGGCATAAATAGCCTTAATTAGGGGCAATAGCAGCAGAATGGTCAAGCGGAATGGTCAATTGCAGGTCCTCATTGGTGTACTGTTTCATAGGGGATGTACACGCATATGCATGCAAACACACACACACTCATACACACACCCACACACACACACACACACACACACACACACACACACACACACACACACACACACACACACACTCATACATGTCTTTACAGTCCCTAAGGCCTGGCTGTGTTATTTAAAGTGTGGCGTGGCCACTGGCTAGATGTGGGGCACTGTCCTGCTCTACTCTCCTCTACCCTACTGCCCAGGGAAACACAGTTAAGCTCAGGCATGGCCAGCTCGCCGCTAACAAAAGACTACTCATCAACTATTAATAAACAAGTCCCACCCAGGGCTAACTGATAAATAACTATGTGTGTATGTGTCTGTCTGTGTGTGCATCTTTGTTGGGTCCTTCACTCTCACTGTGTGAGTGTGTGATAGCGAGTATGTCTCTACCTCTGTGTGTGTGTGTGTGTGTGTGTGTGTGTGTGTGTGTGTGTGTGTGTGTGTGTGTGTGTGTGTGTGTGTGTGTGTGTGTGTGTGTGTGTGTGTGTAACACCAAAAATAGCCCGCCTCAGGCGGTTTGAAGGCATTGGTCCACCATTAAAGAGGAAAACCTCCGGATGGCATTCTAATTTCCCCCGTCGTGTCTCCTCCTCCTGCTTATTGCTGTTTAACTATGAATGAGGCTCGCTCTAGAGCCTCCATCTGCTGACGGAGGTTCAGTCTGGGACCACGCCACTGTCCCCACCTCTCTTTTATTCATGCCAGCACATTTATTTTCATTAGGACATAATTTTATCTCTCACTTTTTCTTTATCTCTCTCTCTCTCACTCACTCACACACACACACACACACACACACACGCGCACACATATTGCCAGACAAGGAAAGAAGCACCAGAAGAGGAAGAGGAAGACGAGGATGTGAGTGAGATGGAGAAATGAAAACCACAGATTCTCCCCCTGCTCCTCTCCTCTCCTCTCCTTCCCTCTCATCTCTCCTCTCCTCTCCTATCTTCTCTCCTCCTCTCCTCTTCTCTCCTCTCCTCTCATCCCTCTCCTCTCCTCTCCTATCTTCTCTTCTCTCCTCCTCTCCTCTCCTCTCCCCTCCTCTCCTCTCTCTTCTCTCCTCTTCTCTCCTCTCTCCTCTCCTCTCCTCTCCTCTCCTCTTCTCCTCTCCTCTCCTCTCCTCTCCCCTCCTCTCCTCTCTCCTCTCCTCCTCTCTCCTCTCCTCTCCTCTCCTCCTCTCCTCCCTTTTCTCTCCCCTCATTGGCCTTCTGCAGATGGGTTCCTACCCCGGTATCTGCTTTCCCCCATCCCCCTGCCTGCAGGGCAGAGTCCCGTGATGGAGGCAAACCGTAGCTCTTTTTTGGATGATTTATTTCTTGCCTGCGGGTATGCGTTTGAGTGTGTGAATGTGTGAGTGTTAGAATGTGTGTGTGTGCGAGTGTGTGCGAGTGTGTCAGTATGTGAGTGACTGCTGTGAGCTACTCTCCATCCTGACCTCTTCGACGAATCAAACAGAGCCAAGCCAACACCTGGTAGCCACCACTGTCAGTGGCTGTGAATGACTCGCTGCTAACAGCTGGCTGGAACTCCTCTGGCCTCTCAGCCTTCTCTCTCTCTCTCTCTCTCTCTCTCTCTCTCTCTCTCTCTCACACACACACACACACACACACACACACACACACACACAGCAGCTTCTCATTCTCTTCTCTCACACACACTGCCCCTCCTGTCCTCCCCTTGCCACTGTCCCTCCCAGTCCTCCAGATGGGGCAGCTGCCCACACGCCGGCCATCGCTGCTGCCCACGCTCTGCCCTCTTAATGCCCCCACGCTCTGCCTTTTAATACCCCCATGCTCTGCCCTTTAAATACCCCCATGCTCTGCCCTCTAAATACCCCGACACTCTCTCTCTGGCCTCTAAATACCCCCACGCTCTGCCCTTTAAATACCCCCACATGCTCTCTCTCTGCCCCCTCATACCTCCTCTGAATACCCCACCGCTCTACCCTCATACCCCCATGCTCTCTGCCCCTCTAAATACTCCCATACTCTCTCTCTGCCCTCTAAATACTCCTGCGCTCTGCCCCTCTAAATACCCCCACACACACTCTCTCTCTCTCTGCCCCTCTAAATACCCCCACACACTCTCTCTCTCTCTGCCCTCTAAATACCCCCACACACACTCTCTCTCTCTGCCCTCTAAATACCCCCACACCCCCCCACACACTCTCTCTCTCTCTGCCCTCTAAATACCCCACACCCACACACACACTCTCTGTCTCTCTGCCCTCTAAATACCCCACACCCCCACACACACTCTCTCTCTCTGCCCTCTAAATACCCCTACACCCCCTCTCTCTCTCTCTGCCCTCTAAATACCCCCACACCCCCACACACACTCTCTCTCTCTGCCCTCTAAATACCCCCACACCCACACACACACTCTCTCTCTCTCTCTCTCTCTCTCTCTCTGCCCTCTAAATACCACCATGAACTGCCTCAAGTTTCAAGACTCCTCTTTTAAAAGCATTGATGTAGTACTGTAGACTAGAGTAGTTGTGAGGAGTAAACTGACTTCACCCTCGCAAACCAAACCTGCACAGTCAGTTGTCAGCTCCCACCAGAGGAAGTTGCCTCATCAAAGACGAGAGGGTCTCTAATGCTGGGTTCCTGTTGAAGCGATTCATCCAGCCAAAGCTGTTGTTTCCACTCGTATGAAGCGTTTGAAGCTTAGCTGGCTCTTCTGTACTCCTGATGCAAACATGATGAAAGATGTGTTTTTTTTGTATCATTATTTTGGTTATGGGGGTTTTTTAGTTTCCGGGAATATATAAAGTGAATATAAAAAAACATCTGAAGGCAGTTGATGCACTCTTTTTTTGTTGTTGCTGCTTTTGACCAGTAAACAAGTGAATGGGAACATTTAGATGAGTTTCTCAAAGCTCTTCCCCGAGAGTGAGAACTAAAAGCAGCGAGTTCACACCCCTCTCGTCCCCGCGTCGCCTCCTGTCAGAGTGACTTTGCCAGTGGTGATAGACATGCCCTGAACGCTGCTCAGCAGTCCTGGTGACAGGGCGCATTAGGGGCGCCAGGCAGAGAGATGGGCACAGACTGGCATGGGCGGGCGGGCGGGCGGGCGGGCACCGCTGCCCATCAGGGCATGGCACAGCCTCCGAGCGCCTCTTCTTTACTTCTCTGAATGGGGAGAGGAAACGCTGGCCCTGACCTGTCTGGCTAGACTGCCGTCGCACCGCGGAGTGTGTGCTTCCCTCCAGCAAAGTGTGTGTGTGTGTGTGTGTGTGTGTCTGTGTGTGCGTGTGTCTGTGTGTGTGTGTGTGTGTGACTGTGTGTGTCTGTGTCTGTGTCTGTGTCTGTGTGTGTGTGTGTGTGTGTGTGTGTGTGTGTGTGTGTCTTTGTGTGTGTGTGTGTTGAATTCCAGCACAGAGTGTGTGATGTGTTTCCCTCCGGCATAGAGCAGTACAGAGCTGAAGCCACAGTGTGAACAATTCAGAGTGACAAACTTCAGCAACACACACACACACACACACACACACACACACACACACACTATCTTCCTGATACACTCTGTGAATAAACAACAGCCACAATATGCAAAAAACAGCACTCCAAATGAACCATATCAAATCTGGATGCTAGAGACAGCAGTTGGCAGGAATGCAATAAATGGTCTTTTGTTCCTCTGAAATGGAATGGAAGCAAATAAAAAAATAGACTGGCTATAGAGATGGCTTTATGGATTACGCGGGCAACGCTGATATAAAGCTTAATCTATATGGGCAATGGACCGAAGCATGGATGAATTGAATGTGTGGATGAATTGAATGTGTGGATAGATTGAATGTGTGGATGGCGGTTTGCATTTATTAGGCCTCGCTTGCACGCTGATGAGGCCTTGATCACTTTGACTGATGACTGAGTCACCGTAGCGACGGAGCAGCGTAGCTGATAAACAAACAAACAAAGACACATTCTCTCACAGAGCATATCAGAGCCCATCTGTCTGAACGGAACTTAAAAGGCTGCTCTGCAACTTGCACATGA
>NW_027468680.1:6395440-6397940 GCF_046254945.1 Alosa pseudoharengus
GAGCTCCTCCAGCAACCACCTCTCCAGTAACACGCCGGCTAAATATGCTAAATATGCTAATCCCCTCTGCACTGACCGCGCCAACGGCGACTGGAGAAAGAGAGAGAGAGAGAGAGAGAGAGAGAGTGAAATGGAGAGAGACAGAGAGAGAGAGACAAAGAGAGAGATAGCGTGAAAGTAAAATGGAGAGAGCGAGAGAGTGAAAGTGAAATGGAGAGAGAGAGACAAAGACAGAGAGAGAGAGTCAAAGGGAGAGAGAGAAAGACAAAGAAAGAGAGAGAGAGCATGAAAGGGAGAGGGGGAAAGGGAGAGAGAGAAAGAGAGGAAGAGGGAAAGGAAGAGAGAGAGAGAGCTGCTTTTGCGGGTGGGTGTTGGAGGAGCTCGTTAATGAGTCTGTGTAATTAGAGGCCGGGATGAATCACCGCGCGCCTAGAAGCCGAGCAGAACGCCAATCCCCACTCGGCTGCCGGTTTCCGCGGGGTCTCTGAAGAGCAGTGGGAACCTGAAGCGCACAGGCTACGGAGGAACAGCGGAACAGCAGGACGCATTAAGGGCCTTGATCAGCATGCATGCCGCTAATTAGCCAGCCCTTCTCCCAGCCAAGTTTGAAACAATGATCTGACTCACACACCCCACCCCCATCATCTTCACACTTCTCCCATCTGTGTGTGTGTGTGTGTGTATGTGTGGGTGTGTGTGTGTGTGTGTGTGTGTGTGTGTGTGTGTGTGTGTGTGTTTGTTTTGCAGTCATGTTTCATATGTGGAGTGTGTGGGTCTCATCATAAGGCTCTCTCCACACACACACACACACACACACACACACACACACACACACACCCCTCCTCTAAAGAGATTAGTTGTTTGTTATGGGCCGTGATGCGATGACTTACCTTGGCAAACTGTCAGCTTATGAGTCCACCCTTGCCTGTGTGGGGGCACGCAGTGCAGCTGAGAACTGGGTCACGCTAATCCCCGGCTGGGCGTCGTGGAGACCCGGGGCTGATGGGATAGCTGCGGTGACTAGGAGTGATGTTTTGTCACCTGGGTACCGCTCATCCCCAACAGAAGCAAACAGAACCGCTGTGTGTGACAAGCATTGCAGGCAGCACTGTCGCTGGGCCTGATCTGACCCTGACACAGCCCAGACACGACGCCGACAAAGCCCTGATGTGGCCCTGATCCAGCCCTGATATGGTCCTGATATGGTCCTGATATGGCCCTGATGTGGCCCTGATCCGGCCCTGATATGGTCCTGATGTGGTCCTGATGTGGTCCTGATGTGGCTCTGATGCGGCCCTGATGCGGCCCTGACATGAGAGAGACTTAGTAGAGGTGGAGAGTTCACCTGTGCCAGCCAGGTCATTGTGGGCCCTGAGCAGCGCTGGTGTTTTCAGCGGACTCCACCACACTGAAATGAACGTGTCCATGCAGCATAAGGCCACGGATCGAACAGAACAGAATAGAACAGAACAGGGCTTAACTGCTGCTGATCGGCAGGCCAGAGAAAGTGCTGACGGCTGAGAACGCGGTCGCTGATGCTGTGGGGAGCTCCACTTAGATACAGGCCTATCTGGTTTCAGGAAGTAATGCAGTGTATGGCACCTCTCAAATGCTTTTTAGGTATCTGCCCATTTGTGTGAGTGTGTATGGGTGTGTGTGTGTGTGTTATGGCCACTAGTTTAAGTTTGTGTAAGTTCCGTGGATGTATGTGTGTGGGGATTATGGTAGGGATGTTTGGTGTGTGTGTGTGTGAGAGAGAGGATGGATGTGTGTGTGTGACTATATACAGGTGTGGATTATGGTTTGAGGGATTATAGTATGGTCATGGTTTGATTATGTTTGGTGTGCAGTGTGTGTGTGTGTGGGGGGGGGGATTGTGTGTTTTTATGCAGGAGTGCATTGCAGTCGTGGTGTTTAGTGTGTGTGCGTGGGGTGTGTGTATATTGGTGTGTCTGGTTTAATGATGGGGGTGTTTGGTGTGTGTGTGTGGTAGTATCTGTGGAAGTGTGTGTTGTGTGCGGAGTGTGTGTGTGTGTGTGTGCTATAGTAGGGGTATTTGGTGTGTGTGTGTGTGGTGGGGATGTAAAGTTATAGTGAGTAGTGTGCAGTGCTTGAAGAGGAGAAAAAAAGAAGATAATAAAGGTGACAACATGCCCAAACCAATGGTTGAAAAGATTAAATTGCTTTTTTTAATTAATAAGACAATATTGTACATGAAATGTAACTATATTTATATTGTCAATATCTGTAGCTTCATTGCTTTTAGGCATAATTGCAGATGGCTTGCCATATCTGATGTTGAGCCATTAAACGTTGAAACGGCTTTTCATGGATGCACAACGGCAAGTAGCCTAATCGAACGTTCATCTGCTTTTCAAGTTTATCCAGTGTGTACCCAAATGCTTCATTAAATTTGATGTGTTCCCCCTTAACACGCAATAGTTTTTAAACATGTTACTTATTCTGGTGTTGGAGTGCTTTGATTCACAGTTCTAGACTG
>NW_027468680.1:6405440-6407940 GCF_046254945.1 Alosa pseudoharengus
GTTTACCATGGCGCAGCTGTTGGAAGCCTATAGAGAGTCACCTGTGACTAAAAAAGTTAACACCCCAGATCGACTCCTGGGCTAACAAACTCCCAGACCTTCCCAAAACGCAACACCCACACCCCCTCCTCTCAGCTCCAGAGGAAAACATCTGTGCCAAGGCAGGCTTGTAGGGGCAAGAATCCCTTTCCTGGCACGTTGAATCATCCATACCATCTATTCTGGGTACCCAAAAGTTTGCATCATGCTGAACGAACTTCTGGGCCAAAATTCTTCACAACTGGAAAACAGATACTTTCAGAGATGCCCACTGATCTCATTTTCGTTGTGTTCATGGGGAAAAGTTCCTACTGAAACCAGTGCGAAATGGCTGGCGATACAAACACAATTGAAGCATGTTTAGAGTCGATTTTTGAAGAAATTGAAGTTCATAACAACATTTGCTTTAAACCTCTGCAAAAGTTATGTTTCATTTGCCTAAGCAAAGGCTAGCCAGAGATGGCTACAAAGGCAAACTAAACGCCATCGTTTTGGTTGTTAGTCCGCTGTCGGCGGTATTTTCATGAAACACCCAGCACATGTGCATACTGAAGACAAGGTCTGCCACCTCTCTGCGATTGGCTATTGAAAAAAGGTTTGTTCGAAAATTTTCCCTATTTTCCCTTGAATCCAGGCGTATTCCTCTAGATACATACCATCAGATGTGAGAAACTAAGGTGGTCACCTTCCATTTTAGGGAGGTGTGCCACTGGATGAAGTTGAGGGAAAGAGGTGGCAGCAGACAGCAGTTCAATACAAAAATATAGAAATTTATTTTCCATAGACCAGAAGATTCAGGTAGTATAACTGGAGTCCAGGCATGACACACAGGGTCCTTCAGGAAAGTCTCGGCAACAATTTTACTGCGCAATACTTTCAACTAGGCAACAAACTAGGCACCCTAGGTCCAAATAAGGTCCTAATCCTGCATGTTTTTTGGCCCAACTGCATCTCCTTGTCTCACAAGCAAAGTGAACTTCTAAACTTTAATTCACTTTCAACTTTCTTTTTTTTTCAAGTATATTTTTGGGGCTTTTTGCCTTTATTTGTATAGGACAGTGAAGAGTGAGACAGGAAGTAAGTGGGAGAGAGAGATGGGGTGGGACCGGGATATGACCGCAGGAGAGAGAGATGGGGTGGGACCGGGATATGACCGCAGGAGCGAGAGATGGGGTGGGACCGGGACATGACCGCAGGAGAGAGAGATGGGGTGGGACCGGGATATGACCGCAGGAGAGAGAGATGGGGTGGGACCGGGATATGACCGCAGGAGAGAGAGATGGGGTGGGACCGGGACATGACCGCATGAGAGAGAGATGGGGTGGGACCGGGATATGACCGCAGGAGAGAGAGATGGGGTGGGACCGGGATATGACCGCAGGAGAGAGAGATGGGGTGGGACCGGGACATGACCGCAGGAGAGAGAGATGGGGTGGGACCGGGATATGACCGCAGGAGAGAGAGATGGGGTGGGACCGGGACATGACCGCAGGAGAGAGAGATGGGGTGGGACCGGGACATGACCGCAGGAGAGAGAGATGGGGTGGGACCGGGATATGACCGCAGGAGAGAGAGATGGGGTGGGACCGGGACATGACCGCAGGAGAGAGAGATGGGGTGGGACCGGGATATGACCGCAGGAGAGAGAGATGGGGTGGGACCGGGATATGACCGCAGGAGAGAGAGATGGGGTGGGACCGGGACATGACCGCATGAGAGAGAGATGGGGTGGGACCGGGATATGACCGCAGGAAAGAGAGATGGGGTGGGACCAGGATATGACCGCAGGAGAGAGAGATGGGGTGGGACCGGGACATGACCGCAGGAGAGAGAGATGGGGTGGGACCGGGATATGACCGCAGGAGAGAGAGATGGGGTGGGACCGGGATATGACCGCAGGAGAGAGAGATGGGGTGGGACCGGGACATGACCGCAGGAGAGAGAGATGGGGTGGGACCGGGATATGACCGCAGGTCGGATTCGGACCTGGGTCCCTTTTGGCACTTGGACCCGTATATGGTATGAGCGCTGTAGCCTGTTGTGCCACAGTGCCCCCCCCCCCCACTTTCAACTTTCTAACCGTATAAGTTCTTGGGTTGAACCATTGTACAGGGGTGAGTGTCCATTCCAATAGCACCAGACTGTTAAAATAAAAACAGTGACAAACATGCTTTTTAAACATCATTGCACCTCCCAAAAGTCATATTTCGCAGTCCAATGCACACAAAAGACACAAAACAAATACATGATAGAAAGACTTTTTGATTGCTGCAGACTTTGACCTCTGCCAAATAGGACATTAACGTTTTGAGAAGTGTTCACTTATCATGGCCAGGAGGACTTCTAATGACAGCAGTATTCATTATGCCCTTGGTATAAATTAGGTTTTAGTGAGCTGGACAGTCATTGCTTTTCTGGGATAATTGCTTTTGGAAATATAACATGATGACCTCTGTCTATT
>NW_027468680.1:6412940-6417940 GCF_046254945.1 Alosa pseudoharengus
AGTGTCTCTCAGCTTCAGATAGGTCATCAATCACACACTCCCGTGGCTGATTGCAGGGCAGGCACACACACACACACACACACACACACACACACACACACACACATCTGCCTTTGGAGACACAAAGGAGATACTCTATTTGGAGGTCTTCAAAAGGATGTGTGTGTGTGTGTGTGTGTTAAAGGCATGTAGTTATGGAGCTTGACTCGGGACTTCATTCCTTCCTTCAACCAGTATTTGTCATTTGTGTGCATGTGTATTTATGTGTGTGCATGCGAATATACAGTATGTGTGTGTGCGGAAACATGTGTGTTTTTGGACGAGCAGGCATTTACAGATAATGGAGCTCGCTTTCTCTCCCTAACAGATTGGCTTTTAGTGTAGGATAGAGGGTATATTTACCAGCTGTCAACTGTCTTTACATATACTGTACAAGCATCATGTGTATGCACACAGTCTACACACACACACACACACACACACACACACACACACACACACCATATACATCTACCCTACACAAATACACTTAAACTAGGATAAGAGACAGAGAAAGAGGTCCTCTGCCACACGTGTGTGTGTGTGTGTGTGTGTGTGTGTGTGTGTGTGTGTATGTGTGTGTGTGCGTGGGTCAAAGGAAGAACATCGGTGAGAGCACTCTAACATGCTAAGTTCACATATTTGCCCTTGTCCCTGCTGCCGTCTCTCGAGGCAGATAAAAGGTTATTTATAACACTAGAGTGACGCTTGTACAGGAAAAGAACCCATCACCCCGTCGCCAGACAGAGCTGTCGTGCGCCATAGTGTTCTACTCAGCATTATAGTGTCTCATATGCAATATACTGTACAGTATCAAATACACTGTACAAATACTAACCTTGAGAAGCTACAGGCTTGTAGGAATATGTGCTGATGTTATTGGGCTCTTGCTCTCCCTGCTCTCAGAGGCACGACTCTCAGGGTGATGTGAATCAGTGATTCAGCTCACTCTCCACCACATCTCCTAACTTACTATGAGTGAATCAGTGATTCAGCTCACTCTCCACCACATATCCTAACTTACTATGTGTGAATCAGTGAATCAGTGAATCAGTGGTCAGCTCACTCTCACCACATCTCCTAACTTACTACGTCTCCTAATTAACTATGTCTCCTAACTTACTACGTCTCCTAACTTAACTACTAACAGCCCTTCTCTCAGGGTGATGTGAATCAGTGAATCAGCTCACTCTCACCACATCTCCTAACTCACCATAATCTCCTAACTCACCACATCTCCTAACTTAATACGTCTCCTAACTTAACTACAAACGGCCCTTCTCTCAGGGTGATGTTAATCAGTGAATCAGTGAATCAGTAAATCAGTGCTCACTTTCAACACATCTCCTAATTTACGGCAGCATTATTGTTGTTGCTCAGTTGTACTGTAGGTCACTTTGCATAAAATACTATTTGCATAAAGCCAAATGAATATTTGTTATGTAAATGTGATTTTATAGGTATGTTGTAGCATGCACTTTATTAATTATGTATGTACTACATACTGCACTACTTAGGGATATGAATAAAAAGTAGGCCAGTGAATGACTAAGAACTCTTATGATGCATTGGCCTTTGTTTGAGAGTGAAGTGTTTCGGCACGTTGTTTGACAGTAGCATTACTGTTCCAGCCGTATTGCTGTGTTGAAAAGTTAACACCTGATTGCAGGTTTGGCAGGAATTCATTTGTCTCCTGAAGATGGAGTCTGTTTCATCCGCTTTTACTGTTTCCACGGTGATTCATCACTGGACTCTGCGCCTCTGCTGGCAACACCTCCCTCCACGACTGATCAATAATTCATACTGAGACGTTGCGATGGAGAAGGACGAGCTATAACGGTCTCTCGCTCCTTTCTTCCTCTTCCTCTACGCTCCTCCGCCGCCGTTGAGGTCTTGACGAGATGAAGAACTCTCCGCTCTCGAAGGCTCCAAGGTCCAGCGTCTCGCCTGACTCATCGGCTGGCTGTTTACAGCCCCCCCCCCCCCCCCCCACCCCCTGATGATTGCCTTTGATTGCTAAGCAGTGAGTAAGTGCGGTGCTTGGCCATGGCTATTTAAAGTCCTTTAAAAAAAAAAAAAAAAAAATGACGTCCCCACAAGTTCAGCCGTTGATGGAGACCCGCACATTGACATGGCCACTCCTAAGAGAGCCCTAATTTGGGCAATCACGCAGAGGGTTCCTGGAACTGAAACACACACTCGAGTGTTTGCCTGCCCGCTGTGGGCCTTTAGATGATGAATATATTATTTTGATAGATGGCGAAATAACCTTCCTCCATCTAGCCAGCCTCCGCGCTTGGCTTTCTTGCCGAGTAAATATACACACAAGTGGCATCGCAGGCTGCCAAATAGGGTGACCTTCCAAGATGTGCTTCATTTCTGAAACAGTTTGATGTGTTTTGAGGAGGGGGGCAGCTGTGGAGCGGGAGATTCATTCTGATCAGGGAATCCGTGACGCGTCCGCGAAGCTTAAGAGTCCACTTTTGCAAAGTGCACCTTTGTAAGGTGCGAGTCTTAGCTTCCCTGATTATCGTAAATACTCAATTAAAAGCCTCGTTCCAATTAGACGCAAGTCCCTTCTACTGGCCTGGTGTGGCTACAGCTTTGGACAAATAAAGGCAGGTCTCAAATGAAATCAGGACCAGATCGGTGATGGAACAGTGGCAGGCAGATCTGAGGTTTCTCCTCAGGACATGACTGATTGGGGAGGGTTCACTCACCCCCCACCCCCCTTAAAAAAAAAAATAGTGATTAGTTAACACAGCAGAGGCTGTCATCCTTGACCCAATCGGTCACCAGGATAGCACATGCCCCAGGGCCCAGCCCTGACCCCGTTGCCCAGGAGACCTTGCGTGCATCTGATTGGTTCATTGCTCCACAGTTCACTGTCACTGAGACAGGCCCGATGCAGTGGACTGGCGTCAATCACCTGAGCCCTCAATCACCTGAGCCCTCAATCACCTGAGCCCTAAATCAACTGAGCCCTGACATGAACGATACAGTGATCAACATCAAACCCAGCAGCTCAGCTCAAGGAGTTTAACTGCCCTTCGCTTCACAGAAGAGATGAATGACTGGCCATTCCTTATAGCTGCGGCAGAAATCACGGAGACGGAACAAATGAAAAAGAAGAAAACTCACAACTGTGTGGTGGCAGTGGAGACGCATGGTGGAGCCACTGGCATCAAATAGAGATAGTAGCACTAGCATCGCATTAGGCTGAATGCAAGCATGGCATGGGTAAACACCTCACTGTAAGTCATCATGATGTGTGTGTGTGTGTGTGTGTGTGTGTGCGTGTGTGTGCGTGTAGTGCATTGGTCAAAGAATAATTCCAGTTTTCCAGGACAGGACCGCTGGCCGGAATCAAACCTGTGTCGCCATGACTACTGAAACCCCAGTGTGGTACGGTGCTGCCGCTTGCGCCACAGTACCCCTAGAAGGCTATAATGTGATGAGGTCATGGGTCACATGACTCTGAAGCATTCCGTTCGCTAAGTGTAAGCTGCAACAATTAGCTTCCTCTGAAATCAATGAAACCGGCCACATCAGACGTGAGATAGCGGCTTGTACACTCGTAACAATTACACCTCAGCACCTCACCTCAGTTATGTGCCTGGAGCTGCCCACCTGGTGATGTCCGCCTGGCGCTGCCTGCCTGGTGCTGCCCACCTGGTGATGCCCACCTGGTGATGTCCACCTGGTGATGTCCGCCTGGTGCTGCCTGCCTTGTCTCGGACTGGTGAGGTGCTGGGGATTTGTATGCGTCTTTCGGGAGGCGGCTGTGGGACAGCGCCAGGAGGTGGTGATGGGGGGCCGGGTCAGTCTGACTGCATACGCTGAGTCATTAGCGCTTGTTATGTCCTGGTGTGTTTGTGTTCCTTTGCCCTACTCTGTTCTGTCCTGTCTGTGTGTGTGTGTGTGTGTGAGCTGTGTTGCAGGATGTTGCTGGCGGTAGTAATGTGCTAATTGCCAACTCTGCTCCTGCCGTTGGTGATTGGGTGTGCAGCTGTATAAAAGGGCCGCTGTTCCCCATCTCAGAAGCTACGCTACGCTCCGCCCCACTTCGGTTGCTGCGCTCTTTCGCCTGCTACACTCCGCCCAGCAGTTTTTGCCGTCGTTGCCAGAATTGCCAGAGTGAGAGTCTGGCATGGCCTTGACGTGGGTTTGGACTTTAGACCTTGTTTTCGGATTATGTTTCTACTTCGTTACCTTTGTTTATGTTTGTACTTATGATTTCTGAGTTAACACTTTCTGTGTTTTTTATTATTCTAATTATTATTTTTTACTTTTCTGTTATTATTATATATCCACTTTCAAATTTGACTGATATTTCGTTCGTCCGCATTTTTGGAGGTTTTCAATCTCAATTCTCAAGTTTTTGCGTGTCTAACCCCAGACTGGTGCAACTGAAATGTTTGGATTTGTTTTGTTTTTTACTGTGAAAGGAGGTCAGAGAGATAAGTGGCAGGCAGCGAAGTAAACACACACACACACACACACACACACACACACACACACACACACACACATAAGGCATGGTGGTCTCCACTGCCACCACTTCCACACAAGGCATAAGAGAGGGGACAAACAGGAGTCAATAAGCACAGAGAGAGAGACTTAGAGACACACAGACACACACACACACACACACACACACACACACACTAAGATAAGGGGTAGAGAGGGGATTGAGAGGGGCGTAGGTCAGGCCCAGCTGGTCTCACCTGTTAGTTAGTAAGTAGGGAACTCCAGAGGCCTGGCTGGTGGAGCCTGTAAAAACCTACCTGGTGCCACTGTAAGACAAGGCAAGGCAAGGCCATTTATATAGCACATTTCAAGGCAGTTGAATGTGCTTTACATTGCCACCAGAAATCACAACAAATAATATGTAGTAAAAGTAATAAAATATATATATTTTAAAAATGAATAAAACAAAATAAAATAAATAAATCAAATAA
>NW_027468680.1:6422940-6430440 GCF_046254945.1 Alosa pseudoharengus
GTTCAGGATAAGTCTTTTTTCATGAATTTTCCATGAATTTTCCATGAATTCAACTCTCAGTTCAACTTTCCAATCCTCCACCGAGTGTAGCCACCGCTCACGTTCAAATTGATAAATACTGTACCATGCTTTGCGTCACGTCACCGCCTAAGAAGACGCGCCGGGGTCGACGAGGCGGCAAGACAAAACAGGCCCAAACCAACGGCGAGAAAGCAGAGCTGGACAATGAAAGCTTGATCTTCAATCTTACAGGCACCCCCCTACGTCCTGATGAAGTAAGACTCCTCAATAAGGGTTTAACTTTTGTTCCTTGTAAACCTGCTGATTTCCTTACTACTAAAATAGAACTTACATTTTTTCGCAATCTGAGACTGAAAAGTTACTACAAGGACACAACTACCTCTTTTCAGGCATCCAACAAACAAGAGCGAGGTAAATTTAAACCTACAGTACAAGCACTTTTTGCCCCCCTGTCTTTAACTCCTCATTAGATACTTTCTGTCGACGTAGAACATGATGTTGAGCAGCTTTTCAGCAATCCTCTTCCCACAAACAGTACGAATAAGACACACACACACACACACACACACACACACACACACACACACACACACACACACACACCACACACACACTGTCTCTAATTTCTAAACCACTGTCTTCATTTGCATTTATTCATATAGCTGAAGCTTTCATCCAAAGCGACTTCCATTAAGAAATATCTCATACACTGCAGATTTAAAAATAATGCCACACATGCTGTATTCAAATAGAATGTCACACATGCTGTATTCTGGATATGGTGCACCACTGCTCACTTGCTCTGTGTGTGTGTGCGTGTGCATGCATGTGTGCGCGCGAGTGTGTGTGTGTGTGTGTGTGTCTTGTCAGTTCCTATCTCCATTTATACTTTTTTATACTTTCTCTTTTCCCTTTTGTCCAACTTCCCATCTCTGCCCAGTGGTGTGTGTGTGTGTGTGTGTGTGTGTGTGTGTGTGTGTGTGTGTGTGTGTGAGTGTGTGTGTGTGTGTGTGAGTGTGTCCATCCATAGTGTTGTGCTGCTCTAATTTTAGGCACATTAGACCAGCAGCAACAAGGATGATGAGGAGGGAAAGTGATCATGGGGTTTTTGGGCAGAGTGGAGCGTGTGTGTGTGTGTGTGTGTGTGTGTGTCTTCTTTCTGGTTTCTGGACAACCATCCTCAGATGAAAGCCTGCCTGCCTATCTGCCCTCTCTCCTGTTCTCAGAAGACATCGTACTTTTCCTGTGGATTGAGATGTCTGTCCCACATTGTCCCTTTCTGTCCCCTCTGTCCCGTTTTAACTTGGTCACCTGTGGATTGAGGGCATCGTCCCCGTCTGTCCTGATCGTCCATGATGACATCTCATCTCCCTCATTCCGTGTCCGATTAAACGTCTTTCATGTGTTTTGTTTTTCTGTCCAGATCGAGGACGTCGTTTCACGACTGCAGGACGAGAAGGCGGGAGGCGTGCCCGTCCGCACCGTCAAGAGCTTCCTGTCCAAGATCCCCAGCGTGGTGGCCGGTGAGGAGCCATTCATCAAACTAGCAGAGGCCCTCAGAGTGTCTGGGCCGCATCAGGGCCACATCTGTGCCGCATCAGGGCCATATTTGTGCTATATCCACACCATGTTTGTGCTATATTTGTGCTATATCCACACCATATTTGTGCTATATCCACACCATATTTTTGCCATATCATCACCGCCAAGTGCCAGATCTGAGGGCTGCATTAGGGCCTTACTGTATATGTTCCATATCAGGGCTGCATTAGGGCCGTATATGTGCTGTGTCAGCGCTGCATTAGGGCCGTATATGTTCCATGTCAGCGCTGCATTAGGGTCAGTTATTTTCCAGACTTCAGACTCCAGCAGCAGAGTTATTAAGAGAGTCAGAGGTGCGCATGGGAAATTCAGGGTGTTTGTGTGTTTCTGTCTGTGATGTGAGGATGTGTGTGTTCTGTGTCTCTATTGTGTGTGTGTGTGTGTGTGTGTGTGTGTGTGTGTGTGTGTGTGTGTGTGTGTGTGTGTGTGTGCCCAGTGTCTCTATGTACTGTGAGGGTGATGGTGTGTGTGTGTGTGTGTGTGTGTGTGTGTCTGTTTGTGTGTTTGTGTCTGTGTGTGTGTGTCCTCCGTCTCTCTGTATTGTGAGGGTGATTGTGTGTGTGTGTGTGTGTGTGTGTGTGTGCCCGTGTGTGTCCAGTGTCTCTTTGTACTTGAGGGTGATGGTGTGTGCGTGTGTGTGTGTGTGTGCGTGTGTGTGTGTGTGTGTGTGTGTGTGTGCGTGCGTGTGTGTCCAGTGTCTCTTTGTACTTGAGGGTGATGTTGTGTGTGTGTGTGTGTTTGTCCTGTGTCTCTCTGTATTGTGTGTGTGATAGTGTGTGATAGTGTGTGTGTGTGTGTCTGTGTGTGTGTGTGTGTGTGTGTTTGTTCTGTGTCTCTCTGTATTGTGTGCGTGTGTGTGCGTGTGTGTGCATGTCCAGTGTTTCCCTGCATTGTGAGGGTGATGGTGCACTGTGTCGACATTGACTAAAGGGCCAGTCTAGGTCTGGCTGCTACACTACAGAGGATGAGTCAACAGTAGCCATGGGGCCAAGGATTTGTGTGTACTTTTGTGTGTTTATGCATGTGTGTAGGAGAGTAGATGTGTGTGCATGTGTGCTTGTGTGTAAATCTGTCTCTATGAGTGTATATCCGTGTCTTGGGGTGTCTGTGTGTGTATGTGTGTGTGTGTGTTTGTGTTCTATGTCTTTGCATGTGTGCTTGTCTGTGTGTGTGTGTGTGTGTGTGTGTGTGTGTGTGTGTGTGTGTGTGTGTGTGTGTGTGTGTGTGTGTGTGTGTGTGTGCATATGCTTGTTTATATGTGTGTATTCTGTCACTGGTCTGACTCAGACAGACTGTCATGCCTCATTGTTAGAATCTGATCCAAATCTGCCAGTGCTACTCTCCCTGTGGTGGGCTGACAGATAAACAACTTCTCTCCCACACACACACACACACACACACACACACACACACACAGAGAGAGAGGGAGAGAGTGTGAAAATTAAACATTTTCTGTCTTCAATAAAAATGTATGGTGTGTGTCATGACAACGGTTGACTCAGATTTTCTCTCGACGGCCAGGTTCTGATATTGTCCAGTGGCTGATGAAAAACCTCTCAATTGAAGAAACAGGTATGAGCCCGACCACCAGCCAGAGGATATGTTATATGTGTGTGTTATACGTGTGTGTTATACGTGTTTTATACGTGTGTGTTATATGTGTGTGTGTTATACGTGTGTGTTATACGTGTGTGTTATAGGTGTGTGTTATACGTGTGTGTTATACGTGTTTTATACGTGTGTGTTATATGTGTGTGTGTTATACGTGTGTGTTATACGTGTGTGTTATAGGTGTGTGTTATACGTGTGTGTGTGTTATACGTGTGTGTGTGTTATTTGTGTGTTATACGTGTGTGTTATACATGTGTGTGTTATACGTGTGTGTTATACATGTGTGTGTTATACGTGTGTGTGTTATACCTGTGTGTTAAATGTGTGTGTTATACGTGTGTGTGTTATACGTGTGTTATATGTGTGTGTGTTATACCTGTGTGTTAAATGTGTGTGTTATACGTGTGTGTGTTATACGTGTGTTATATGTGTGTGTGTTATACGTGTGTGTTATATATGTGTGTTATACGTGTGTGTTACTGTATACGTGTGTGTTATATGTGTGTGTGTTATACGTGTGTGTTATACGTGTGTTACTGTATACGTGTGTGTTATACGTGTGTGTGTTATACGTGTGTGTTATATGTGTGTGTGTTATACATGTGTTTTATACGTGTGTGTTATATGTGTGTGTGTGTTATACGTGTGTGTTATATGTGTGTGTTATATGTGTGTGTTATATGTGTGTGTGTTATACATGTGTTTTATACGTGTGTGTTATATGTGTGTGTGTGTTATACGTGTGTGTTATATGTGTGTGTGTGTTATACGTGTGTGTTATATGTGTGTGTGTGTTATACGTGTGTGTTATATGTGTGTGTTATACGTGTGTGTTATACGTGTGTGTTATACGTGTGTGTTATACGTGTGTGTTATATGTGTGTGTGTGTTATACGTGTGTGTTATACGTGTGTGTTATATGTGTGTGTGTGTTATACGCGTGTGTTATATGTGTGTGTGTTATACGTGTGTGTTATACGTGTGTGTTATATGTGTGTGTGTTTGTAAAATCCTCTGCTCCCTTCTAACCCTCTCTTCTCTCCTTCGTTCTCCCTCATCCCATCCCACCTCCTCTCTCTTGCTTTCATTATCCCTCTCTCCTCTTCTCTCTCTCCCTTCCTCTTCTCCTCCCTCTCTCTCCCCATACTCTCTCTCTCTCATTCGCTTCTCTGTATTCCTCACTTCCTCTCCTCTTCTCTCTCCCTCTCTCTCTCCCCATCCTTTCTGTCTCTCTCTTTTGCTTCTCCTTATTCCTCTCCCTTCCTCTTCTCCTCCCTCTCTCTCTCCCTTCCTCTCTCTCTCTTTCACTTCTCCTTTTTTCCTCTCTCCTCTCTCTTCTCTCTCCCTTCCTCTTCTCCTCCCTCTCTCTCTCCCTTCCTCTCTCTCTCTTCCTCTTCTCCTCCCTCTCTCTCTCCCTTCCTCTCTCTCTCTTTCACCTCTTCTTTTTTTCCTCTCTCCTCTTCTCTCTTCTCTTTCTCCCTTCCTCCTCTCCTCCCTCTCTCCCCATCCTCTGTCTCTTTGTCCTTCTGTCCAGCGGAGGCCGTCCATCTTGGTAGCCTCATCGCTGCCCATGGCTACTTCTTTCCCATCTCAGATCACGTGCTCACACTGAAGGACGATGGGACGTTTTACCGCTTCCAGGTGAGACTCTTTAGCGCTACGACGATGACTCACCTGCCCGAAACATAGAGTGATAATTATACAATAACAATTCAATAACAACAATAAAAACAAAAATAAAACAAACTTATCAAAGGATGATTTTTTTTGCTTTAGTATGAATTCTATGCAGTCATGCTTTTAGAAATGTCTCAATTTGTTTTTAGTTGTATAGTAACAGACAAATAGCAACATGTTCCCCCTGTAGAAATCCTTAGAAAAGAACAATTTTAATTGAATGGTCACAGTAATTAAGTAATATTTAGTAATAAAGCGTTTTGGAGTATTGTGTTGAGTTGAGACTGAATCATCCCTCAGTCTCCTCTCCAGTGGTGTGTTGGAACACCATGCTGTTCTCAACACACACACATACACACACACACACACACACACACACACACACACACACACACAAATGCAAACAGACACACAAACAGACACACATTTAGTCTCTCCAGCAGTGTAATTGAACACCATGCTGTTCTCAATACACACATACAAACACACACACACACACACACACACACACACATTTAATCTCTCCAGCAGTGTAAGTGAACACCATGCTGTTCTCAACACACACACATAAACACACACACACACACACACACACACACACACACACACACACACACACACAAACATTCAATCTCTCCAGCAGTGTAAGTAAACACCATGCTGTTCTCAGCCTGTCATGGATGGACTGTTGAAGCGGCCAGAGAGAGGCGGGCACTTATAGCCGTCTCTTACTTACCAGCCAGTGAAGGGCTAGTCTCTCTGGGCGCACAGCACTTTAGCAGGAAACCCACGCAGTCTCCTTCCCTCTCCTGAACTCTCCACTCCTCATTTTCTTTCCTCTCCTCTTCTCTCCTCTCATTTTCTTGAAAGCGCTTCAGCAGAAACCCACACACTCTCCTCCCGTATCCTCTCCTGTCCTTTCCTCTACTCTCCTCCTCTCCTCTCTTCCTCTACTCCTCTCCTCTCTGCCTCTCCTCTTGTCTCTCCTCCTCTCCTCTCCTCCTCTTTCCTCTCCTCCATGGGAAGGTCCTCTATCTTCTCTCTCTGCTGATGAGAACAAATATATTTCTGCTCCACACACATGGATTTTTACCTGCAGGGTTATTGGTAGAAGTGGTCAGTCCTCTCCTTCCCTCTCTTTCACTCTCCTCCTCTTCCTCTCCTTCACTCTCCTCCTCTCCTTCCCTCTCTTTCACTCTCCTCATCTCCTCTCCTCTCCTTTCCTCTCCTCCTCTCCTCTCCTCTCCTTCACTCTCCTTTTCTCTCCTTCACTCTCCTCTCTCCTTCTCTCTCCTTCACTCTCCTCCTCTTCCTCTCCTCTCCTCTTCCTCTCTTCTCCTTCACTCTCCTCCTCTCCTCTCCTTCTCTCATTCACTCTCCTCTCCTCCTCCTTTTCTCTCCTCTCCTTCTCTCTCATTCTCTCTCATTCACTCTCCTCCTATCCTCTCCTCTCCTTCTCTCTCCTCCCCTCCTCTCCTCTCCTCTCCTCCTTTTTCCTCTCCTCCATGGGAAGGTCCTCTATCTTCTCTCTCTCTGCTGCTGAGAACACAGATATTTCTGCTCCACACTTATGGATCTTCACCCGCAGGCTTTACGCTGGTACTGTGGCTTGCCAGACTTTTATAAACGCCAGGCTCTCCTCTCCTTCCCTCTCCTCCTCTCCTCTCCTCTCCTTCCCTCTCCTCCTCTCCTCTCCTCTCCTCACCTCTCCTTCACTCTCCTCCTCTTCACCCGCAGGCTTTACGCTGGTACTGTGGCTCGCCAGACTTTTATAAACGCCAGGCTCGCAGACTCTTTATGAACATCCAAAATCACCTGCTGCAGCCTACTGCTGTCCTACTGCAGATCAGGATAAAGGGGCCAATGGTAGTGTAGAGGCTAAGGAGCTCTGCTAGCATGCAGCTGCCACCACTGCGCTCTTGAGCAAGGCACTTAACCCTGCACACACTGCCCCCTGGAACTGCTATCTGTAGCTCACACTGGATAAAGGCTTCAGCTAAATGCAAAAATAAATAAGGGACTGTAACTTCAGCTGAAGCTCCAGCTCAGCCGACCTCAGCGAGTTGGAAAGAAATCCTGATTTGAGAGAAGTCTGCATTTCAGCCATCGTGAGCGTGAGTGTGAGCGTGTGATATCGGTGGAGAGGAGACTTCTGCTGCGTTTGCTGACGTCCAGTCGCACGGTCCCCCTGCAGGCCGACACATACGTGCTAATGTGTGATGGCTGAGCAGTCAACATGCTTGCTGCCAGTGACCAATCAGCATATCATCACGCACAAGCCTAGAGGGGCAGACACATATTTACTGTTCATGCCCATGCATACACACACACACACACAAACACACACGCATACACACACACACACATACACGCACACACACAAACACACACGCACACGCACACATAAACAAACATACTGTACATGCTCATGTACACAAACACACACTGACATTCACATATGCACACACAGTCAACAAGAGAACACATTTGTCCTTGACCCATCTTTTCAATCCCAAGGCCTCCTCCTACACTCTCTCAGCAGAGATGCCTCCTGTCAGTCATGCACACAGACATATCAGACATATCCTG
>NW_027468680.1:6432940-6457940 GCF_046254945.1 Alosa pseudoharengus
CTAGTGTAAAATGACTAACTGAACTGGAGTTCTGACCTTCACAGCTCCATACTGTAATGGATTTACAAAGCAGTCTTTGCAATGCTATCAAGTGTCCAGTTCCAGTGTATGGTATCTCATGTACTGTATGTAATGGACCTTCCCTCCAGCCCTCCCTGTGTGTGTGTGTGTGTGTGCGTGTGTGAGTGTGAGTGTGAGTGTGAGTGTGAGTGTGAGTGTGTGTGTGTGTGTGTGTGTGTGTGTGTGTGTGTGTGTGTGTGTGTGTGTGTGTGTGTGTGTGTGTAATGTGTGTAGTGTGTGAGTGTGTGTGTGTGTGTGTGTGTAGTGTGTGAGTGTGAGTGTGAGTGTGTGTGTGTGTGTGTGTGTGTGTGTGTGTGTGTGTGTGTGTGTGTGTGTGTGTGTGTAGTGTGTGTAATGGTATGTGTGTAAATGACTGTGCCATTCTCTTCCATGTGACGGCAGCCATTTACCTGTGCAAGCGCACCATGCAGAACAAAGCCAGACTGGAGCTGGCTGACTATGAGGCCGTGAGTACTGAAGATAGTGTACTAAATCACAGCATACCATATTATAGTGTACTAAATCACAGCATACCATATTATAGGCTGTGAGTACTGAGTATACTAAATCACAGCATACCATATTATAGGCCGTGAGTACTGACAGCATACCATATTATAGGCCGTGAGTACTGAAGAGAGTGTACTAAATCACAGCATACCATATTATAGGCCGTGAGTACTGAAGAGAGTATACTAAATCACAGCATACCATATTATAGGCCGTGAGTACTAAAGGTAGTATACTAAATCACAGCATACCATATTATAGGCCGTGAGTACTGAAGATAGTAGGCTTTACCAAATCACAGCATACCATATTATATCATAAAATATAATTTAATATATCATGTCATGTCATGCCAAACCATATCATATCATATCATATTATACCAAACCATATGATTAAGACATTTTGCATGTTATCATCTTACAAAATATTTTGGTTATTAACACTTCATGAGTGTCTATATGTATTATGTGCATCTGATTTATGTATTATGATGGTATGTTTTTAAATGGATTATCAAGGTATGTTTCCTCTTTCTATGATAATTGAATTAGATTCAACTTTATTGTCATTGTGAAGAGTACAAGTACAAAGACAACAAAATGCAGTTTGCGTCTAATCAGAAGTGCAAAAAAGCAGAGAAGTGTAATGTGATATACAAAGTATAGACAGGTCAAGAAATACAGTGTGTACTTATGGGTGTGTTTGCATGCGCTTGTGTGTGTGCATTTCTTTGTGTGTGTGTGTGTGTGTGTGTGTGTGTGTGTGTGTGTGTGTGTGTCGTCCTGCAGGAGAATCTGGCTCGGCTGCAGAGGGCGTTTGCCAGGAAGTGGGAGTTTATCTTCATGCAGGCTGAGGCGCAGGTTAAGTGAGTGTAAAATCCTCCTCTCAACAATAATAATAATCATATAAATAATAACAATAAGAATAACAGAGAGACTGAAGTTTTAGGAAGTCATTGGAGCTGTGTTACTGTTGATGTAAGCAGAACTCATAAGTATGGCTCTGAAGCCTACTCTCTGTTGGCAAGATAGCCTGGCTAGTAGGGTGTACCTCATGTAAACGAATTCTCTTCCTTTTGTGGCTGCCCTGACTGCACTGTTCGGAGAAGCTGAAGCATTGACACCCCCCCGCCCCCACACACACACACACACACATACATACATACATACATACACACACACACACACACACACACACACACACACACACACACACACACACACACACACACACACACACACACACACACATACATACATACATACATACACACACACACACACACACACACACACACACACACACACACACACACACACACACACACACATACATACATACATACATACATACACACACACACACACACACACACACACACACACACACACATACACACACACTGGGAGGGCTGGAGGGAAGGTCCATTACATATATGTGACACAACCACACACACATGTGCAGACAGACACACGCACACACAGACACACACACACACAGACACACACACACACACACACACACACACACACACACGTGCGCGCGCACACACACACACACACACACACACACACACACACACACGCACGCACACACACACACACACACACACACACACACACACACAAAGGCCTCATCTGCCCCAGCCGAGGGCAGTACTTTAACTTCCCCAGTGGTCAGTGAGCTGACATTATGCATTGCAAGCTGAGTTAGTCATGAAGCTTCTGTTCTGTGTCCACCCTGGCCCTCCTACCTGAGGTGCCTGGTAGTGGAGAGCATTTCTCTCCTGCCCCCCCCCCCGTCTGCACTGCTGTGGGGGACTGAAATGTCATGTTTCTTGGTGATTAGCACATCTTCAGCGCTTCCACCGGCTAGTGTTAGACCACTCATCAGTGTGTGTGTGTCTTAAGGGCATCTGATTAAAGCTTACAGAAGGATGTGTGTGTGTGTGTGTGTGTGTGTGTGTGTGTGTGTGTGTGTGTGTGTGTGTACTATATGAAGCAGTCCAGTAGTGCTGTAAGGGCTCGGTGGTAAATGCCAGTTATGTAAGGGCTAATCTCAAGGGCAGTGTGAGCGCGCGTGCGTGTGTGTGTGTGTGTGTGTGTGTGTGTGTGTGTGTGTGTGTGTGTGTGTGTGTGTGTGTAGCAGTTCTGCACGCTATGACCTGCACTTGGAGATTTTCTTCCTGCATCCTCCTCAGGCAGAGCTGTTGCACTCCAAGCTGCTGTGTGTGTGTGTGTGTGTGTGTGTGTGTGTGTGTGTGTGTGTGTGTGTGTGTGTGTGTGTGTGTGTGTGTGTGGGCCTCCTCAGGCAGAGCTGCTACGCTCCAAGCTGCTGTGTGCTGATAAAAGCTTGTGTATCCCCTTCTGCCCAACCTGCTCCCTGCACTGGGCAGGCAGGCAAGAAAAGCATATCTGGAGAAATACGGGAGAAAATGTGTGTGTGTATGTGTGTGTGTGTGTGACTCAGTATTGGTGTGTGTAAGATGATTGTGAGGAGTGAGAGATGTGTATTAGAGAGTCTGTGTGACCGTGTGTGTGTGTGTGTGTGTATATGTGTGTGTACAATTGGGGAGTGTTTCAGGAAAGGGCGTGTGTGTGTGTGTGTGTGTGTGTGTGTGTGTGCCTATTTGTGTGTTTGTTACAGTGGCTCTTTTCAGGATTATATTCCATTTTTAGGTGCTGATTCAGAATATTTTGTTTATCAAGCTAAATTTTGCCTGCCAGATAATCTCTCTGTTACATTTTCTGCCCTATTCACCTGCAGTGTCTTGGAAGACCTCTGTGTTATGCTAATTACCAGGCTTACTGTATCATGCAAAATCACACTTGGTAAACAACATTTTTGAAATCAGCAACCCAAATTATGGGCAATTGCTTGTTTATTGATTTTTTTTTCTTCAAATTTACCCTCAGACCTTTTTCTAGGACTTTTTTGAATGTTTTACATAATGTGTGTATTGTGATTTCATTTACAGGATCGACAGGAAAAAGGACAAGGTGGAACGCAAGATTTTGGACAGCCAGGAAAGAGCATTCTGGGACGTCCATCGACCTGTGGTTAGTTGGAGAATGTTTGTGTGTGTGTGTGTGTGTTTGTGTGTGATTTTGGTGTTCTATACCACACGTGTGACAAACTCTCTGCCACAGCCAAGCTTTTTGAATTCCCACAGAAACATTCTGTGTGTGTGTGTGTTTGTGTGTGTGTGTGTGTGTGTGTGTGTGTGTGTGTGTGTGTGTGTGTGTGTGTGTGTGTGTGTGTGTGTGTGTGCGTGCATCTATGCACTCCAGCCAGGTTGTGTGAACACCACAGAGATGGACATCCGCAAGTGCAGGCGTGAGAGAAACCCTCAGAGAGTTAAAAAGGTGAGGAAGGCTGTGTGTGTGTGTGTGCGTGTGCGTGTGCATGTGCATGTGCATGTGCATGTGCATGTGCATGTGCATGTGCCTGTGTATGAGGGGCCGCATGGGCCTGCGTGTGTGTTTGCACTTACATATATTATGTATGTTGGAGTGTGTTTGACTGAGCATTTATGTGTAAATCTTTGTGTGTACATGTGTTGGTCCTGTAAGTGCATGTGTTAATGTATGTATGCCCTGAGAGTTTAAGTGTGTGTGTGTGTGTGTGTGTGTGTGTGTGTGTGTGTGTGTGTAGGTGCACATCTGTGTATGCATGAGAGGGCTTGCCTTTGTGTGTGTGTAGGTGTGTGTGTGTGTGTGTGTGTGTGTATTTGTGTACTTGTGTATTTGTATGTGTTTGCCTAAATTAGGGCTGGGCAATAAAACAATAGCGATATGTATCGCAATAGACATGTAATCGATATCAATAAAACATACGTTCGATAGAACATTCGATAATTAAAAGCAACACACACATCCCGCCTTACGTTGTCCATAAATAAATAGGCTAAATATATCTTGTATTGTAGCTAGTATGTGCAACTCTACCTCTACTCTAGTAGGCGATAGAAGTAGGCCTACCTCAACACAGACTCTCATCAGGCGCATCCCTCCTCATGCACATGTAATCCAAACATTCACAATCGGCCAAGACAACTGACTGAATTGCTATTAAATCTGGTAAGCATCATTAGCACGCTGCACGAATTTGTTCATTTGAAACTTAAACACACGTGGGGAAACTGAACAGTCTAACCAGTAGACTATGATAAACTAGAAAATTAAGCTACTTTGTTTACAATATTTCCAGGCTTCAACCAGTGCTGCTTTTCATTCAGACTTATGTGCACATTTATTGATTTGAGTGTTTTTCATGATTGTGTTGCTATTTCTTTTCAATGTTTGCTTTGATTGATAACTGAGGTGGTTAAAATCAGAGGAAGGTTAAGTTTAAAATAAAAGTGTTTAAATTGAACTTTTTTTCCCTTCTGGTCCTTATCTGAAATAGATTTTTAAAAAATCAATAATTATCGATAGACTGATATGAAATACTTATATCGTGATACAGTTTTCCGCCATATCGCCCAGCCCTAGCCTAAATACTAAAAGCCTACCGGTTCTGCTCCAGTCTGTGTATGGCGTAACAGAGGACAACCAATCACAGAGCTCAGCGCAGCCTCCCTCTCAGCCCTGCAGGACCTCCACCAAAGAGGAGGTGAAGAAGCAGGTAACACACACACGCACACGCACGCACACACACACACACACACACACACACACACACACACACACACACACACACACACACACAGACATGCACACAGACACGCACATGCACTCACACGCACACAGACATGCACACACACGCACACACACACACACACACACACACACACACACACACACACACACACACACACACACACGCGCACACACACAGACATGCACACAGACACAAACACAGGCACGCACACACACACACACACACACACATGCACTCACACGCACACACACACACACATGCACTCACACGCACACACACACACACACACATGCACTCACACGCACACACACAGACACGCACACAGACACGCACACACACACACAGGGCTGTTAATTCTGAAAATGTATTTTGCCCTTGCCTTGATGCCCTTAATCTACCCTGATGTTTGTCTTGTGTCTTTTGTCTCTTGTCTCTGAAACCTGATGTGTAGTCCATATGTTCATTACATGTGCTTGTCTTTTCTGCTCAGATATCGTTCTTAAACACACAGCTGGACAGACACTGCATGAAAATGTCCAAAGTGGCCGACAGGTAGGTGTGTACCAACATGGATCTGATGTGTGGGGTTAAACAAGTTCTTGGTCACATGTAGAGGACATTTTTAACTTCATCAGCAGGCAGTGTTGAATCAATTCATTTAAACTAATTGATAGTGGCCTAATGCAATTTAAGTGGTCAGATGCTATTGGAACAATTTTTAAAACACATTTTGTTTCAATTAATAAGCACCAAATAGAATTTGTTTATCTATATTATTTATATATTAACTATATATATATATTGTTCTGCATTTCTCTTTAGATAGAAGCATCTAATAAATTAATGTTAACAGTGCAGATGTGTACATTAGCACATCTTGATATTAGCCAAACTTAGCATTCTTACTCACGATAAGGACTCGATGAACTGATTTGGTACTCAAGGTAATTGGGGATCAAAGGTCGGAAGGCGCATGGGGTCATAATAATGCACAAGTAATGCACTATATGTCCCAAGCACATTGATGGATCTTCATCAAAGCTAGCAGTTATTCATCATAAAGTTAGATGAACTGATTAGGTATGCAAGGTAGGTACTCAAGATATGATTCTGACCAATTGATTTTTATGTTGTTCGTTAAAAGCTCTGTTGTAGGCTTCCTCAGGTCAGTGTACTGTAATCAGTGGAACTGGCTACACCAGACGTTTGACTGGCGCATACATTCGAAAAAAAAATTAGACCAGTCTTCTAAAACTATTTTTGTGGCCCACGAACGCTGTGATTGTGCTTGTCTCCGCAGTCTATTGAGCTACACAGAGCAGTTCCTGGAGTATGACCCCTTCGTGACCCCGCTGGAGCCGTCCAACCCGTGGGTCAGCGACGACACCACCTTCTGGGACCTGGAGACCAGGTGCAGTCTGGGTGGGGTTATTGTGGGGGTACTTTGTTACTCCCCCTCCCTCTTGATCTCTGTGTTGTATGGTGTTGTGTTAAAATGATGGACGCCTCAACCGACCTGGATTTTGCTGTTTTATTATGGTCTCTCTCTCTCTCTCTAAAATATGGAAAAAAAAAGAAAACAAATCAACTAATCAAACATGGAGCGAGCCGGGCGCATCACATGCTCCTCTGGCTCAGGATAGTCGCAAAAGAGATAAACAGAATCATCACAACACATACAAATATAATTTAATGCAGAAACAGCGGCGTACCCAAGATATGGAAAAGAAAAGAAAATCAGGTAGAGAACGAGCCAGGTGCAGCACAGCTCCTACAAACAAACAAACAACTAAATAGTTTTATACGTCTCTGACTAATGACCAGGAGTAAGGTCATCCGGGGTCATATCAGCCTAAAACTCTTTGGCTCTTTGAGTGCATGCGGTGTTGTCTTTCCCTTACAGCTGGATAGAGATGCATCAGACATCTGGAGAAAATTAGGAAAATTGCCCTTTATGTTACAGATAATGTACATCTATACGTGTATATTATCCACATCAGACAGATGCCCTGGATTCTTTATTTATCACTGCTCTAGTTTATAGTATTTTACCTTTTTAATGCCCATTATCTATTCAGGATGCCAACTGCTATCCACTGCATCATTACTTAGCACTACTAAGTTGCAGCACTGTGTTTGGCGTATTGAGCATATTGTGTGTTCCTGTGTGTGTGTTCCTGTGTGCATATTGTGTGTTCCTGTGTGTGTGTACCTGTGTGTGTGTTCCTGTGTGCATATTGTGTGTTCCTGTGTGCATATTGTGTGTTCCTGTGTGCATATTGTGTGTGTTCCTGTGTGCATATTGTGTGTTCCTGTGTGCATAGTGTGTGTTCTTGTGTGCATAGTGTGTGTTCTTGTGTGGGCCGTGGCTGGTTATGTAAGATGTGTGATGTGTGTTTGTATGGAAAGTTTGGCCCATCTGTGTATTTGAGACATCCAGGGGACCCAGATGTGTTATTGTATCAGTGTTCTGTGGGGACACATCTGTTAGATTGCACTGACTCACACTCACACTCACTCTCAATCTCTGTCTCTGTCACAAACACACACACACACACACACACACACACACACACACACGGCATACACACAGCACACACTCACTCTCACATATGCACACACACACACACTCTCTCACACACACGTACACAGACTCTCACACACACACACACACACACACAGACTCACACACACAGACTCACACACACACACACACACACACACACACACACAGACACACACACAGACACACACACACACACACAGACACACACACAGACACACACACACACACACACACACACACACACATACATTGCTCTGACTGTGTGTTCTCTTGTGTGCATCAGGGAGCCCAATCAGCATCGTGTGAAGAAGTGGAGCTTCTCTCTGGAGGAAGCTCTGAAGGACCCGGCTGGACGAGAACAGTTCCTGAAGTTCCTCGAGTCCGAGTTCAGCTCTGAGAACCTCCGGTGAGGAACCACATAGAACTGTAGTGTTCGAGTGTGTGTGTGTGTGTGTGTGTGTGTGTGTGTGTTCCTTGAGTCAGAGTCAAGCTTCGAGAAACTCCGGTGAGGAACCATACAGAACTGTAGAGTCGGTCTGTAGCATTTGAGTGTTTTTAGTGTTTAGTTTGGAGATCCTCTAGTGAGGAACCGTTGAATCATTTCCCTCTCTCTCCATCTCAATCTCCCTCTCCATATCCATATCCATCTCCCTCTCCCTCTCCTCAGGAAGAACATACTAGGTACCCACAAAAACAAGCATTTTTAACATCTTCCATGCCATCCTTCACCATCGTACTAAACAAATTACTTATTTAATTATTAGCTGCTGCTAATTACTAGTTAGCAACTGTTAGCTGTTATTGTGACTGCCGCGCAAGCGAAGGTTTATAGGTTTAGTCAGTTTTTTTTTCTTCCGGATTTTAAATTTTTTTTTCAGTAATTTTGTGTCAACGATTCCCGGGACACTGAAAGTACATCTAGTTCTAAGTCCATTTAAGGCTAGGATAAGGGTCAAATCCCTCACTCTGGCCTGTAGGTCACTTGCTGGTTCTGCCCTTTCTTATCTGAATTCTGGGATCCAGCGCTATGCCCCCCTCTCACCTACTGTGGTCCTCTGAGTGTCTGCTGTGTTAGCCTTCCATCACTAAGAGGTCACAGTCAAGGTCACGCTTTCCGTCTGGGATTTCTCGCTGGTGTAATGACTTACTAATAAACAGTGAGGCTCAGGCTACCTAAACAGAGCAAAAAACGAAAGCTGAAATGACAGCGTTAGCGTTTAGCCTAGCAGACAAGTGCAGCTCCATAGCCTGCCACTGCATTGCGATGCATTTGGGGTTAGCTTAGCGCTAGCTGCCACTGCATTGCGATGCATTTGGGGTTAGCTTAGCGCTAGCTGCCACTGCATTGCGATGCATTTGGGGTTAGCTTAGCGCTAGTGCAGCTCCATAGCCTGCCACTGCATTGCGATGCATTTGGGGTTAGCTTAGCGATAGTGCAGCTCCATAGCCTGCCACTGCATTGCGATGCATTTGGGGTTAGCTTAGCGATAGCTGACTCGTAATTCACAGTATTCAGGTTTCAGATGATAATGCACAGGCGCTGGCCGATGCTGAAACTGTGGCGTCACTTTTGATTACTCTGTCGTTTGCAAGATGGAGACTTTAAACAGGAACATTCAATTAGAGCAGGAAACAAACAAGTGGCCTGGAGTTGATGGTTTATTACGAGTGAGGGTGTGAGTGTGTGTAGGTGTTTGTGCCAGTATAAGCATATGTGTGTGAGTGAGTGAGTGTGAGTATGACTGTGTGAGTGTTTATATGAGTGTGTGTGAGAGTGTGAGTGAGTGTGAGCATGACTGTGTGAGTGTGTGAGTGAATGTGCTCACGACTGTGTAAATGTGTGTGTGTGTGCGTAGGAGTGTGTGTATGAGAGTTTGAGTATGACTGTGTGAGTGTGTATGAGTGTGTGAGTGAGTGTGAGCACGACTGTGTGAGTGTGTGAGTGAATGTGCTCACGACTGTGTAAATGTGTGTGTGTGTGCGTAGGAGTGTGTGTATGAGAGTTTGAGTATGACTGTGTGAGTGTGTATGAGTGTGTGAGTGAGTGTGAGCACGACTGTGTGAGTGTGTGTGAGTATGCATAGGAGTGTGAGTGCGTGTGCTCACGACTGTGTGAGTGTGTGCGTGTGTGTGAGTGTGAGTATGACTGTGTGAGTGTGTATCTCAGTGTGTGTGTGAGTGTGTGTAACGATGACAGCCGTTAACTCTGACCCTGGGGCAGGTTCTGGCTGGCAGTGCAAGACCTGAAGCGCCGTCCGCAGCAGGACGTGTCGGCGCGCGCGCAGGACATCTGGCAGGAGTTTCTGGCCGAGGGGGCCCCCAGCTCCATCAACCTGGACTCACACAGCTACGAGCGCACCAGCCACAACATCAAAGACCCCGGACGGTACAGCTTCGAGGACGCCCAGGTACACCCCCCCCCCCCACACACACACACACACACACACACACACACACACACACACTGAAGAGCTGTCTGTTTGTTGGAGAAGTAGTGTTGAGAAAGGGAGGAGATGAGATGCGAGGAGCTGAAGAGTTGTCTGTTTGCTGGTCTCTAATGGGCCGTTTAATGCCCCTGAATGAGCACCGAGTCCCAGGCGAGCTGCAGCTTCAGAGCGCATTAGCTGTGTTTGGGGGAGACGGACACACACACACACACACACACAGTCACAGAGAGATTATCTGTGTGTGTGTCTGTAAGAGAAAGAGAGAAAACATAAAAGAGAGAAATAGATTTTAAGAGAGAGTGAGAGAGACAGAGAAAGAAAACAAGAAAGAACTGATCTCTGGGACCTCGTCTTACATAAGCACACATCACTTCTGAGGCTGCTGTGCACCGGTGGGCTACAAACACACACACACACACACACACGCACCATGCACACATATACACTCTGACTCTTACATGGCCTACTTTCACACACACACACACAGATGAAAATACAAACACACACAAATGGCCAACATACCCCTGCATCACACACACAATCCAGTGACCTAAAGTGTGTTTCTGTATGTGTGTGTGTTTCTGTGTGTGTGTGTGTGTGTGCGTGCGCGTGTGTGTGTGTGTAAGTGTGTGTGTGTGTGTGTTTCTGTGTGTGTGTGTGTGTGCGTGTGTGTGTGTGTGTGTGTTTCTGTGTGTGTGTGTGTGTTTCTGTGTGTGTGTGTGTGTGCGTGCGCGTGCGTGTGCGTGTGCGTGTGCGCGTGTGCGTGTGCGTGTGCGTGTGTGTGTGTGTGCGCGCGTGTGTGCAGGAGCACATATTCCAGCTGATGAAGAGTGACAGCTACTCTCGGTTCCTGCGGTCCAGCACGTACCAGGACCTCCTGCTGGCCCGGAAGAAGGTAACACCCCTCCTCACCCCACCCAGCCCAACAAAACAGGGCCTGACCCACCCAGCCCAACAGAACCGGGCCTGACCCACCCAGCCCAACAGAACCGGGCCTGACCCGCCTCAGGCACCATGGGTTCTAACACACGATTCATTAACTCACATGAACTCTCAGCATAGGTTGCATTAGCCACGCTAAACCTACTGTATGTCTATAACCCACTTATACAAACACACTGGTCCTATAACGAGGATACCTTACACATTTGTTACACGATTACACAACAAGGATGGCAGCTTGCATATGAAACTAACAGGCTTGTATCCCTGCTGCTTGTAAATGCTTGGCTGCCGATACCATGCCACGCTCTGGTTCGAGCTGAGTGTGTGTGTGTGTGTGTGTGTGTGTGTGTGTGTGTGTGTGTGTGTAGGGGGGTGCGTCACAGACACATTTCCCCTCTAACTTCCTCTCTATCTGAACCCCCCCCCACCACCACCACCACCTTGCCTGAAGCCTCCAGCTGAGAGTGAGCAAGGCCGGCGCACCTCATTGGAGAAGTTCACGCGCAGCATGGTAAGTGGCGCTACTGCGGCTACTGGTTCTGCTGCTGCCGCTGCTCTCGCCCCCCTGCTCTGCCCTGCCACAGAGCTTTAGACACACAATGCCACGGGGCAAATGTACACGTACCAAACAGCAACAGATCACAAAATCAAACTCCAGTAGGAAAACAAAATCAACAAATTCGTACAAATGTCAAGCAATACCAAAACTATGTACAAAAACACCCAAAAAGTGCCAACAAACAGCAACTAATGGGTCTCTGGTGACTACATTCGTGTCTATGGATTTGACGCTCAAGAGATACAACAAAATTTCTAAACTTTGGCGTGCGTCAGACGCCACGATTTGGCTTTGCTCCGTTAAAAGTAATGGAGTTCTAAACTTTGCCGTCACTCGACGCACGTCAGACGCCCCCTGTGGGCGTTAGTCATTAGTGTTTAGGAAGAGGACATGAGGCTCACTAGGAGGACCCTCTCTCTGCTGAAGTTCAGAAGCTAATTGTGGCAGCTGGCAGTGGCAGTGTCCATGCAGGTGGCTTCAGCATGGCCAAGGCAAATCTCTAACGAAGTTATTCACTGATTCACGCATTCATGCACTAACTGTATGCTGCATTGAAATATGTCCAGATTGTGTAAGTAAATGTAGCCATCTATACAATATAATTAGTACATTTACACTGATCGCATTCATGCACTAACTGTATGCTGCATTGGAATATGTCCAGATTGTGTAAGTAAATGTAGCCATCTACACAATATAATTAGTACATTTATATTCATTTATTTATTTAGCAGAAGCTTGTTATGCAAAGTGACTTACACACAGTGCCTATAAAAAGTATTCACCCCCCCCCTTGGATATTTCTACTTTTACTGCTTTTATAAATAAATCTTTATAAATTTAATTTGGCCTTTTTTAACAATCATTTACATTTAAATCCCATCTTTAATGTCAAAGTGGAAAGCAGATTACTACAAAGTAATGTTAATCAATTAAATATATAATGCAAAATAAGCGATTGCATAAATATTCAACCCCTTCAAGTCAGAATTGAGTAGATGCACCTTTGGTCTCAATTAGGCTTGCTCATCTGGATACTGCAGTTTTATTCCAGGGGATGTTCAGTGAATTTTTTTTTGTATCCATCCCCTCAGTTATGCTTTTCAATAACCTTTTCTCTGAGTGGTTTGGAGTGTTCTTTTGTCTTCATGGTGGAATTATAGCCAGGAATACTGATTGACCAATGACTGGACCTTGCAGACGCAGGTGTCTTTATATAACTATACTTTATACACATTCACTGCACTCTTTGTGAGACTATAAGCTATAAGCACCAAATGGCTAGCCTGGCAAGCCAGACACACATCAAGATATGATGAGGCAGCCGTGGCCCACTGGTTAGCACTCTGGACTTGTAACCTGGAGGGTTGCCAGTTCGAGCCCCGACCAGTGGGCCGCGGCTGAAGTGCCCTTGAGCAAGGCACCTAACACCTCACTACTCCCCGAGCGCCGCCGTTGTAGCAGGCAGCTCACTGCGCTGGGATTAGTGTGTGCTTCACTAATTCACCGATTGGGTTAAATGCAGAGATTGGATCCCTCACGGGATCAAAAAAGTATATATACTATACTATACTATAGATATAGGGTCTGGGAACTCACCATTGGCAGTGCTCAATCCGAGGGGTGGGATAAACGGTTGTCTTTCAAATTCCCTCTGCACGCAATAGGATATCGCTACAACTCACGAGTCCCATGCGTTTTCAAAGCAGCAGCATCCATCTTCTTTGTTTTCAAGTAGCAGGGAATTCACGCGGAGTCGTCGCAACTCTGCCGTCATTACGTTAGGCTTGCCCACCGACTCTATACACAATGCGATTGGCCTGATCGAAGTTTGATTTTTCCAGCTCGTAAGCCAACCGAGAGTTGCTAGACTACCTGCTCCTGCTAGGGTGCTTCTAGATTTCTAGGCTACCCGCTCCTGCTAGGGTGCTTCTAGATTTCTAGGCTACCAATTACCTGGACCGCTGTTGATTTAGGACCTTGAATTTCCCCTGGGGATCAATAAAGTATCTATCTATCTATCTATCTATCTATCTATCTATCTATCTATCTTAAATAGTTTTAATCAATTAACATTACTCTGTAGAAATTTGCTTTCACTTTGACATTAAAGAGGGCATTTTTGTAAATGATTGTAAAAAAGGCCAAATAAAATTGATAAAGATTCCTTTTCTTAAAGCAACAGAAGGGGAAATATACAAGGGGGTGAATACTTTTTATAGGCTCTGTATGTCAATTACATTACAAGGGCCATAGTCCCCAGAGCAACTCAGGGTTAAGTGCCTTAGTGCTCAAGGGCACAACGGTGGCAGCTGGGAATTGAGCCCACAACTTTTTCATGCTACTGCATACTAGCCCAGCTCCTTAGCCACTACGCTACCCACCACCCATGGTAGTTATCTACACAGTTGAGCTAATCTGCTGCTGTGTCTTGTTGTGGCCCTCCTGCTTCAGTCCCATGGTCACCTCGAGACTCTCTTATCTGTGCTTTCGTTTTGCTCTCTCACCCGTTGGGTTTTTAGGGCAAGTCGTTGACGGGGAAGCGCCTGACAGGACTGATGCAGTCATCCTGACAAAGCCTGGACCACTGGAGCAATGCACACACACACTGACAACGCGCGTGCGCACGCGCACACACACACACACACACACACACACACACACACACACACACACACACACACACACACACACACACACAAACTGACAACACACTAGGAGAGTAGGAGTTGCAGCTGTAAGGGACAGTCATGAATCATGATGAAGGTGCGGGAGAGACAGACTCATAATAAGGGCTGGACTAAGGAGAGAGAGAGAGAGAGAGAGAGAGAGAGAGACTCATCTGCAATGCTGAATGAATGACAGGACTTATTAGAAATAATTAAAAATAATCATTATCACCTAGAGAGAGAGAGAGAGAGAGAGAGAGTGAAAGACTGAAAAAGAGAAATGCATGTAGATCCAAGTCAGTGACCAGTGACACTCAGGATGACATGGTGGTGAATGTCTGGATGAGTGAATTGTGTGTGTGTGGGTGGGAGGGGGGTTACGTGGCCAGAAGGGAGAGGTGGGAAGGACCACGGTCAGTTCATGAATGAAACACACCCTCCACATCCCAGAACTCACACTGTCCTCTCTGGATGTGCGTGCACGCCTGTGTGAGTGTGTGTCATGAGATTTCACTCTCACTGCATAAAGAGAGGAATAGGCCGTAACATTACATGCACCTGGCTCAAATATTTGAAGCTGAAGTCTCCAACATGCATTTGGAACAAGTGAAGCAATGAATGGACACTCATCTCTGCACACACAAATACACACAAACACACATTCTCTTTAGCTAAACTTTGTTGATATGCCTTTTCTTTGGCTCTCTCTGGGTCACACACACACTCTCACAATCTCAGAACTCAGAGCAGAAAGAAATCTGGACACTTCAGATCAAAGCACACCAACCACTTGTCCTCAGGAGGGAGTCAGCAATAAAGTGTGTGTCACACAGACAAAAACAACAAGCCACTTGATACACTTTATACTCACTGAATATATCTACAATTTAAACATGTACAATAGTCTGTTTATCACAAATTATACACTAGTACTTCTTGGAAGCTGTCAAAGAGGTTTCTCAGAAGTGTTTGTGCCGTATAGACTTTTAAGGAATCTTTATTGGGAAGCAGCAAACAGTTGTATACCATGAGAAGGCTGGGACTGCATTTGAACGGTGTTTGCTGCTGGGACTGCGTTTAAAACGGTGTCTGCCATGTCCTACTACATTCCAAGGAGGTAGCGAAGGGCTGACGCAAAGCACCAATCAGTGTGCTTTCCACAGCAAAAACAGAACTGTTACCGGACCACAGGCTAGAGAGCTGTCCGTTAGCCCGTCCAGCTGCTCCTTGAGCTGAACGTGGCGGTGGACTGGACAGGTGGGTGGCCCCACGGATCTTACTGACGAGAAGCACACAAAGCCACTATGAGGACATCAGCAGGAGACGCTCCGCTCACCTGCTCTGAGAGTTCACCTGTCTCAAAGACACTCACTATGGGGACATCAGCAGGAGACGCTCCGCTCACCTGGTCTGAGAGTTCACCTGTCTCAAAGACACTCACTATGGGGACATCAGCAGGAGACGCTCCGCTCACCTGGTCTGAGAGTTCACCTGTCTCAAAGACACTGCCTGGATTTGGAGATGCTGGCACCCATTACTGATGTCATCAGTGTTGCTGTTCATCAGACCAAAGCGATGTCCAGTGTATATGTGTGTGTGTGTGTGTGTGTATGCACACTGGCATACACAAAAGTGAGTGTATGCATGTGAGTTTGTTTGTTTGTGTGTGTGTGTCTGTCTGTGTCTGTGTGTGGAATGTGGAGGTGGGTGTACAAATGTGTGTGTTTGTGTGTTAGTTTTATCAGGCGTGAGTTTTTTGTCTATCTTTTGTCTGTGTCTGTGTGTGTGTGTGTGTGTGTTTCTGTGTTTGTGTGCAGCTCACCATGTGTTGAATACCCTCATGAAAAGGCTCCAATGTCTTGCCTTACTGGCCACCACAGGAAATGCTGTCAACTGTACAACTTCAGAATGTGACCACAGTGCCACTTAGTGGAGTATGTGAGGTATTACATGGTATCAACACAAGTTTGGGAATAACAGCCTAGAATTGATCACTGTAAGACCAACTTGTTAGTATGGATGCAACAATGACTGAAGTTCAACATGCAACTTAATCAACCCTTTGACATATCTTATCCTCAAAAATCTCATCAATATTCAATAGACATAGAGTGAAGACTGTGGTTTACTTAGGTTAGCAACAAGAAAATGTACTGTTGCATGATTGTTAAAATGTTTGTTGATATAATTTTATGGCCAGTTGGAGACTGGGGTACACTATCAACACGGTGACAGTGAAGTATGTGAAAAAGATTTCTGTTTGAGCAATATTTCTGATGTCATTTTTTTTTTTTTAAATCTGTATCATAGCCACAAGAAGTATTTTGAATCAAGCACATTATCAGATATTTTTAACTAATCCCCATTTACTTTGTATATGCCTATTTTTTAGATACTCACATCTGTGATGGTATCTGCACATCTAAAAACAACATCAATCTCAGATGAGTACATTCTATTGTGGGGTGTGTTTGCATCTTCCCCACATTGTGTTGTTTACATAACATAGATGAAGTCCCCAAATCTGTCTTACCTGAGGACGGTCAGTGTGTTGTCTGTCTCCACAAACATCTGTGATTTCTCCAAAGACAACCAGTTTAGCACGCCAAAGTAACTGCCACTGTCACTCACATCTCATGTCAAGAATAGTCGGCTTCTCCCGTGTTACGTCCTAAACATCAGGCAAGATTGAAACTTACACACTAACAAGCAGGACGGTTCTATAATGAATCAGCCTGACCTGCTCACCACAGAAGAACATTGAAAGGTTTCTAGATGACACTTGCCCTTTAGTGTCAAGTCTTTCACTATATATTCTGCTAAAACAGATAATGAGCATTTAAGGGTTCTAATGGGTTCTGAAAAGGACAAGTTCAGCTCAGCGTGAATAAGGAACTGTTGCAGGTTCTGCAGGGAGGTAAAAGTCCTGCCATGTATTGGTTCTACCTGTGCGCTTAGCACCTTAAAGTGTCTTGAGTTCTTTGATAGGCCTATAGCTGATAGGTCTGTACCATCCATGGATTCTAAGAGGAAGCCTTTAATGCATTGAAATAATATTATTCTTACCATCCACAGATTCTAAGAGGAAGCCTTTAATGTGCTGAAAGAATATTATTTATACTATCCACAGATTCTAAGAGGAAGCCTTTAATGTGCTGAAAGAATATTATTCATACTATCCATGGATTCTAAGAGAAAGCCTTTAATACGTTGCCAAACAACTTTTTTTTAAAGCCCAATAAGAGGACTCAGAAGGGGTTGAATGAATCACATCTGAGTTATTTGTCCAGTCTGAGACCTGTCACGGGAAGGGCAGGAGCAGGTGTTAAAGGACAACTGGCAAAACAGATAGATAATGCTACACTGGGGGCATGATTTTACCGACTGTACTCTGTGACCTTGATAAACAGAGAACTATGAAAAATTGCTGGGATTCTCCTTTAAAGCAGGACTGGGCTCTCATACAGTTAACTGCCCCAGGAAGACTCACTTTACAGAGCTTACACTGAGATATATGGATCTGGGGTGGTATTCATTTTGAAGGGATACTACTGAAGACACACTGTACATATTGATATTGTGTTACTATTATCCAATGTTAACCTCCTGACTGCTATGTTCTAGATGAGCTGTCCGGTTGTGAAATGTATACAAGCGCAATTACAATGGACAATTGTACTGAAATTCTATATATTTTCATGATGTGGAAGCACATATTATAGTACGGGCACATTACTATGCATGTAACATATCCGGGGCATTCAGGCTTTTAGTTATTTAATCAGAAATATGACTATATGGTCTCAGCACATGGTATTATGAAAAAGCACCAAATAAATATTTGGACATCAACAAATGTGTCCGCTTATTGTCAGCTATATTGGTACGTGCAGTATTGTGTGTGTGTGTGCGCGCGTGCGTGTGTTTGTGTGTGTGCACGTGTGTGAAAGAAATAGAGGCCAGATTAATTGTCCGTATGACTCGGTAAATGGTCTTTATACAGTAAGGATCTTCTGCTGATGTTCTTATTACAGTAACCCTGTGAGCATGTTTTTTATTTCTGGGATATGAATCAGAAAAATATAATCTTATCCTAAATAAAGTTTTAGTACACTCCAGGAGTAATAATCCTAAATAAAGTTTTAGTACACTCCAGGAGTTTTCAGACTCCAATGTTTTCCACATTTTCTTACTTTTCAGATTTCAATTCATTTTTTCTCATCAAGTACCTGTTAACAGTACACAATGACACAATATGTTTTATGCTTTTACACCATTGACTTAGTACTACAGCTCCTTTGACTGCAATGACAACCTCAAGTCTTCTTGAGAATGATCCTTCAAGCTTGGTGCAGCTTTCTTTTGGAAGTTTCTCCCATTCATTTTGAAGAATTGTTCATGTTCAACCAGATTGGATGGGGAATGGTCAGTGCACAGCCATTTTTGGATGTCTTCTGAGAAGCTTTCTTGGTTTCAGGTCTGCACTCCTGGAAAAGCCTTTCTCTCAGGACTGCTCTACGCTCTTCGTTTCTTGGTGTTTTATGCCCCCAACGTTGTCTTCAAGGCAGCGCTGCCTGGAAGGCACTAGGGTTAGGCATAGGATAAGGTTAGGGTTAGGTATTAGGATTAGGTGCCTTTAAGTCAGCGGTGGCAGTGCTGCCTGGAAGACAACGATGGGGGCATAAAACAACATCGAGCACATTCTTCTGCATGCATCTTTTTAAAGTATATTTTGGGCTTTCTGCCTTTATTCAGGACAGTGAAGAATGACAGGAAGTAAGTAGGAGAGAGAAATGGTGGTGAGATGGGAAAATGGCGGTGGGTCAGATTTAGACCCTGGTTCCGTCCCCGTGGGCATTCGGACATGATGATTGTGGTACGGAAACTGCATGCAGCCACTTTTGCCACAGCTCCGCCCCCTTTCTGCATCTATTTTTGCTTCCATTTTGATTAGTCTGCTGGTCCCTGTTGCAGACAAATACCCCCAGGGTATGATGCTGCCACCACTGTAAAGGACCAGGTGGTATTTATTAAGTGATGCTCAGTAAGTACCTGGACCTGTCCACACAAACCATTGGGAATTGTGGCAAAATAGTTCAGTCTGCGTTTCATTCGACTACTAGAGGATATTTCTTCTCATGGCCTGATGGTCATTCTGGTGTTTTTACCTCAAACTTCCAGTGGGCTGTCATGTGCCTTTCAGAGTGGAAGGCCTTCTGTCTGGACGCTCTACCATTAAGTCGTAAGTCATGCACTGATTGTTGTCCTGCGGCAAAGTTCTCCCATCATTCAGAGTGACCATTTGGTTCTTGGTTACCAAGGCCCTTCTTTCCCAGTTGCTCATTTTGGAGGATGGTTGTTCAAATCTGGCAGTACTGTGGTCCCAAAATCGCTTTCATTTGTGTGAATGGCGGCTAGACTTCATATGGCCAGGGCTCAATCGGCTTGCTTTGAGGATTGAGTTTGGCTCTTCTAAAGCCCAATGCGTCAGACACCGGCAATGGGCTTTGATCTCTTAAAAATAATGGAGTTCTAAACTTTTCCGTTACTTGATGCGCATCAGACGTCGTGGGCGTTGGCCTTAAGGACTACATGTGAAAACACCCTCTGAAATAGGCTACCCCCTCTGCTGTGAGATATGGCTTGCCAGTGTGCCTTTCCTTCCTTGTAGGCCTAAGCATCTCAAAGACCATTGATAAAAGTAGGAGGCACCAGAACTTGCAAGTGTCATAAATAAGGGCCTGATGTAGGGCCTATGTAAATAGGATTGTTAGAGCACTCACACCTGTGGTTTGTCAGTGTGGAGTAGGCCGAGGCCCTATTTTGTGTGTAGATTGATGAGGAAAAAATGAGATGAGGCTAAAGCACAACAAATGTGAAAAAGTCTGTCAGCTTCTCAAATTGTCTATCATGATCATCCACAACTTATATAATATACGGGTTACTTCCTCTAACTTATATATTTCTATATCGCTTTGGACAAAAAATTACGGGAAGGAGACTGAAAAGATAGCCTTGTCGACTCACCTGGGGTAATACATTATGCGGATTTATGCGCTATATTATGCCAAGAGCAAGGACTGGGAGTTAGTTACCTCACCTGACTCTAGCTTTGTTTTTATCCTTGTCATGAACATGCCCAAAGTTGTTGGACTCCACCCATTCACGTGAAAGCACCCTCCCTGTGGTCAAATAGGGTTCTCCGATTGGCTGTTCTTGACCTACGACTCAAAATAATCTGATCAGCTGATCTGACTCTGCTAGCAACACAACAGAGGAAAACAGAGGGCAGCAATCAAGAGACTAATGTTACTGATTAAACCTCAGGTTTTACTGCAAATACGTCTTTCAGTGCCAAAGCTTATGTGTCTGGTGGTACAGTGAACATCTGAGAAAGAAGGCTGAAACGTTTAACGTCTCTGTGGTGAATCGAAGCCAGCGGAATGTTATAGCAGCGGGATAGCCAAGTCATCGGTATCAAAAAAGGAGAGTTAGCCTAGCTTGCTATTTGATTTTTTTTTTACTAGCCATCATAGCCGATTGACCACTTAACTTGAGAAAATTACTGTGCCTGTTGTTTTGTAAAGACAGAACACAAGTAAACAGGATGCTAGCGCTGGCTAACTCTATCTGACATTTCCTTAGCCTGTTGTTATTTGGCTAATTTGACCTGTTACACTGGATAGCAATTGGACTGTTTTGAATGCAAAATTGTTATGTCATTGTATCGTCATGTTATTTTAAGCATCCAGTTGAAATTTCTTCATTTGCTGCCCATTTTGATCGTCTGTGTCAATCGTTTGGTTCCATATTTCTGTTGTTTGACGAGGCTTGTGAACAAGCAATGATCTGTTTGGGCTTTTAAACAATCCTGTTAGCAGCGTTAGCAGCAGCGCTATTCACATATCTTGTTGGTATAATGTTTCAGAAATAACTGTTTACTGTTAAGGCAGCTATCCCTTATTCCACGGCGCCAGCCAAGTTATTTTACAAGCTTGATGCATCTGTGTGGGGTTTGAGTTTTGTGCAACTTCGGCTGTTCCCTAATTTAACGTTTTGTTTTGTAAGCTATCAACGTTAATCGATAGCAGTTATTTGCACTCAGATTCTACACAGGCAGCTGTTACATTGTTTGTGTGTTTTCAGTGGTATTACGTCACATACAATCACCTGAGTGTATAAGGTATTTTAAGAAATATATTGCATTTAAAATACATTGATCATATTGATATTTAGCTATAATTTAAAACGCCATAATTTTGCAATGCATTGAGAAGTGCATGTTATGTTGATATTTATTAAGTTGTATAACCAAACCATTAATAAGTTGTCTGCAAGCTAAGTTCAGAACCCACTCTGCATAGATTGTGTTTGGGTTGCACTGGCAAATGCTGATCAGAGAGCAAAGGCTGTCTAAGTAACCGGTCATAACACAGCTATTATCAATAATAACATCATCACAGACATATCAAGCGTCACAGACATATCAAGCGTCACAGACTTGTCTGAGTTCAGCATCAGCTGTTTACCAGTTGTACCAGTTTTAGTGTCCCTGTCAGTCAAGCCCAGACACGCCCAGAGGAAGTAGCTTGAGATACAATGAGCAGTCATGGTCCCTCACTGGAAAAAGGAGTCAACACCAGTCTAGCGTGCCAGGAGAGCTATGTGTGTGATGGCTCAGAGGAGGCTGTGTTCGAGTGCACGGAGTGTGCCAGTGTCCAGTGCTCGCTCTGTGAGCTAGAGGTCCATCAGCAGGAGGGCCTCCGAGACCACCAGCGGACTCCCATCGGACCTGGGCACGTACCCCTCTGCAACGGCTGCAAGGGGGGCAAGGGCTCGGCCAATGGCAACGGGAAGCGCAACCTGTCCGTCATCCGCTGCCAGACCTGCAAGATCAACCTGTGCCAGGACTGCCAAAAACGTACCCACAATGGAGGGGGCAAGAAGAAGCACCCACTCACTCACTACCCGCCACCTGGGAGTGCCCAGACGGGGGCCCAGACTAATGCCAGTGGTGGGCAGGACCAGGCCAAAGCCCAGCAGGCCAAGCTCCTGGAGAAGGTCACCAGCTTCCTGTTGGTGGACGAGAACGAGGAGATGCAGGTAAACACACGCTGCGTTATATTTTTTGCTCAAGACCTTAGTGCACTCTCGACTGGGTGTTTTGAATCCTCCTGAGCATCAAGATAAACTTTAGAAATAAAGGTTAGCAAAAAAAAAAATGTTTTAATTGCCACTCGGACGTTTCAGGCAAGACGCCCTTCTTCAGAGTGATTATGGCCATTTCAGATATCAGTGTTCACAGCTGAGAGCATCTCTCACCCTTACACTCTGCTGTGCTCTCTCTCTCAGTACTGATTGGGGAAGGTTGACTGGCAGCATTATTTCTGTTTTGATTTTTCTCAAGCCATTTCTCAACTTTGACCTTTTTGAGTGCTGAAAAGGGCTTTGTTTGTGCCTGTTTTGAAGTTGTCGGTGGTGGTGGTGGGGTGTGTGTGTGTGTGTTCTAATGTGTGTCGTTTGAGTGTGTATGGCACTGAGAGAAATCTCTCAGAATCAAATTTATTTCACATTCTATCTGACTAACATGGAATCACTGCAAAGTGTGAATGATGTCTGTTTGAACTCTTTGTCTTGTCCAGATCAAGAACGACGAAGAGTTTGTGAAGAGGCTGGACTGCCACCCGGACGAGCTCCTCAAAGTGGTGTCCATCTTTGGGAACATCGGAGAGGGAAAGTCCCACACGCTGAACCACACCTTCTTCCAGGGCAGGGAGGTGTTCAAGACATCCCCTACGCAGGAGTCCTGCACCGTGGGGGTGTGGGTGGCCTTTGACCCCTGCCACCGCGTGGTCGTGATTGACACGGAGGGTCTCCAGAGCAACAGTGCCAACCAGGGCCAGCGCACGCGGCTCCTGCTCAAAGTCCTGGCCATCTCCGACCTCATCATCTACCGCACCCACGCCGACCGTCTCCACGACGACCTCTTCCGTTTCCTGGGCGACGCCTCGGAGGCCTACCTGAAATTCTTCACCAAGGAGCTGAAGGCCACAGCGTCGCGCTTCGGACTGGACGTGCCACTGTCCACCCTCGGACCCTCCGCCATCATCTTCCACGAGACGGTCCACACCTCTCTGCTGGGATCAGGTTAGTCAGGGAAGGAGGGTAACATGTGATTTTAAATTAGGGTTTTACAGGGTTTCAAAATGCGGTTCCCATTAAGCCAGTATGGAATGTTGGAAATGTAACAATCTAAAGAATATCTGGGTTCATAGGGCTCTGGGTTTATTAAATTCAACATGGATTTTTTAGAACCTTACATTGTTGCAGAACAGAATCTTCTGTTAGAATGTTCTGTTAGAATGTTCCCACCCTCTCTCCCACTTGCATCTCTTCACCGTCCTATCTGAATTAAAGGGGGGAAAATGCTAAAAAAGGGGTGTCATATAAGTTGATATAGTGACTATAATCTTGGATTGTGTTGTTGTGCAACATTTATTTAGTGATTTTAAGGTCAGTATGCAGGGAAAAGGCTCCTGCTTTAGTGAAATGGGTTTTGTAAGTGATGGCATCTCAGTGGAGCCTGAAATGCCATATTGATTTCTCAGGTAATATATTTAAGTTTGATTGTACAATCATAATCTAGACAGGAAATTGAAAGCAATTGATTGTGATAAAGGTCAAAATGACAGTGATGGTTCAAGGAAATACAGGACATTTTGTGATTTTTACATATAATTTGCATTGCCAACATGCTTGTTTATCTGAAGATGTGTATGCAAAAATACACATTTATTGTGATTTCCATAAACCGTGCTTTAGTCATTCAGATGATGCTTTCCAGCTAGTGTGATTTTCCAGTCTTAGTGTAAGTGTGAGGGATCAGGGGAGGCACACACATTGATTAGGAAAAGGCTTCTGAACTAAAGCTGTGATGTGCGATATGAGACTGCTGGTTCCCGACAGAGAAACATAGCCTTGTGTGTGTGTGCCTGTGGGTGTGTGTGCCTGTGGGTGGGTGGGTGTGTGTGTGTGTGTCTGTGGGTGGGTGGGTGTGCGTGTGTGTGTGTGTGTCTGTGGGTGGGTGGGTGGGTGTGTGTGTGTGTGTCTGTGGGTGGGTGGGTGTGGGTGTGTGTGTGTGTGTCTGTGTGTGTGTGTGTGGTCTTAAGACTGAGCTGTAATACGTAATACACACCTCATAGATCTCTTTCTCCCCGTGTCCTCAAGGAGGCTGTCTGTGCCTTAGCGTTGTTGTGTGCTGTATGTTAATGGGGCAGAACGGTAATCTAGAACACACTAACACACTCACACACACACCTCACACTCTCCATCCCTACCCACAGAGAGGCCATCGGAGCAGGTGGAGCGGCTGCTTCAGGAGCGGTTCCGTAAGCTGGGCCGGTTCCCCGAGGCCTTCAGCTCTGTGCGCTACTGCGGAACCCACACCAGCACCCCACCCACCAACTTCAAGGGCCTGCGGAACCTTCTAGAGAGCCAGCTGGAGAACCACACCACGCGTTCCCCACGCTCACCACTGGTCATATTCAAAGCCCTGCAGGTGACCCCCACTAAGTCAATG
>NW_027468680.1:6462940-6475440 GCF_046254945.1 Alosa pseudoharengus
TTTTCATTTTAAATGATAGGCAATAATGTCTATACGCCTAATTAGCAATAATAGGCTAATCAGTGTCATAGGTACAGTAGCTTGGTAGCTCAACATGTCATGTTAACATCATAGTTATGTCAAATTTAGTAGAAGCAGATCTTAACGTTGTGAAAAACTTGGTCCTCAGTTTCAGAAGCTTTCACACCAGGGAGTGGAGTAGCAACAGACCCCTCATCCTCCTCTTTGGATTTGAGACAATGTGAGCTTATCATAATTAAGCAAACCATATTTAGCCATTTCCCTGCCTGTATTACAAATAATGTTCTCTCAAGTAAAAACCATCTAAGTAAAGTGACTGTAGACCAGAGTATGTTAAGAAAGTTTGAAATGATGACTTAAGCACATATGGCATTAATATTAGGCTATATTCAGTGGCATTTACTGGAGGGAAAACTCCAATGTCATGTAAGCTATCTCTTCTTTTTGTCTTGTCCATTCTGCAAATAAAATATGAACAAGTCAAGTCTTGTTTAGTTATCTTTTATTATGCAGTAAGCAGTTTGTTCATGTAGGGATTAGAAAACTAAACTGGTATGTTAAGATGTTTTATAGCTTATAAATACAACAAAAATATTGTAATATAATTTAGTTTAAACTTAGTAACCACAGTAAAATAGGCTAGAGAATGTTGAGAAAGGAGGTTTGAAATGTGTGTAGACAAATGATCAGGCTTCTCTAATTATCCTATTAACATCTAGGCCTACAGATTCATGTGCACTCTAAAAGGAGTCTTGTGTGTGTATGTGTGTGGTAATGTGTGTGTATGTGTGTGTTGTCTCTGTGTATTTCAGACATGTTATAAGTGCAGGGTGGTGTTTGAGGAGAATGACTCTTAAAGGAGTCGTGTGTGTGTGTGTGTGTGTGTGTGTGTGTGTGTGTGTGTGTGTGTGGTAATGGTAATGTGTGTGTTGTCTCTGTGTATTTCAGACATGTTATAAGTGCAGGGTGGTGTTTGAGGAGAATGACTCGAAGCACCACTGCCGCGCGTGCGGAGAGGGGTTCTGTGACCAGTGTTCGTCGCGCCTGCAGCCAGTACCAGAGAGAGGCTGGGGGCCTACGCCGGTCCGAGTGTGTGACGCATGCTACGAGCAGAAGGACACACACACAGGTGGGCAAGGACCTTGCACAGGACATTTGTCACACACACACACACACACACACACACACACACACACACACACACACACGTAAAAGGCACATACACACAAACATGCATGAGTGGGTGGGTGTGGCACTTGCATTGAATGTTCATGTCACAACATATGGATACAGACACACACTTTGTTAAAATTGTGCAATGAAGGACACAACACACACACACACACACACACACACATTAGAACACACACACACACACACACACACACACACATTAGAACACACATACAGTACATCCACACACGCACTCACACTGACCATATGTCCAAGCCACAGGTTTAGGGTCACACCCATCCACATGCAGTCTTATGAAGAGAGTCCTGATATTGACACACCCGTGTGTGTGTGGTGTGTGTGTGTGTGTGTGTGTGTGTGTGTGTGTGTGTGTGTGTGTGTGTGTGTGGTGTGTGTGGTGTGTGTGGTGTGTGTGTGTGTGTGTGTGTGTGTGTGTACCCCTCCCTCCCTCAGAGCTAGTGGTGGTGGAGCATGAGGAGGAGGATGGTGGCACCCTGGCCAGGAAGGTTGGAGAAGCGGTGTCCAACACATTAGGAGCTGTCGTCACTGCCATTGACATCCCACTAGGTGAGTGAGGAGTAGCGTCCAAAACTAAACTTGATTTAAGGCATCGTCCTTAGGTCAAGTCCAGTATACCATATGAGTAATAGACGGAGTTGTAAATAGTTCTAGCCAATCAGCACGTTGCTTCATGAGGTGTAATATCAGCTTTTTAGCCTGTTGCCAGACTCACAGGCCTAACCTTTAATGTAAGAGCTCTTCACTGATTTCTGCCAAAGTCTTCCAGCACTTCTGACCATGGAGTTCCTGACCTCTAGTGGTCACTGAGAGTATTGTTTTTCTGAGATTTGGAAGACTCTAGAACAGTTTCTCAGTCCTGCACCACAGAGACCTCTTCACTGTGAGGTTTCCATCTCTCTCTCTCGCTTTCTTTACCTCTGTCTGTCTGTCTGTCTCTCTCTCTCGTTCTCTCTGTCTCTCTCTCTCTCTCTCTGTCTGCCCCTCTCTCTTTCTCTACCTCTGTTTGTCTGTCTCTCTCTATCTGTCTGTGTGTGTGTGTGTCTCTCTCTCTCTCTCTCTCTCTCTCTCTCTCTCTCTCTCTCTCTCTCTCTCTCTTTCTCCCACTCTTTTTCTCTCGTCGTGATTAAAGGTACAGTGTATAATTATCCAGTGGTGATTAGTTGATGATAAGGAGTGACAAGGGCTGATGAGTTTATTGAGGTGTGACAGAGTCAGGGTCCAGAGATGAATAGAAAAGATGACGGATGGATAAAAGACAAGATGAATGAAAGAAAGAAAGAAAGAAAGGCATATGAGATAAGACAAAAATAGAGAACATACAGACAGGCACCTCAGAGAAGTGCTCAGGGCTTTGGACTGCTGTCAGATGACGTCGTGTTTATATTTCTGATATAGAACTCTCTATCAACATGGCTGTGTCATGTCAGGTATCAGTTAAACAGCATATATTAGGAGCCTGATCTGTTTTCAGAGATCCATAACGGATCATTGGGCAGTTAGAGGCCATATTTTGTCCACTATGCTGCCTAAAGGCAACACAAACTCACTGGCCATCATGAAAAAGTTTGTTTTTGTTGGTCAGAAACTGATTTGTTTGTACCGGTACATAATCTTACTGTATTCTGCATACTGCTGACTACACTGTAAAAAATCCTAGAATAATAATCTAAGTAAGATGAATAACCTTAAAGGAGCGATTTGTAGGATTGTTACCGAACGTTCTGTAGGCCAAAATCAAAACACTGGTGAACGTTCTCAAGACTACCAGACGCAAGCCTCTTCTGGGTTGCCAGATGTAATTAAGACTTAGCTAATAACGTTAGTTGACCTGCAGCTGCTTCAACGTTTCTCCAACCATGATCCAGCTACACATTACGGAAACAGTGAAAACAAAAAATACCTCTCAATAGGTACCATACCAATGTAACATATTTAGCCCATTATTAATATGCTATTCTAGAATTAATAGTTCAAAACATAAACGAAAATTCCAAGAGATTCCGGAGTTTTACAGGTTATAATAATGTTGTCAAATAAGCCATTACTTCAATTCATCGTGTTTCCTTACTCTCTGACAACATATGGTGATCATTTTTGGAATGGTTACCATTTATTTTCCATTATTTCCTACATACTGGACCTTTAAATCAAGTGAATATATGCTTGTTTTTCTATTATTTGCTTATAACAAGACATTTTTAGACATTTTTGCACTTAATTTAAGTTATTTTTACTTTGTTATAAGTGAAAATCTTGTTCTATTGGCAAATCTTGCCAGATAATTTAGGTTATTTTAAGTAGTATTTCCACAAAACAAGACATCCTGTAATACAGGGCATTACCTACTAACAGGGCTGTCAGATAACTCTTTGGTCGAAGGACATCCAGAGATTTGAAGCACAAAGTCCAATTCAAAAGCATAGGAGTTGTCAAAGTGCAATAAAAATTAAAAATTAATTAATAAAAAATAATAAAAAAATCCTCAATTTTCTTTTCTCCAAACAAAGCCCTTTTCTGTCAGGATAGATACAGTGTGCTGTAGAGCTGGTGTTTAAGGCTGGCGTCTCTGAGTGAGATTTTAGCAGCTGTAGAGCTGGTGTTTAAGGCTGGCGTCTCTGAGTGAGATTTTAGCAGTCGCCCACAGCACAGTTCATCTGCGGCAGCTCTGCAGGCTCAAAACTCCTCACGCGCTGACAAGGATGAGACTGAGGAGCTGTCATCACAGCGTTAGTCATCACTTATTCACATCCACCCGCTACACACACACATACACACACACACACACAGACACACCCACTAACACACACACACACATACACACACACACACACACACTCACAGACACACGCACACACACATACACGTTTGCATGCCCACACAAACACATATATCGTAACACCCCCAAGTATCACCACTTTTGTTCAGAAATTCTAAAACAACGATGTTTTTCAACACTTCAAAATAACATTTACTAAATGAACCTTACATTTTTCAGTAGCCATAGGTGTGTAGATTTGAACAAAATCTGGTTTGGTTCTTAACGGGAGCATTTACTGCCTGAAATATCCGATTTTGTTTACCACGCTCGGAGTTATAGTGCTTGCCTGATGGGTCGCCTATTTACACGGTTTCAACGGCACATGGACGGTTAGACCGAGAATTCTCGTCGTGAAATTAAAATTCCACTGGAGCTCCAAGCGGTTGTGTACACGCAGCCTTACAACACTGTTTACAGCTCTTCGAGTCACGGTAAAATGTCATTTTTGGTACATAGCTAATTTAGATACACCTATGGTGTGGGTGGTTGCGTTTCTTTAGGAGTCCGCTGTCTTGGTTTGTATAGAAATGGATATTAAGTGACACATACACGCAAGACGGCGGAAATACGGGACCGACGGTAATAGGAGGAGTTACGATACATACATGCATGCACAGAATCTCATCTCACACACACATTCACTCTACTCACACAAACACACATATACATACATGCATGCACAGAATCTCATCTCACACACACATTCACACTACTCACACACACACACACACACATACATCACACACACACACACACACAAACATACACGTTTGAATGCCCACACAAACACACATATACATACATGCATGCACAGAATCTCATCTCACACACACATTCACTCTACTCACACAAACACACACACACACACAGAGACAGGACACTAGGACGCTTAACACTTGCTGACACATGCTCTGGAATAGAAAGACAAAATGGAAACCCCATAGTCATTAATTCACTGTGGCAGATTATGAATGTTGGTTAGACTCATGGAAGATGGTACATGTACAATTCATAGAGCCGTAATGAATAATGCATGCTTATAATGGCGGAGGAGAGGAGAGAAGGGGAGGGTTGCTCCGCTTCTCCCCAACAGTAGCTCTGAAGCACCCCCCCCCAAACATCAGTGGAAGGAAAGGGTACTACAAATTAATAAATAATAAATAATGATAACAATTGTATACATCTCTGAAAAGGTGCTCCCCTGACATTTTACAGATCTTTCTGTTCTATCTATTGTAACATTTGTGTAATGTGTCATTTTGTCTAGTTGACTAGTGCAGGACAAACCATCTGTGTACGTGATGGTTTTAACCTTTAACCTCCCCACCTCTGCCTGCCTGTTGTGGTCCTCCTCTCCTCTCTTCTCTTCTCTTCTCCTTTCTCCTCTCCTCTCTCCTCTCTTCTCTTCTCCTTTCTCCTCTCCTCTCTCTTCTCCTGTCCTCTCCTTTCTCCTCTCCTCAGGGCTGGTAAAGGACGCCGCGCGTCCAGCCTACTGGGTGCCCGACCAGGATATCCACTCTTGCCACAGCTGCCAACGCCACTTCACTGCCAAGCTGTCCAAGCACCACTGCCGGGCATGCGGGCAGGGTGTGTGCTCCGAGTGCTCGCCCGCCAGGCGCCCTGTGCCCTCTCGCGGCTGGGACCACCCTGTCCGGGTCTGCACCCCCTGCAATCAGAGGCCCGGCGACCTCTGACCCTTGACCCCTGTGATCCACGCACTCCTCTAGCGTTTGACCTTAAGCAGGGCTGGACCTACTCTAGAACTTAGTGTGTTAGCTCCACCACCCCTCAACTCTATCATTACGCCAAATCCCTCTGCCCCTCTCCCCCTAACAAACATTTTTAGCTGTTGTGTGAGTGTGTGTGTGTGTATGTGTGTGTGCGTGTGTGTAATGCGTATACAAAATGGTGTGTGTGTGTGTGTGTGCAGCACAACAGACAAAAGAAAAAACTGACATCAGCCTTGCACCTAAACCTTTGGAGATCACTTGACGTTTGGTGCTTAGTTGAGTAATATGGTGTACTGTAACTGGTCATCAGCTGAGGAGAGACCAGGAGTTCACGCCTGTCACCAACCCCTCAAATCAACCCCCCCCCCAAATCCATCTTGTGCATCCTCCCTCACCGCATCCCCAACCTCTCCTCCATTAGGTGATTGCCTTGAGTGTACAACTGTTTAGTCTTTTTATCTCTGATTTTATCATGGAAAGTCACACGTTACACTGTGGAATGGTCTGATACATTGCTTATCAAACTTGGATGATTCAGGGATCATTTCTCGTTTGTTTGTTTGTTTGTTTATTTTTCAATGATCATTTTATCTTGCAGAAAGGTAAAGCATAAGCGTACCATAGAGGAGAAGTGTTCATGCTCATAGCATGCCAGATAGTATCTATTCTGTTATTACAACAGGAAGTAACAGCTGTTACAAGTCAGTGGCAGATATTGACAGATTTGCTCAGCCACCTAGATATTCATTGGACTGGAGCATGTGTGGTTCATCATTAAATATAGTCATATCTGGTTGTGTTTATAGCATTTAAATGCTAATGTATGTTTATTATGTTATGTTTTCATCATTATTGTAATCCTTCTATTAGGCTTTGTTTTTGTTTTAGTTCGCATTTTGTCACAGAAAAGGGAAAAAAACGACACACCTGCCCAAGAGCTGATTCGTCAGTGATAACGACACACCTGCCCAAGAGCTGATTCGTCAGTGATAACGACACACCTGCCCAAGAGCTGATTCGTCAGTGGTAGATTGCTATTGAAGAGTGAATCATTAGCTGTCTTGTGAGAGCACCGATCGATAGTCTGTGCGTTTTGACGTGGAGATGGTGTATATGTTTGTAGATGATGCGGTATTCTGTAAAAGTAGCCACTTGAGTTGCCTGAAACGGTGTCTCCCCTTCCGCCTCCAGCTCCGTCCCGTTGAGTTGGGCACCATTTACGTCCGGCCTTCGTTTTAGAAAACACTTCTTAATGAAAACAAAACAAAACAAAACAAAACAAAACAAACTAAAAGAACTATTGACTATTCATTCAAGAACAGCTATTCACCAATTCAATACCTCAACTGAAGTCAGAATAGGGGACGGTTGAGCAGGCTCTTATTGTGAATAGATTTATTGATATCTCTGTTCTGAGCGTTTGCAGTCCTGCTTGCTGGACATGGACAGCAGTCACCTGCGGGTGTGAGATGGATTGACCAAAGGTTTAATCATCTGCTTGTCTGATTGGGTTGGTATCCATGGAGCGCCAGTCAAGATTTCAGTTAAAAATGACATTTATTTTTGTATCAGTAAGCTTTTAAAGGATTGAGTCTATTTACAACATGGGTACCAACCCCTAGATTGTCACTAGATCTGTACAGGAAGACTGAAATGATTTGAAATTTCCTCATAGTCAGTAGTGAATGTGCATTTATAGGTTATGTAACTTTAGTGTAGTCAGAAACGATATTGTCTAAAGGCACTTCCCTGTCCTAAACACTACCACAGACACACACACACACACACACACATATTCAAAGCACACAGATATCTGTTGCCTTTAGCAAGTGAATGAAAACAACTGTTTGCCTTGAATGTACAGAATATCTTACCCATATATTCAGTTTGACGTGTTTCCTTTGTTTCACACCAGCCGCTCAGTTTTTTTGCAATGCCTTGGCCCGCACTGTTCTTTTCATGAGGGGCATCCACCCCCATGTAGCTGCCGAAAAAGGAGCAGTCTGGGCCAGAGTACAGCCAGATCTGGGCCAGAACACAGCTGACTCTGGGCCAGAATACAGCCGGGTCTGAGCCAGAACACAGCTGGACCTGGGTCAGGTCTGCTCCGGAGCTCTCTGCTATCTGGGTTTTAATCCCCTGTATCAGTTGCACTAGGATGCATGGAAAACAAGAACACAAGATGTTTGTGTGTGTGTGTGTGTGTGTGTGTGTGTGGGGGGGGGTTGATGGTCTGATTTACTGTAGTGCTAATGTTACCACTTGTCTGCCATGATCATTTCGCATTTGCACTGATTATTCAACCACGTCCCTTTGGTGTTTGTGGTACTTCTCCATCAAAAGTATCACAAGGACAGAGTATTTGATGGAGATGCGTTGATGGTGATGGTTCTAGTGCCATAAAAAAAGTATTTTCAAACGGTTGTTGTGGTGTGTGCTGCATATCTTTTCTCCGTGTGACCCCCTGACCTTTGACCCTTGCCATGCCATCACGTTTGTACTTACCTCACCATACACACAAGAACAGATCTGAGGATGATGCTCCTCTGAGCACTTTGTGGTGAGATCTACAGTCTGTCTTTTACTGTCTATGGTCAGCACTTATACACGGTGTCCACCTACCATCTGACATTGCTGTCCCAGTATACATCTCTTCCTGGGACAGACTCCACCCCTGAGATCCGGGATCCGTTCCCATGGCAACTTCTCTCTGAGTGACGACTACAGAGTTCCATGCCACAGCTACAGTTACTATGCACTGACCCAAGATGAAGAGATGTGTGTCTGTAAAACTTAAAACGTGTGTTGTCTGTGTCATTATATGCAGATTAAAGGGGAAGAAATGTAAGGTGTCTCTTTTTTTTACCACAACACAAATAAAGGTACTCGTATGATCATGACAGCAGAAAATAGTAAAAGAACAGATCCAACAGATGTCCTTTGTCACTGGTGAATTTAAATTCCTACGCCCTAGGTGGCACTGTGTAGTACTGCTCTTGGTTCTCTATCAGTCATTGGCTGCCAGGTCATGGAACAATGAGATGGCTTTTCAGTTTACTTTTAAGCCATTATGAATAATATTCTTGTAGATAATTAGGTTGAGTCAACAGTGTAAGGACAGACGAGAGTATAAAAATGCCTAATCTGCCATACATCTTCCGGATATCCAGTCCTATTGAGATAGACTATCCATAATAGGTTCTCAAAACTTCCCACGAATGGGGAAATGTTATGTCAAGTGGTGGCCCTGCCGGCATTGTGCTGAATACTGTACAAGGAGAAAACCCTTTAAAATGCTTTTGACAGTTTACCTCATAAGCCACGCCTGCTATGCGAACGCCGGTGTCTCATTGGTCAGAGATTTCAAACAGTGTCCTGATTGGTTGTTACCTCGTAGGTTTCCCCCAGAACTGCTAGACGCTGATCTTGCGTTACATTGTAGCAAAATGGCGGCTGTCATTCAGAATCCACTAAAAGCGTAAGTAATTTGTCATTTTACTAATTTTTCATGATCCATGTTTAATGCATTGTCGGGCGAAGCCATCCAGCAAGATAGACCCAGAATGCACTGAAAATGACGCATTTAGCTGTTGTTGCTATCTGAGAATTTCTGGTTGCATGATCATCCCCACTCTCCAAAATGTAGCCTGCTTATCGCTACTTATGAGTCGATATCTGACCACCTAACATCCAAATAATTCGTATGACTTAACGCAGGATTATACAGCATATGATGTAGGAATTACAAGCTATAAGAAGTGCCATCAACCTTGCTAGTTAGCACAGTTGCCGATCCGAGCGTTCGTTAATTTGAAATTTATGACTTCGTGAAAGTGTTTCATGCCGTCGATGTGCTGTCTACGTCTACTTCGAAGTTGGTGAAATCGTTTCATCTTTGTTTCTCCTCAAAGATACATACTTGTGATTTACTAGTTGTCTGTTCGCAGATGTCCACTACACTAGCCTGTGTTATAAATCGGACAGACCCTTGCTCCCGACCCGGGATATTTTAATCAGGCACAATGCGAGCAATGTATCAGCTAATTACTTTGTGTGCAGCGCACAATGGCGTAGATGTTTTAAACCTGTCGTTGAACAGGCTTCGAATGGACATCTCATGAATCTATAAAGTTTGTACAGATTGTCGACTTAACTTTGCAGCATAAAAGTATAAATGTGGTCATGTTTGCCTTGGCGTTCTGGGTCATCGGCTCGGCATCGGGTAGCCTACATTTCACTCCCGGAGCAAACAAAAATGACAGCGATGTAACGTTAGCGCTGGCTATTCCTGATGAGCAAAATGTGATAGAAACTTGTGAGCTCAGTAGGGTGGCGATGCACTGTAAAAAAAAAAAAAAAACACATCGTGCGTGCCACTCTACCTGTGCCGAATGGTTGTGGTCTTTTGAGAGGTGTTGGGTCGACACGCTTATCTCCCCCCTCATGTGAAAGAATGTTGTTTGAGTGTTGTAATCGGTGGTAGCCTATGTGGGCCATATGACAGCGTGATGTCATACTTGGAATGATATCTGACTACGATAGTAGATTTTTGTTTGTCATCTGATGTTGACAAATTGCTATGACACAGGACAAACCTGGATGGAATTGCCTTGCAGCTATGATAATACTCTAGCCCTTCATCATTTGTACACCACACCTGTTATTGAGTGACTAAAGTCATGTTTCACATTACTGAACATGAGCATGTCATTTACTTAAAGGAGGCAGATTGTCCACTTCTGCTAGAACAATGGGTTGTGTTGATTCCACTGAAATGGCATGTTTCTGAAACATTACCAACTTGTTTTTCCTGAGTCTGGCATTCTTTGGCAAAATCTTTGCTCTGATCACCCTCTGGAATGACTCAGACACAGGCTTCAGGGTCCTTACCAAGATGGCCGATAAGCACGTTACTGGAGAAGTATTGAGACTTTTGTTTTTAGGGTGTCTTGGAGAGAGAGAGAGGGAGAGGGTTGTGCCGTGAGCTTTCTGCCTCTCTTCCTTGCTCAGGTCATCCTGGCTGTCATCAGTCTGCAGCAGATCTCTTCCCAGCTTTCCCTTGCAGCAGCCATGTGGAGCAGCAGGGCTAGCCGAGGCTTGCACAGGATGGATGGATGGCTTGGGCGCCTCACCTTGCGTGAGGCTGTCTGCTCTGTTTAGACACAAGCAACCATGATGCGCATACAGTCAACTAGCATAGCTGCACTTTTTAAACAGCGGTGGGATCCACACAGTCAACCAGCATGTACTTTTGTAGTGGTGTTGGAATCATCTTCTAAACTCTTATTTTTAACTGTGAAGCACTTTGGAAGGAAATGTGCTATACAAATTAAAATTAACTACTTCCTTTACTGACACTTTTTAAACAGCGCTGGTCATATTGCACACAGTCAGCTAGCATAGTTAAGCCTTAAAGCAGGCGCAGAGCATACAGTAGGCTATCCCATTGCTGTGCCGCTAAGCATGCATGTTGCTATCTGCCCATAGCTAAGCCCATAGCTTTATGCAGGCATGCAGGCCACTGATGAGTAGCCTATGAGCAGGCTACTAACACAGCTGCACCTTTGAGTGGCCATGCTTCTGCCTGCTCCATGCCCAAACAACCAGCAACCTTTTAGCATGCCTTGCTCTGTTTGCTCTGTGTGTTCGCTCACTGCCTTTCTATTTAAGCTGCATTGCACTGCACACATAGCATAGCAGAGCGACATAGCTGTGCTTTTACACAGGCAGAGCAATGTCTGCTGTATACATAAATGCTTGGCGTGGCTGTACCTTCGTGTCGGCATGCCGTTCCATGGCCTGTGCACAGCCAGCTAACATGAGAAGGCCATTAAATATGTTTGGTAGTGACTATACAAACATTGCACACCAAACCATTGTGCACACAGGTAACCAGCATAGCAGTTCTTTTAAACATGCAGAGGTCTGCCCAGTATCCAGCTTGCGTAGCAACCAGGCTACTTTTGGAGCGGGTAGGGTTCTGTGTACTGTGTGTTGTATGCACAGGCGCCTATAGCATGGCGTGCCTGTTCCTTTAAGTAGGCAGGCATGCAGGCAGGCAGCCGGGCTCTACGCCGCAGATTAGCCAAGCCCAGGATCCAGGGCCCATCTGTTAGAGGGAGATCCGGCTGGGTGGAGGCGCAGGACGCAGGCCGGCCCCCATCTGCTCCCAGCAGAGCTGCCCAGGCTGGGCATGGGGAGAGGAGGATGGGGCTGGGGCTGGGGATGGAGCTCTTGGTATTTAGCAGGCCTGTGCTAAGGCCCAGGCTTCAGTGCAGAGAGGAGGGGAGACGTGGGGATAGAGAGAGAGAGAGACAAAGAAAAAATGCATTTAAAACCAGCTGGTGTCTTGGAGAGAAAAAAACACATTCTCTCTCTTTTCCCCCTCTCCTTCTCTCTGTCTCTTGTGCTCTCTCTCTCTTTATATCTTTCTCTCTCTCCCTCTCTCTTTTCCAGAGTGTACCCCCACTTCCTTTCTTCGTTCAGTCTTTTTCTATTTGTCATCTCTGTCTTTCTTTCTTTCTTTTTGTCTTTCTTTCTTTCTTTCTTTCTTTCTTTCCCTCCCTTGTCGTTGTGTGCCCCCTCCTCCCCAGCTCCTCTGTGAGGATTCCCCTCTGAGGGCCAGGTTGAGTTGGACGGTTGTGTCCAGTCGGAAAATCCTGGCTCTGGAGGCCTGCTGAGTGTGAAGCTGTTGATGGTGTGTGCATTCCACTCCA
>NW_027468680.1:6480440-6487092 GCF_046254945.1 Alosa pseudoharengus
TCCTGCCTCCTCCCCATAGAGTCTCTGTCAGGTGTGTGTGTGTGTGTGTGCATGCATGTATGAGTCTCTGCATACATCTGTGTGTGTGTACTAGTCTGTTTCTTCCTATTCGACCTGCCTGTCTATTTGCCTTTCTCTCTGTCTGTTTTATAAATCTATCTGTCTGTCTGTCTGTCTGTCCCTCACCCTGTTCCTTCCTCACTTTTGTGCATTCTCTTCAGCACTCTAAATAATCTTTCTTCTCTCCCTGACTGACATTCTTTATTACTCTCTTTCTCTTTGTCTATATTGCTTATTCTCTCTCTCTCTCTCTCTCTCCACACCCCCTCTTTCTTCCTTCCTCTTTATCTTTGCCAGTATAACCCCTCCCCCTATCTTTCTCTCACTTTATACCTGTACTATAGCTATCTCCTCTCTCTCTCTCTCCTTTACTCTCTCACTCTTTACTTTCTGACTCTCTCTCTCTCTCTCTCTCTCCCTCTCCATCCCTGCCTCTCTTTCTCTCTCTCTCTTCTTTCCTGCCATCTTCTCCCACACTCAGGCATTGTCTTATCCCACAAGAGCCGTTCTCTTTGTGTGAGACAACATTTCACATGTGTCTGCTCAGCGCCTGAAGAGGGCTTCTCACCGCGAGGAGGAGGGAGGGAGAGATGGAGAGATGGAGAGAGACACACAGAGAGGAAGATGGAGAGTGAGCAATAGAGAGAGAGAGAGCTGAACCACGAGAGAAGGAGAGACAGACAGATGGCGAGGGAGGGAGGGCGAGAGAGAGAGAGAGAGCGAAATAGAAAGACGAATTGGGAGAGAAGGAGAGACAGACGGCTAGAAAGAGAGGGTGTGCGAGCGAGCGAGAGAGAGAGAGAGAGAGAGAGAGAGAGAGAAACAAATCGGCAGAATAGGAGATACTGACCAACGGGATGGAGTGCGAGAGGGGGGCGGGTGGTGCAGAGACTGACTCACTGCCCGATGCAGCCTGGCCGCTAGGCCGACCCGTCAGTCACTGAGCCCGAAGCAGATGAGGCCCAGTAGGGGGCGCCCTCTGGACTCCAGTCCTGGCCCAACGCTGGCCCAGCACTGGCCCAGCTGAGTCCCAGAGGATCTGTGTGAAATGGTTGCGTGCCGTGTGGGCGGAGCCTGGGCGCAGAGCTGCGTTCCGTCTGTGTCGTCGTGGTAACCGGTGGCTGGGAATGACGTCACATCCGCCTGAAACCCCCAGTTGAGCGCGTTCCAGTTGTTATTAACAAGTCGTTAAGAACGGCATGCTACACTGCAGGTCTGTGAGGTTGGAGGCTCGGGGTAATTGGGACCATGTGGCTACAGTGTGCAGCCTCGCGCTAAGCGGCTCTCGGCTCTGCTTCTGCTTCTGGGCCGGGCTACCTGTGGGCGTGTCGGTGCGTGACGGACAGCTGTGGGCAGGGCAGTGGCGTGATGCGGTGACGTGTAGAGGTGCCTGAAGTTGCGGAGTCTTTGTTCTGCTTTTAATGCTCCCAGATTAAAGCATGGCTGCCGGGTCTGCCGGAGCTCAACCCTCGTCTAATTAATTGCCTGCTGTAATTAGCATATGAAACGTGTGTGTGTGTGTGTGTGTGTGTGTGTGTGTGTTTGAGTGTGAGAGAGAGAGTGTGTGTGTATGTGTGTGTGTTTGAGTGTGAGAGAGAGAGAGAGAGTGTGTGTGTGTGTTTGAGTGTGAGAGAGAGAGTGTGTGTATGTGTGTGTGTTTGAGTGTGTGTGTGTTTGAGTGTGAGAGAGAGAGAAAGAGAGAGAGAATTGTGTGTGTGTGTGTGTATGTGTGTGCCTGTGTCTGTTTGAGAGAGAGTGTGTGTGTGGGGGAGGACATTTTGTGTGTGTGTGTGTGTGTGTGTGTGTGTGTGTGTGTATGTGTGTGTGTATGTGTGTGCCTGTGTCTGTTTGAGAGAGAGTGTGTGTGGGGGAGAACATTTTGTGTGTGTGTGTGTGTCTGTGTGTGTGTGTGTGTTGCACTGGAGAACTGAGAGGTTGGGTGTTAATATTCACTGTGAGGAGAGCTGTGAACTCAACCCTCACCTTACACACACACACACACACCACATGCTGGGTGTGACATCAGAGCAGACGCGAGTAGAGTTTAAACGAGCTCCCCTTTCACCTGGGCTTTGCTTTGCCCTGATCTCTTTCAGGAAGTCATACTCACCTCTCGTTCAATATCTCTGCTCTCCTGCTAAAGTCCTATTTTATGTCTGTGGGCGTGCGTCTGTGTGTGTGTGTGTGTGTGCGTCTGTGTGTGTCTGTGCCTGTGCATGTGCGTGCGTGTGTGTGTGTGTGTGTGTGTGTTTGTGTGTGTGTGTGTGTGTGTGAGCGCTCAGTGCTGTGGGTCTAATCTGAGCAGGTACTACCACGATCACACACTATCTTGCACTACTGTCACACTGGTGTGTGGCACATAGCTGCATCCTCTAGTCGTCTTTCTTTCTTTCTTTCTTTCTTTCTTTCTTTCTTTCTTGCATGTGTTTTCAGCTCTGGCTTGAGTCAGTTACTCATGATGATGTTTGGTGTGTGTGTGAGTGCACAAATTGCAATTTTTCTGACCAATATTGCAACTGCGATTTGCGATATGATTTTTTGAATGTCAATGAATTGATTCAGTTCAGTATTCCAAATGTGTCTTTAATTTGTGCCACCCCTGATTGGTGAGCACGCCTAGTGCACAGGAAGCACAGCACCTCCGACTAAATGTGAAGCTCACCAATCAGAATTTCTGTGTCTCTCACACACTAAGCACACCCACCAAACAGACGTGGCACAATCAGGGAGGATGACATGAATATAAAAGTCAGAAATATGACAGAAATAACTGTGCACGATTATTTGTAGCTTTTGCGATTGGGCAATTGCGTTGGTTAAGTATAAGTATATATACTCTTGATCCTGTGAGGGAAATTTGGTCTCTGCATTTATCCCAATCCGTGAATTAGTGAAACACACAGCACACAGTGAACACACAGTGAGGTGAAGCACACACTAATCCCGGTGCAGTGAGCTGCCTGCTACAACAGCGGCGCTCGGGGAGCAGTGAGGGGTTAGGTGCCTTGCTCAAGGGCACTTCAGCCGTGCCTACTGGTCAGGGTTCGAACCGGCAACCCTCCGGTTACAAGTCCGAAGTGCTAACCAGTAGGCCACAGCTGCCCACTTTTTATTTATTTTTTTTAATTTTATTTTTTTTATAAGTATATACTCTTTATTCATATTGCGATTCATATTATATTATTCATATTGCGATTGCGATAATTGTGCAGCCCTAGTTTGGGGCGATAGGTTATTTTAGGTTTTACACACACACACACACACCACCACACACACAGACACACAGACCGACGCACAGACAGACACACATGCACAGACAGACAGACAGAAATTATTCCAAATTGGAAACTTTAATGGAGTTAAAGGAAATTATGGGAATTAACTGGAAATTTTGGGTAATTCATACAAACTGTTTCATATACAAAGATTAACATTTTGTTTTGTAATAAGCAATATGATTTGTATGTTAGTATTTTCGCTTAGCTTAGCATACACAGCTAGCTAGCATGCTAGCGGGAATCCTATTCTCTGCCTATTGTTTACTAGCGTGCTAAACTAGCAACACTGAACTGCCCAAGATACACCACACCACTCAACAACAAAATCCGATTGGTTGAAACCTTTTTTTCCCATGCACATGAACGCACCATAGGTTTCCTTTATGTCTAGCCTATGCTGATTGCTGTGTGCATGTGATTGACTGATGTGCAGGGTAGAAATTCGACTGAAATTGCATTAAATCAGGTTGTTTTAACTAATATTATGCTCAAGATGGGGTTTTGTCCACTACATTTAAGTTCCCTGTTATAGACTAATTTGCCATATTAAAAATTCCCAGTTTATTCCCATTAATTCCCGTTTATTCCTGTTAATTCCCATATATTCCCGTTAATTAAGTTTCCAACTTCCAACAAGCCTGTGGTTGCATTTCCTCTTTGCTGGTCTGCCAGACAAACCTGTTGATATGGTAGAGGAATCTCAATTTAGTAGTACTAACCTCATATGATTTTCTATACGGTGGAGAATCTCAATTTAGTAGTACTAACCTCATATGATTTTCCATACGGTTGAGAATCTCAATTTAGTAGTACTAACCTCATATGATTTTCCATACGGTTCAGAATCTCAATTTAGTAGTACTAACCTCATATGATTTTCTATACGGTGGAGAATCTCAATTTAGTAGTACTAACCTCATATGATTTTCCATACGGTAGAGGAATCTCAATTTAGTAGTACTAACCTTATATGATTTTCCATACTGTAGAGGAATTATTTACATGTATTCATTTAGCAGACACTTTTTTCCATATTACAAATTTAGTAGCAGTCATGATTTTCCTGAATGGTGACACTCCTGAGTCATCTGCGCAGTGAATCGTGTGTGTGTGTGTGTGTGTGTGTGTGTGTGTGTGTGTGTGTGTGTGTGTGTGTGTGTGTGTGTGTGTGTGTGTGTGTGTGTGTGTACTCAGTTCAGTGTCCTCCCTGAAGGCCCCAGATGACTCCCGTTTGCTAGTTCCTCTGCCACCCTGGTGTCATGTGCAGTAGAATAGCCCCCTCCTGAACTGATGCCTCTGTGTGCTCCAGGGAGCTGGGGGGGGGGGGGGGGGGGTGATGGGGGTGGCGGTGGTCAGGCCTTTGGCCTCTGTCAAGGGCCTTCTGACACTGTGTGAGTTGCCCCTGTGTGAGTTTTTTTCGCAGGCTGGGTGACCAGTTCTATAGGAGTGGATTGACTTGCGCTGAGTGGCCTTGTCCCTTTGTGGTGTGTGTGTTCCGCAGGCTGGGTGACCAGTTCTACCAGGAGGCCATCGAACACTGCCGCAGCTACAACGCTCGCCTGTGCGCCGAGCGCAGCGTCCGCCTGCCCTTCCTGGACTCCCAGACAGGCGTGGCCCAGAACAACTGCTACATCTGGATGGAGCGCCACCACCGAGGCCCTGGTGCGTACATTACTGTGTGTGTGTGTGTGTGTGTGTGTGTGTGTGTGTGTGTGTTGCTTGCCACTTTAACTGCTACACCTGGATGTAGTGACACCATCGAGGCCCTAGTACTTACATTACTGGGATTGTGTTTGTGTGTGTGTGTTTCTTGCCACTAGCCATTTTAACTGCTACACCTGGATGTAGCGACACCATCAAGGCCCTAGTACTTTACGTTACGGGAAGTGTGTGTGTTGCTTGCTATTTTAACTGCTACATCTGGATGTAACAACATCTTCGAGACCCTGGTGCATACATCATAGGCAGGGATTTTTGTGTGTGTGTGTGGGTGTGTGGCTTGCTACTACAACTGGTATGACACCATCAAGACCCTGGTGCATACATCATAGGGTGTGTGTGTGTGTCTATGTGTGCTTATGTGTGCTTGTGCTTGTGCTATTGGGTTAGGCCTTGTGTCTGTACGTATATGTGTGTGTCAATACACAAGCTTGACTGCAGGACAGATGTACGCCTACCTGCCTCACTGTTGGAGGAAGTGTGTGTGTGTGTGTGTTGCTGTGTCTTCATTTTTGTGTGCGTGATATATATAAACGTGTGTGTGTGTGTGTTGATATATCTGTGTGTCTGTACACAGGAATGACCGCGGGTCAGATGTACACCTACCCAGCACGTTGCTGGAGGAAGAAGAGGAGGCTTCACACCTCTATGGATCCACGCCTTCGGCTGTGTGGGCTGCAGCTCGGTGAGAATGCACACACACACACACACACACACACACACACACATATACACACACACACACAAATCGACTTGCTATGTTCCTCCTCTCTCTCCGACATGTACTCACTTATGACCATATAATGTTAACTCTTAACACCTTCACACCACACACAGCCCTCTGTCTCTCTCTCTGTCCGTCTCTCTCACACAAGCGCACACACACACGCACACGCACACACACACGTGCTGCAGGCTGTGGACTTGGCCTCCCAGTATCTGTGTGAGCAGGCTCATGCCAATTTCGTCAGTTTCCTGACGGTAGAAATAGCTGTGACTGTGTTCAGTGCACACACACACACATACATGTGTGCACACACCCACACACACACACACTTGCACTTATACACATAAACATGCACTCCAGCCTAGTCATTTGTCACTTCAACCCTGCCTGTGAACTCCAAACCCCCTCCTCTCTCTCTCTCTCTCTCTCTCTCTCTCTCTCTCTCTCTCTCTCTCTCTCTCTCTCTCTCTCTCTCTCTCTCTCTCTCTCTCTCTCTTTCTCTCTCTCTCCCTTTCTTTTCACCCCCCCCCCCCCTCAACCCACACACACACACACAGACAAACTTCCCCTGACACACACAGCAGACCTGCACGAATTGTAATGTGGTTAACGCTAATAGCCCTGCCTCTCCTGTATTGATACCACAGTGGTTTACGAGAGACTCTGTTTATTAAATCAAGTGTGTGTACTCTGCGTCTTCACGTTCTCTACCTAGCAGTAGCCCTCACAAGCAGTGTGATTAAATCACCTGGGTGAAAACACACTCTTTTAATATTTGGATAAGAGCCTGTGGTCGTGTCTGCCAAGATGCTAACCGTATTTCTGAGGGGAATGAAATTGTAGGCCTGGGAGCACTGTGGAGGAGGGG
>NW_027468680.1:6487289-6517289 GCF_046254945.1 Alosa pseudoharengus
GAGAGAGAGAGAGGGCGGGCATTGAGAGAGGGAGAGAGAGAGATACAGTGAGATACAGTGATAAAGAGAGAGGGAGAGAGAGAGATACAGTGATAAAGAGAGAGGGAGAGAGAGAGATACAGTGATAAAGAGAGAGGGAGAGAGAGAGATACAGTGATAAAGAGAGAGGGAGAGAGAGAGATACAGTGATAAAGAGAGAGGGAGAGAGAGAGAGTGGTGATGGGCAGAGAGAGAGAGAGAGATACAGTGATAAAGAGAGAGGGAGAGAGAGAGATAGATGTTGGACATTGAGAGAGAGAGATACAGTGATAAAGAGAGAGGGAGAGAGAGAGAGTGGTGTTGGGCATTGAGAGAGAGAGAGAGAGATACAGTGATAAAGAGAGAGGGAGAGAGAGTGGTGTTGGGCATTGAGAGAGGGAGAGATACAGTGATAAAGAGAGAGGGAGAGAGAGAGAGTGGTGTTGGGCATTGAGAGAGAGAGAGAGATGGAGTGATAAAGAGAGAGGGAGAGAGAGAGAGATAGATGTTGGGCATTGAGAGAGAGAGAGATGAAGTGATAAAGAGAGAGGGAGAGAGAGAGAGTGGTGTTGAGCATTGAGAGAGGGAGAGATGGAGTGATAAAGAGAGAGGGAGAGAGAGAGAGTGGTGTTGGGCTGGCAGGCAGTCATGCCTCCTGCTCTATTTATAGCGCGTCTCCCAGGGGAGGTGAGGCTGGCTGTCTAGTCAGCTCTGAGCGCGCTCGGAGAGAGAGAGGCAGCAAGTGCATGCACAATGGAGCACCAATCAAACCAAACCAACATAGCTGTGATCTGATCCGATCTCGTCCACTCCTCTGTCTCCTCTCCAGAGTCTCTCCACACACCTCCTCTGTCCTCGCACCTCCTCTCTCCACACACCTCCTCTCTCCTCGCCCCTCCTCTCTCCACACACCTCCTCTCTCCTCGCACCTCCTCTCTCCACACACCTCCTCTCTCCTCGCCCCTCTGTTTGAGATGATGCAGAACAGAAACTCCTCTCGTGTATTCTCAGAGAGAGTGAGAGAGAGAGAGAGGGAGAGGGAGGAAGGGAGGGAGAGAGGAAGGTGATGGAAGTATGTTTACTGATATAGTCTCTTTGGTGTATTACTGCTCTTTGTGGTTCCACTGCAGTCTGTGTGTGTGTGTGTGTGTGTGGTGTGGAGGGCGGTGTGGGTTGTGTGGACATTTAGTATTTCCTTTCTATGTGGTGTGCTGGTTTGTGATTTTGGCGTTTGGGTAAGGATGTTGTAAAGATAGAAACGGAAATGGTGTGTGTGTGTACAAACAGTGTTTGTATTCAATCCTTCTGAAGGTGGTGCAACCTAATGTATGTTTCTAGAAAGATGCCGCTTTCCCAGTTTTTCGAATGTCTGTTTATTCAGGCAGAACCACACATGTCTGTGCTAGCTTCAGCTACACAGCTAAGGTGATAATACTGTACATGGGGCAACTTCTTGAGCAATGTTGCTGGGCAACAACATAACCAGTTCCATGTATTCTGATTGGATGATCATTAAAATGTGCTTACTGATTACTCAAGTTAAGGAAAAAAAATGTTGTTCAAAATCAATGGGGAAAGTGCCTTAACCAAAATACTTGGGAACATTGGCAAGCGGCAATCGTAACGCAACGCTCAGACCATAATAAGTTCTATCTCGTTCCTAAGTAACACAAACAGTTTGCCTACACTGACATTTGAATACGCTCGCATTGCGCTTTGAAAGTTGAACCAAGTTCAATGCTCAGCTTGTTCAACGCTAGTGTTCCACTAGCGCTGCCGCCGTTCTGCTGCCGAACCGTAGAGAACAATAGGAAACCTGCCGCCGTTCCGCTGCCGAACCTTAGAGAACAATAGGAAACCTGCCGCTGGTCAGTGTGATCTCCGCCTTAAAGTCCTACTCAGTTATTATTCTTCCTAGCTTATTCTCCTGCTCTGCAGCCTGCTCTTCGGTCTGCAGTAAGCCTAGCATCTGAAACCAAGAGCAGTTCAGACATTAAAGGTTGTATCAGCGATTTCAGGCCCAAAAAAGGCCCAAACATAAATTATCACATTCATCTAATCTTTCCTAACAATCCGCTAGCTGTCTGCCTCATAAGCAGGCCGTCAAAAAAAACGCGTCTCTGCAGTAAGCCTAGCATCTGAAACCAAGATCAGTTCAGACATTAACTCAACAGGTTTCTACTCCTTTGGCCATACATGCTGTCACCATTTACGTCATTGAAACACCAATAATTATTGCTACGGCCTAGGGAAGCCGGAACAATAAAGGGGGACAGAGCCGTGCAATTTGCCATGCAAAGTCGGATTTATTTCACAATCGATAGTCCGGTCAAAGTAACGAGAGCTAAGTCAGCAGGTATAGAGTCGGTAATCAGTCGTGTCTGGGGTGTTGGGATGCGTGGAATGTGCTGTGTGCATGTTGCATGTTCTAGTGTGGAGTGAAGAACGAAGAGGCCGCGGGACCAGCTAGACCCTCCCAATATGCTCGGCTACACCTGTGCGCCGGAGTAGCCGAACAGCTGTTGGGTGGTCGCCCAGCCCACGGACACACCTGAACCTAAAATTTAGCGGGGAGCAGACACAAAGAATGACAGACAAGGCCTAATGGCCATCACATTTCCCCCCCCCATAAGAACCCCCACCCCCCCAGGATTTCAAAAGACTTATACAATATACAGACAAACAGGCAGATTTAGCGGATGCTTTTATCCAAAGCGACAAAAATGAGGAATAACATTCAAGCAACAGTGCAGAGGAGACCTGCAGACCTTCGGTAGAAATGAATGCTGCATCAATCAATACTGGAGAGTGCAGGATGAGAGTGCAGACGTTATAAGTACTACTCAAAGTGTGGTGGAAGAGGAAGGAGGTAGAGGTGGTGCTATCATCAAAAAAAAAAACATGGGCCTCTTGCATGCTGCGCTGAATGCTAAGCAGCCCTATTAAACACTATGAAGCACATTAGGAAATTCCACAGTGAAGACAGCACTGATATGTATGAGAGAGAGCGAGAGAGAGAGAGAACACCTTTAGAGACCGGTCAGTAGACTAACAGGCTGAGATGACCTCTGTAAATGATGCACTGACCCCACATCCTAACATGCTTAGCATCCAGAGACAGGCTCCAGGGTGTCACACGCACAAACACACTCTCTCTCTCACACACACACATATGCATAAGCAAACACACCACTCTGTTTCATTACCACTGCACACACAGCTGCAACTCTGTCATTCAAGTAAAAACAATCAGATGTTTGTGCTCCAGATGTTGTATACTCAGTGTGTGTGTGTGTTTGTGTGTGTGTGTGTCTGTGTGTATGTTGATCTGAGTGTTCATGTTAACATCTGTTTCCCTGAGTGTTGGTATGAGATTGTTTATTTACTGCTGTATTTATGTGTGTTTGTGTGTGTGTACGTGTGTTTGTCTGTCTGTGTGTATGTTACTCTTTGTGTGCGTGTTGGTACGAGACTGTGTATTTATTTACTGCTCTGTGTGTGTGTGTGTGTGTGTGTGTGTTTCCAGATGGAGGGCTGTCTGCCAGGGAGTCTCTCCCGTCCCAGGGCACCACTCTGGAGGCACTGCTGAGGGGGGACGCCCTGGACAAGAGGAGCCGGGACCGAGAAGAGGAGAGCCTACTGGAGATCCAGGTGGGGGCACCACACACCAGCCGGCTCAGGGCCTCATCTGGGCCTTATTTGGCCCTGATCTGGAGCTGATTGGCTTAGGTACACATAATGTGAAGATGCATTCTGGAGTCCTGCACAAGAATGATGCTAGCGTTCCGTAACCCCTGTGGTCATAAATCATGACTCGGTTCCAAGGGGAGAAGGAATATTCTAGAACTTTTAGAACACTTAGGCATTTCTGTCCATGGTCACCATAGCTATGGAGGGGTTAATCCTCTCAGAAGAATTGATTTTGCCAGGATGGTGTAGGAGAGCTTTAGGTTTTTAAAGAATGCGTGAGACTCCTCCATAAGGGTTTGCACTGTATTGACCATATGCTTCAACCACAGTACAAAGCCTGTGTGTGTGTGTGTGTGTGTGACTGTGCCATTTCTTCACTCACCGGAGTCTCCATTAGCCCTCAAGGCCAGCTGTGCTGCACGGCTTCTCTCTTTGTTAAAGGCAGCAGAAGGCACAGTGGCATACGTGCACACACGGCTTTGTTCATTGTGGTTTGGGGCTCACAGCTCCCTGGAAGTGTGAACAGTCATTAGGTATCTTACAATGACCGACTTGCTTTACATAAATGAATCTCTTGAATACCACTTGCAATCATAACAGAATTCTCTGAAGGACCACGTTAAAAAAAAGTCCCTAATGAGGATGGAAATGACAAAGTCCTTAGTATGGCTGTGAGTACCTGGAACAGCCAGGTGCAGACTACAGCACGGCCGCGGAGTCGTGTGTGTGTGTGTGTGTGTGTGTGTGTGTGTGTGTGTGTGTGTGGCCAGTACAAGTAGAGCTGGGGTAGTCGTGTGTGTGTGTGTGTGTGTGTGTGTGTGGCCAGTACAAGTAGAGCTGGGGTAGTCGTGTGTGTGTGTGTGTGTGTGTGGCCAGTACAAGTAGAGCTGGGGTAGTCGTGTGTGTGTGTGTGTGTGTGTGTGGCCAGTACAAGTAGAGCTGGGGTAGTCGTGTGTGTGTGTGTGTGTGGCCAGTACAAGTAGAGCTGGGGTAGTCGTGTGTGTGTGTGTGGCCAGTACAAGTAGAGCTGGGGTAGTCGTGTGTGTGTGTGTGTGTGTGTGTGTGTGTGTGGCCAGTACAAGTAGAGCTGGGGTAGTTGTGTGTGTGTGTGTGTGTGTGGCCAGTACAAGTAGAGCTGGGGTAGTCGTGTGTGTGTGTGTGTGTGTGTGGCCAGTACAAGTAGAGCTGGGGTAGTCGTGTGTGTGTGTGTGTGTGTGTGTGTGGCCAGTACAAGTAGAGCTGGGGTAGTCGTGTGTGTGTGTGTGTGTGGCCAGTACAAGTAGAGCTGGGGTAGTCGTGTGTGTGTGTGTGGCCAGTACAAGTAGAGCTGGGGTAGTCGTGTGTGTGTGTGTGTGTGTGTGTGTGGCCAGTACAAGTAGAGCTGGGGTAGTCGTGTGTGTGTGTGTGTGTGTGTGTGTGTGTGTGTGTGTGTGGCCAGTACAAATAGAGCTGGGGTAGTCGTGTGTGTGTGTGTGTGTGTGTGTGGCCAGTACAAGTAGAGCTGGGGTAGTAGCCAAGTCATTTTTATTTGTGAAGCATATTGTTTTACACAACTTTTTTTGTCGAGTTTCTCCTAAGTGCTCTTCTGTCATGGCAGATGGACTAAAAATACATCTAAGTGTGAATATGTGAATAAAGGGTTACTCAGACTGCCTGCCCAGTGACTGTGTGCAGATGTAAATATGAATGGAGCAGACAGCAGACAGTTACTGGACCACACAGACCAGACGGATTCACTAAGAGCTCCTACACCTCAGTACAAAGACAGTGGTGTGTGTGTGTGTTTGTCTGTGTGTGTATGTTTGTCTGTGTGTGTGTGTGTTTGTCTGTGTGTGTGTGTGTGTGTTTGTCTGTGTGTGAGAGAGAGAGTTCTCTTTTGGTCTGGAGCCATGGCCAGAGTGCTGTGGAGAACCAGTTGATAAGTATGTCAGTTTGCTGGTCCCATGCTGTGTGTGTGTGTGTGTGTGTGTGTGTGTGTGTGTGTGTGTGTGTGTGTGTGTGTGGAGCCAGAGAGCACTGATAAATTTGCTGATAAGTTTGTCAGTCTGCTGGTCCCATGTTGTTTGAATCAGTGTGTGAGTGTGTGTGTGTGTGTAGCCAGAGAGCAGAGGAGAACCAGCTGAGCGGTTTGTCATGTTGCTGGTTCCATGTTGTGTGAAGCTGTGTGTGTGTGTGTGTGTTTGTGTGTGTGTGTGTTTGGAGTGCTGGACAGAAGCAGCTGATTTGATTTGTTGGGTTGCTGGTCCCATGTTGTGTATGAATGAGTGAGTATTTTAGTTCAGGGGGTTCAGAGCTGTTTCTGTAAACTGTGGCAGAGAGCATAGTGACTTCATGATGTAGGAGGGGTGTGACGCCAGGCGCTCACTGATGGGCCAATGACGTTTCCGTTCCTGTCAGTGTAGGTGGGATAACACTGTCTCTCTCACACACACACACACACACACACACACACACACACACGCACACACACACACACACACACACACACCAGGCTCAACCCTCTCAGTGCTGGAGGTGTATCACTTCACTCCTGCCTCACGATCAGGCTCATCTGATCCTGCTGTATACTTAGCAGCCTTAACTAGATGAGATGGTGGAGAGAGATTATTAAATCAGCAGTTGGCCCCGGCCCTCTGCTGGAGGATGGCACTCTTTGGTGCAGAATGCCTTGCTTTGCACAGAAACCAAACTATGGTCTTCAAGCATGAGAAGAAGCCTATGGTGTGAGTCAGTGTAGAAACTGACTAGACATTTGATCTCGATTCACACACTTGCGTTTGTTGGCATGACTCCAGATTCTGTTTCCTGCTAACTAATGAGAAAGTTGAGCTGCTCCTCTAAGTCATGGCCATGTCGAGTGGTCACTTAACAAATGCCCTCATGAATTACCCCCTGAGAAGCTGAATTCAGGACATTTCTCTACGACCTCCTTCATGAAGGGGCAATCTTACACATTCTGCTGTGAGTCATTATAGTGTGTATCCCATGTAATGCAGTTGGATATATTCTGTTTTGTTTAAGTAGGAGCTTCAGATAGATGGTTACAAATGTCTGCCATGTAAAACGCTTTATACTAAAATGTGATTAAAATGCCTGGGGCTGCTTGAATCTTACACATTTTACTAATCAGCTCAAGCAAAAATGTTATTTGGCGAGAGAAGGGAACGTTTGATCCCCAAACTCTAAATGTTTCTCTCTCTCTCCTCTCTTCTCTCTCTTTCCTCTCCTCCACTTCCATTCCTCCCTCCCTCCACTCTCATCAATTATAGAGGGTTCTAGAAGCCGACGCGCAGGAAGACGGTTACCATGACGACGACGACTTTGAAGTGGACACGCCGAAGCGGAAACACAGAGGCAAAGGCAGAGTGAGTGATTGACGAGAGAGAGAGAGAGAGAGAGAGAGAGAGAGAGAGAGAGGTGGGATGCACTATCCAGCAAGTAAAGTGTTTGAAAGCACACCTGCCTTAGCGGTGTATCATACAAACAGGACATCCTTAAGCTGGTGTTGAAGATTCATCTTCTCCTCTTGAGGTTAGCAGGCACAGGTGTTTGTGTGTCACACACACACACACACACACACTCTCTCAGTGCTTCCTGTTGTGTAGTCTGTCTATGAGAAACCGACTGACTTTATCAGACTGATCCGATCCGCTGGATCGTTTCAGTTAGTCAGACACAGACTTGTGTGGTGAGGCAGGGGAAACCGGCAGCCTGAGACATGAAATGATCAGAGACCCTTCAGCTGCATCGGCTCTGCAGCACTTTACAGACAGAGTGGCGAATACATAATCAGAGTCTCTGATGCCCCCCCCCCGCACACACACATAGTTTGAAAGACAAAGCAGCAGTTAAACCTTAGCTACTGGTATCTACCGGTTTCTGGGCTTATTTGCATATTTCTTTTCCGTTTTACTCTTTGCAAGTGAAATAGGATTATTATCTTGGCTCTGTGTGGATGAAAATATTTAAATCATAAAAGATCTTTTCTTTTCTCTCCGTATGTTTAATGAAATGTCCACTAAGAGTGCAACAGGATAGAACGCTACAGACTCCCTCGGGGGTCTCAGGGGATGGGGTTACCCAAGTACTCCGATGCAAATTAAAGCTCTGATTACTTACTCTTTTTAAAGTTGGGCTTTGCATTTTTGCATTAAAAATCGAGGGACCTCTATCCCCACTCTTAAGTTGAGGAGACATTTTCTTTATCCCTGTGCACGACAATCATTTGTACTGACCTGGGAGCTCTTATCAGTCCAAGGGCGTTTTTTCTACCAACCGAAAACTGATTCTTGAAACCGCTCCGTTCAGTGTTCTTCGAAACTTGGTGCCGTGTAGTGAACCGCCCAGCATTTCCACCACTTTTGAACGGAAACAAGGATGCGTCATTAACAGAGGGTGTTATTTGCCAACTGTTCAATGACGTGCCATCTCTGAAACTTACTGAAAAATACTGATGTACAGTATTTTTGGCTAAAAATTCTCCAAACAGTTCAACATCTGGAGCTTGAACCAAAACAGTGTTGGTTCTCTGTTGGTAGAAAATGCCTGCTGGTGAAGGGCGATGCAGAACCTGCTGTTTGGGTGCCTCAGCTTGCCTGGAAATGATAAGTGTTGTGTTTTTAACTGTGGATAAAACAAACAGACAAACAAACAAACAAACAAACAAACAAGCAGCTCTATGGGCCTCCTGGGATGCTTGTTTTGGATGTTCTTTTCTTGTATGTCATGGCACGTAAAAACAAGGCCAAAAAGCATTCAACCGTCAGACCACAGTGTCTGTGCTGTTTGTTTTTAGCTTGTGCCAAGATGGAGCCATTTTAGGGCCTGCAGAATTGCACAATGCACTGTAACTTTGAAGAAACCAGTTGAGCTTTAGAGAATTGACTTTGAGGAAAAAGCCAAGTATTTAAGCCCAGTAGCTAGATTCCCACTGTGGAGTGAAGATTGGCCTTACTTTGGGTCCACAGATGCGGTCAGGTTTAGGCTTAAAGATCCCAACTCAGCAAAAGAGCAGAAAGAAGCTGTTGTGACAATTATGGCCAATTATGACAGTATTGAGAGTATGTGGGAACAGTGGTAGTGTTGCCGTCTGCTGTCTTCCCGGTATCAATCCCTGAACTTGCTGTTGCGAGGCTGTGCCCCTTTCATTAAAAGCATATGCTAAATACCAGTCACATTAAACTACTTATTAGAGTTCAACCAGTAAACTCCAGTTGTAGTTCCATATGATAATATGTAAACGTCTGCACACATTTTATTGTTTTTTTTGGACACAGGTGGTTACAGTAGTAAAATGTTATGGAAGTCCACCACTGGTGCTCCTATTGGTCCATCTGCCTGGACCTGAGGCTGTACTGTAGCCCTGAGCTTTCTCTCTTTTCCTCTCTCTCTCTCTCTCTCTACCTGTGCAGGGTCGAGGGTCCGGCCGCCGAAGGAATGATGCCCACTCGACAGACGACCAGGACAAGCCATACGTCTGTGATAGTAAGTGCCCCAAGCCCAGCAGTCCACAGTCAGCTCTGCCAACGAATTACACCCCATCAAGATTCATTACAGACATTCGCAACTTTAATCAGCTCTGGCTGGACATAAATTGATGCTCATCTGAAAACATCACCCCAGGCAGTAGTCTTCATCACATGTATGTGTGTGTGTGTGTGTGTGTGTGTGTGTGTGTGTACAGGGGATGATGGTGCTGTAAGTTGATTGTGGGGAATGTAGATTAAAACTGTAATACTCAGATGACACCCTTATAGGTCTGTTGAGTCAGAGTTGTAGTAAAGGCAAAACGTCTTTTTAGCAGAGTTCACTTTCAATACTGGCATTGAGCCAATGTTGATGTTGAGCCAAGGACCACTTCCTTTAGGCTGAATATGGAGATCAGAGGTGCGTTCAAATTCAGCGAACAGTGGCGAACGTATGTGGCACACATGTTTTCTAGTCTGAACAGTTCAATTATAACGATTTGGTGTACGCATTCCACTTTAACAGTAAGCCTTCGTCCAACTCCACTGTATGTTCACGGAGAACTACCTCCTCAAAACCGAGTGGAGATCTTAAGGCAAAAAGAAACACGAATGTTCGCCTATATTTGCGAATTTGAACATCCCTTAGTAATGGCAGTCTCCCTCCTGAAATCTTCCTAGTTCAGACACTCCCCAGCCCCTCAGGGTCTTTTTCAGTAAGGGGATCAGCCCGCAGTGACGGTGGTTTCAGGTGCTCTCCTGCATGCAATTTACATGTTGAAATCCACCCAAGCAGATAAGGTTGCCCCCCCACCACCACCACCACCACATACACCCACACCCACAATGCAATGATCACAGACTTCACAGTGAAGCGTTTACTCATGCTTTTTTTCTTTCTTTTCTTTCCTGTCCTTTCTTTTATTGTTTTTTTTATTTTTTTCTTTTTTTTTTTTTGCTTTGTTTTTTTTCCTCTGTTCCAGACAGACACAAACAAAAGCGTAACTCAAAATCTTCGGCCTCAGGTATACCGAGCTTTTTTTTGTCTGCTTTTGGAAATTTGGTCTTTTTAGATGGAAACGAGGGCTAGAGGCTTAAGGATTGACACTGTTCAACCTCTCTGCCGCTGTGCACCCGTCCCCACAGTAGATGCATTCTGACCTGTCATTGCGCTGAGCCCTTGCTTAAAAAGGCCCAGCACCTTTGAACCCTTACCCATCAACACCAATCGCCCTCACGTGCACAGCAGAGAGACTATCACTTAGCTAAGATTGAGCTAGATGAATCATTCCACATATAACAAGACTTCATGGGAGAGTAGTCTCACTTTTTTTATATGCTGATGATCTGTATCTATTGTTTGTTTTTGAGCGCTGTCTTGGTTGCATCTTCTCATTTGTTGTTGTGTTTGTTTACAGTTTGTGGGAAGCGCTATAGGAACCGCACAGGGTTGAGCTACCACTACACTCACGCCCACCTGGAGGACGAGGGGGCAGGGGAAAAGGAGTCTGAGCCTTCACAGTCTCCGCCCATGCACCGTCCACACAGCCGAAAACGTAAGGCCACATGCCCTGCTTCTTCTCTCCTCCTGATTGGCTGCGGACCTCACAATGATCCGATTAGCTCTCTGTTATAGGTAGACCAGTCACCAGCATTTCCAAGACTGAGGTCTGAGTCGTTACTGTCTGAGATTTGTTAGAGAAATGTTATGAGCTTTTGAAATGCATTTATCAGAGAGCCCTTTGGAGGGGTGCGGGTTGTTAAAACGTCGTGCAGTCAGTATATTTTATGAAGTGAACATTTGGAGCCAGTCCTCAACTTTCTTCAGTCATTCATCATCTTCTTGGATGTTTGTGTATTCCAGATGGTTAAACCATATGAAAATAGTATTGATTCAGTCTCTGAGATGGCCGTGCCAAGCATTTAAGGCAGATGAAAGTGGTTTTGCTGTGGTAAATCACATGTCCCGGTGGGCTACTGCGTGATCTGGAGCTAATTGCCGTGATGATTTTAAGGCCTGTTCCTCTGGCCAGACATTAACATGTATGGCTAGAGATAGCATTGTTTAAGTTTAAAGGTGCTCTAAGCGATGCCACATGTTTTTTTAGGCTAAAACATTTTATGTCACTTACTGTAAACCTCACCTAGCCAACCGCTAGCTGTCTATCCTGAATACTCTGCAAAATAATGTGATCTCTGTGGACAGCCCAGGCTCCAAAAATGGCAACAAAAACGACCTGGGCAAACCTAGCCCATAAAAACATAACAAACTCTGCGTGTTTAGGAGAGTTTCAATTGCACGGGAGCAGCACGGGAGGGAGGGGGAGGAAGTAGCGAGCTAGCTCTCTGTTTTGTTTGAAAGTCAACAGAAGTGACGTTACCCAGCATCGCTTAGAGCACCTTTTAAGCATTCTACCCTGTTGGTCATTCACTATGCAGACACATAAGCGTCCGTCAGATGGATAGATAGATAGATAGATAGATACTTTATTGATCCCCAGGGGAAATTCAAGAAGTGAGGTTGGGTCAGAATGGTTGCACCATCAGTTTGCAGCGTGGAGCTGGAAATTTGATTTCTGAATGTTCTAAAGACTGTAACCAATAACTGCCAACATTGGCCATTGCGGTCCTAACAATGTTGGGGTTTGTTGGGGGCATTGTCTGGGCACTGTGCAAGGACTTTAAGTCTTTTAAGTGCACAACACACACACACACACACACACCTCACCTGTCTGACTTCCTATCTCACACAGATCCAAAAGGTCCGGACGGGAACCCTGTTCCCAACAGTAACTACTGTAGTATGTGCCTGGGCAAATCAGGCTCCAACAGAAAGATGAACAAAGCCGCAGGCTTGGCTCCCTGCTCAAAGTGTGGACGATCAGGTGAGCCTGTTCGATTTTACCCCCTTTCTCCCTCTCTTTCTTTCTTTCTTTCTTTCTCCCTCGGTCTTCCTCTCTCCTCCTCTCCCTCTCTCTCTCTCTCTCTCTCTCTCTCTCTCTCTCTCTCGCTCTCTCTCTGCACAGACAGAGCTATCCTAGTCCGGTCCAATCACAGGATCAGTGGTCATTGTGTATTGGTTTTCCTCATTGTGATTCGTGTCTGTCCCGTCATATTCAGCATGTGACAAAGCTCAGTGCTGTTGATTGCCCTGTCGATTGCTTCTGTCTGATCACTAAGTGTATCAGTGAGTGAACATATCACTCTGATAAGGGACGCGTGGCTCAGTGTTACTTCACAAACTTAAAAGATCTGTGAGTAATTGACACTCATCAGCTGCTGATCATTCTTCCACCCAAATCACTAGAAAGGAAAGTAAAGAGTACATTTGGCTTAGGGCCTATCTGTTAGCTTAGCTTTGTGATGGCGATCTGTTAAGTCTGACTATGTGTTAGCGTTAGCGTCTTATCTGTCTACTGGCCTGTCTCTTAGCTTAGCTATGTGTTAGCACAATAGACAGAGTAAAGCTATCTTTTAGCGTGGCCACGTGTTGACTTTCCCACCTATCTGTTTAGCCTTTGAGTTGTTAATCATCTTTGGAAAAAGTCGCTGTTTCACACACAACTAATGAAGCAATGGACCTAGTTATTCCTGAAAGTCACGCTGACTCGTAGCGTACGCTGACTCGCAGCGTCTGTGTGTGTTTGTTTGTGTGTGTGTGTGTCTGTCTGAGCAGGCAACGGTGTGGAGAAGGAGAAGCCACGGCCCTTTGCTGGCGCGGAGGAGCTCTTTGGCACCACGTCCGAGAGCGATACGTCCACCTTCCACGGCTTCGAGGAAGACGACCTCGATGACGAGCCCACGTCCAACGGCAACAAGAAGGCCGCACAGTGCAGATAGAGCGCACACACACACACACACACACACACACACACACACACACACTGACACATACACCCACCCACACACACACAGACACACACACATTCACACTTGCACACACTTACATACAGCAAACACAACAGGACCTTCTCTAACCAGAGACACTTTTAACAAACTCCTGTTAAACAAAGAAGAAAAATGAAGAAAAAAAAATACGCTGCTTTTTAATTGTTTTCCTGGCCGTTTTTGCAGAAAGCACAAATAATGATTTCAGCGAAGAAATGCAAGTTTTCTTTTATGATTACTGGAAACTTTAAGCCTTTTTGAATAAGTTATAAACTTGCTTTTTTATTATTGTTATTTAAATAAGGAGAGTGTGAAGCTGACAGACTGGGTGTCCTGATGAAAGAGGCGCTCTTCGTGTGAAACAATGGAACTGTTTGTCTTTCGGGATGCTTTTCCCCCCCTTGTAGGACAAATTTCAACTTGTTTTTGCAAACAAGAACACTGGAACATGTGGATTTAATTTTATAGCGTTTCTGGGATAATTTGCCAGCTAAATTAAATTTTTTAAAAATAAATTATAAATAATAAACAGTTGATGTAAGAGAGAAGTCAGAAGGAACTTCTGCTGTACGTTGACCTATTCCGTGAGGAAATGCTTATGGAAGGAAGAGGAATACATGAGTCGACTGTTTTTGGATTACTGGGCTTTTACTATGAGTGGGTGAGACGGTCAAGAAGTTGACATCATCCAGTCCAACGGGTTTTGCATTGACATTTGGGGAAGGGTCACTACTCTGATGACAGCGCAGTGAAGGTAAGGGTTAGCATTGCTAAGCACTTCTGTCACATATCATAGGAGTCTGGGGGTCGTCATATTCTGAGATCTTCACAACACACTATGTCTCTAGAGGTTGCTTAGAAGTGAATATGTGCTTAAATATAAATGTAATAATGTACAGTGGCTTCAAGTGTTCATTGTGGTTGCCCATATAATCGTGTGTGTGTGTGTGTGTGTGTGTGTGTGTGTGTGTGTGTGTGTGTGTGTGTGTGTGTGTGTGTGTGTGTGTGTGTGTGTGTGTGTGTGTTTGAAGACCCAACTTTTCTGAGAGTGCCACCTCTCCTAGTGCTACATACAACTGGACATGCTTAATCTAGCATTTTCCACAACACTCTTCTCAATCCTGACTGTCCCTCCTTCCTCCCATGACTTAACTTTGCTTGAACTGGCATTCTATTCTATGCAAGTAGTAGTACTTCTTGCTGCATGTCCACTGCACCTTAACTGTTCCCTTTTTTGTAAGTTGCTTTAGATACAAGTATCAGCTAAATTACTAAATGTAAGTGTGTGTGTGTGTGTGTGTGTGTGTGTGTGTGTGTGTGTGTGTGTGTGTGTGTGTGTGTGTGTGTGTGTGTGTGTGTGTCTGTGTCTGTGTCTGTGTCTGTCTTCTTTGGGTTGTTGGCCGCACTCAAAGTCCCTATGCATGGCGGATGTGCTGAAGTCGGCATCACTGTCACACAGCAGTCAGATGACTGCACTGTGTGTGTGTGTTTGTGAGTGAGAGAGAGAGTTTGTGTGTGAGAGAGAGTGTGTGTGTGTGTGTGTGTGTGTGTGTGTGTGTGTGTGTGTGCGCATTACTTCCCAAGCATGTGCATCCAATTTAAAGCTACACACACACACACACAGGAAGCACTAAGCTATGACCTCAGATACTGTTACCGGGTGACACAATTACATTACGTTATACCCCTGTCATCACAGTTTGTCATTTCTCATCAATTCTGCAGTCTGATTAACAACAACAAAACTTCAGATCATATCGAATTGCAAGATATTGTACATGTACGATATATTGCAGTGTGCCTCAGTGAGCCTTGCTGAACCATGGAGCATATTTAACTCCATCTGCATTGTGTGGGTTTTTGCAAGGTGTTATGATGTCAGCTTATTCTATGTTCTGTCCTCGCTGGTGCATCACACTATCTCCCTTCTGTTTCTCTTGCAGGACACACTGCTGGGGGTTTGGGCATTCAGTCGGGGAGCTTGGTCGCTTCGTCCTCTGAACGGACAGATCTGCTGAGACCCCTGCAAACGCACACAGACCCCCTCAGACTCCTGGACACACACACACACACAGAGATTCCTATCCACCCTGGCAAACGCACACAGACCCCATCAGACTCCTCTGGACACACATACACATATATACACACACACACACACACCCACCCATCCACTCTCCTGCTATGCACCTAATACGGACACCAGACGTCAACTTGATGAACTCACGGGGGTGAACTGTGTGGATGAATACTGTACTTTTGAAGTACTTTCTTGTTTTTCCTTTTTTGTTTTTCTTCTGAAGCTTTTCTGACTGGTTTTCTGACTGGTCTTTTGAGTCTACTGGTGCCCCTTTTCATGTTCCCAGTGTAGAGGACTGATGTGGACCAAACAGTCTTACACAAGTGTCAGAAACAGTGGATCTAACCCTCTTTTGAGGAAAAAAAATGACATTTGACATTTGACAAATGAAGGATTATAAATGAAATCAAACTGATTTGTATTTAACAAGTGTCCATTCACCGCTTTTCCTTTTGAAGCACTTGTGTTTTTCTGTTTTTTTTTTTTTGTCTACCTAAAAATCTGCTTTGCTTACTATTACTGTAGGTGTCTTTGCACATGAGAGTAGTGGCCATGGAAGGATTAAAAGCCAGATTTAAAAAAAAAAAAAAAAAAAAAAAAGATCTAAAGCAAACAAACACACACGTACCAGACTCGATCCCTTGTCTATGCATGAAACGGACTAGAATCAGACAGGGCAAGCGTGGTCTGGCTACACTGTCACTGAATCAACGCTGAACTGTTGCAGTTGGGGTGCCTAAGGCTGCTGGAGGATCCCTGACCGAACTAACCAGGGATCACCTCATCAGCTCACACACAAGAGTCCCATAACACTGCTTTTCTAATCCCCTGCCCTGAAGGACGGAGGCTCCCGAGCAAAAAGCTACGCTAGTGGTGTTGGGGATTGAGGGTGTGCTGATGGGTGGTTCTGGGGCTTTGCTGTGGCCAGCTAAGGCTGCTAAGCTCAGCTAGGCTAGCGCAAATGTGAAGTGACACGTCAACGTCATTAAGTTCATCACTGTGCTTGGACTAGGATGCTCACAGGAAACCAAGTGTGACAGCCATAACTGAAGACACAGCCAGATCAGACACATACTCTCTCTCACACACAAACACGCACACACACACTCACTTTATTTCTCTCTTCCTCTCTGCTCTCTCTCACACACACTCACACAACCTCTGCCATGGTGCTTAACAATTTCAACAAATCAACAGTGACCTCTGATTAGTGCTACATCTACTAGGTATTGTCCCTCAGTCCCCCTCCTCCTCTCACTGTTTCTCTTCTATCTTACTGGGGCCATAGTTCAGACTCTCCCTTTAAAATGTGAAACGGGTTTAGACTCATTACCTACATTTTGCTTTTGCTTTAGTTGACCTAGAAGTATTTTTTTTTTGTAAGGTTGTTTGTGTCCCTGTGTCGTGGAGTGGAGTTGACGGACATTTGACCCGGACGCCTCGGCCTACTTTGGATCTTTTCTCCTGGGCCTGTGGTCTGGTCTCAGGCGACCACCCCCGCTCTGGACATGAGCACCAAGCTCAGGCATCTGATGTAAACTACTGTTGATTGCCCTTTTTTGACTCATGGTGGGGAGGGGGGGATCAGGGACAGAACTGGCTGCCCCCCTCCTTTCCTCCGCTTACTCCCTTGCACCCCCCACCACCTCCATGTCTGGTTACTACCTGCCTCCCTGTCGCATGATTGTGACCCCCCACCCCCCTTCCAGTGATGTGTATGGACCATTGCCATAAACACAGCAATAAGCTGAAATGCAAAAGCTTTTGTGTTCCACTGATGAAAGGCGATGGGATTCTAAGACAGTTACCACATATAGATTGGACAACAGTGTCTTCTTCAGCCTACTCTTTCAATGAAATAAACACATACTGTCAGCTCAACGTTGGAAAATGTTACTCTGTGTTGACCTGTATGAGTGCAGTAAAATCGGAGATGGTACCTCTTCATCCATCACTGTCACGCATCCTTCCCTGTTCATCTATGTCCACTCCTCTCCTCGACACATGCTCATAGTTTATTTTGGCTATAATTGTCGTTACATAGGCCTACCCACTCTTGCGGAAAAGCGTTGGATTAAAAGTTTGAGATTGTCTCTCTCTCTCACACACACACGCGCGCGCGCGCGCGCGCACGCTTTTATCCCTCAGGGACTCTGTTCCTAACAGTGAATAATTTTCCTGAAACGGGAGAAATGTGTGTTCTTCCTTCACCCCACTGTTTTGTCGTTCGAGTCACCATGGGAACTAACTAACGAGTGTAGAGTAGCATAGGAAAAAGGCCAGAAATGTCAGATACCCCGTTATTTTAGCAGTGGGCGCGCAGCGCAAAGATCAGTAATGTGTGGTTTGCCGGTGACATCCCTCAGCTATCGGATCATGGGCACTTCGAAACGTAGCCTAGCCTACTGCTCTTCTTGAAAGTCTGTTATCATTATCATCATGATCGTCGATTCCTTTGGATGGACGAAACGGTGGAATCATATGAATATATTGGCAAGCCTAGCCTCTATACCTCATAAAAGTGACATAGACAGCAATAAACCTGTGTGTTTTGTGTAATCCTGGACAGCTTCAGGAACAGGTACCAGGTGAATTATACGCTAACTGGTCGTTTTGTCTTCAGCTGTAAATATTGTAATGCAGATGGAACGAAGTCTTTGTTAGTGAAGATATTTTTTATTGTAATGACATTAAAATAATAAGACTATCAACTATCTCTGTTGGGATGTCTGGTTGACTTCATAGTAATCTTTTGACCAGTCTAATTGAAAAAAAGGTGACCATAAAAACTTTTCTGAATAGCCTAAAAAAGCTGATTGATCACGACTCCTCTGGACACACACACACCCATCTACTCTCCTGCTATGCACACCGTCAATGTTTGAGTTGGCATTAGCCAGCCTCTGCCCCAAGACTCATGATGCGGATATGCCTACCGGCAGTCGATTTGATTATGGAGCCACTATTGGGCTCGGCAGGCCTACTTCTGATTGGTAGCCTACATTAATATTCGGCTAGTTGCATGACGGCACTACGTGACTTCAAGGAATATAGTCATTGGCCACATTTACAGTTGAAATCGTACGGCCATCAATCAAAACCATCATCTTTTTAAATGCGAAATGTCACCATTACGCACGTCTCTTACTCCTGCTTTGATCCAAATGTTAATTGTGGTGAATTAAACTACTATGACATTAAATCATGCTTGGAAATGTTAATTAAGGGGCTGAACACAGATAGAGCATTAGATTGATCGATGGAGTGACAGAATGGACTAGTAGCCTAGGCATTGTTAAATTAATCAGCGTTGTTCAAATGCGAATATGTAAACAGGACGACGACAGCTTCGGCATGCCTCTGTTTTGGTAGTCATGTGATAGAGAGATCTATAAGAGGAAACTATAGCAGAATAATTTTAAACCATCTATGAAGACCAGCAGGCGTTCTCTGCGTTACACCCGAGCCCTCTATCCTATAAGTGATCCTGGGTTGAAGTGCTGAGCTATTCCCGGTGGTAAACCAAACGGGGTTACTGTGGCAAAAATGAACTTAAAAGCATTTTCCGCAATAATCCTTGTCTGAAGCCAGATTCATTTTCAGTAAATGATAGCCAACATTGACTCTTACAATGAACCTGCAGCTTTGTTGATTTAAAAGACCCAGATGGTGGCAGTTTGGATGAGGTGAGAAGCTTGACGTGAGGGAATCTTTGTTATGCAACCCATCCAGTCCGAGTGGGGTTTGTCTTGCAAAAGTGAAGCTTAGGAGGGGAGGGGGAGGGGGAGGGCCCAACCCCCCCCCCCCCGTTGGGTTTTTTGGTGGTGACACCCCAGGTTTCCCTCCACTTTTAAAACACTTATGTAAGCCTCTTTATGATCAAACCAATTCCCCTTGGGGATCAATAAAGTATCTATCTATCTATCTATCTATCTATCTATCTATCTATCTATCTATCGATCTATCCAATTTAAACAACTAAACCCAGGGTCTAGCCTGTAACTCACACGGAAATAAAACACCAAGATAATATTGACAAAAGAGATCATTTAAAAATACTTTCCAAATACATTCAGCATGCAATACTGTTAGGTTTCAGAACTTCATAGTTGCAGTTATCCAATTCAATCATGAGAGGTATCTGGCATCCATACAATGCAGTTGTGCCTCAATCGGAAACAGTATAGGAGGCAGACTGCACCGACTGGGTGGCTTCCATAGGAAGCATAAAGCATAATGGGAAAACAAAAAAGAAACACACATCAAGTCACAAAACCACACGCACACACACACACGCGCACACACACGCGCACACACACACACACACACACAGGCATCACATAATCTAGGCATTAACTCCTCTGTGTCTTTTGGCTTAGATGAAGCAGAAAAACTTTTTCCAGCCCCCGCTTGAGAAGGTCTTTGCGCGGCCCATAATTCCTAGTTTCCTGGCCCGATAGGCCTTGTGCTTGATGGCGGCGAAGATGGCCGAGTCAAAGGCCTCCTTCAGGTTATCCTGGGTCAGAGCAGAACACTCCACGTAGTCCTGCGCCCTTATTTGCTCGGCCAGGCCACGGGCCTGAGAGCTTTCTACGGGCTTAAACCGGAGCTGGTTCAGGTTGATGAGAACGTTGACGTCGTATCGCAGGTCAGCCTGGGTGCCAATGAGGATGATGGGTAACGTAGGATTGTGGGCACGTAGCTGGGGGATCCACTTGGTGGTGATGTTGTGGAAGGACGTAGGGTTGACCACACTGAAGCACAGGAGGAACACATCTGTGTGGTTGTAACACAGGGAGCGGAACTTGTCATACTCCTCCTGCAAGAAGAAATATGGGGTTAACAACTCCTACATCTAATCTCAAGAAGAAATATGGGGATAACATCTCATACATCTTGACTCTTGATTTCATTTGTCTAACCCAGACCAAGATAGCCCTCATTTGCATGGAGGTGAAGGGGGAGGGGAAGCATAGAACATCTTTGAGTAATTCCAGATAGGTGTTATGTCACAGTTTGAAAAACACTAAGAATGGTCCTCAATATTATAGAAGAATATGGAAACAAGACAACAGCCTACCTGCCCTGCCGTGTCCATCAGTTGAATTCGGACAGGTATCCCATCCACTGTAACCGACCCTGAATAAGGTTAAGTTAACAGTTCATTTTTACAAATCATGATCACAATGCACAAGGTCACACACCATGTGTGTATTTCAAGTAGTGATATAATCATAAACCTAGGTAAGTTATAATATTGAAACAGTAAACTCCTACAGGAAGAGCCTTATGACTAGTCTTCAAACAAAACAATAGCAAAAAGCTCTTCTTTCCAGGGCTTCAATGCGGTCTTTCCTAGTTTGTTCAGTGCAGTCTTGTCCAGCCAACTTGAAATAAACCCCACGTCTGTGCAACTTTAGATAACTTACCAGTAAAAACATCGAACGCTGTCTGGTGGTATTCATCGGGATAACCGTTGGCAATGTAGCTGATGATCATGCTGGTCTTCCCTACGGCTCCATCACCAACTAACATACAGCTGATGGTCGGGTCAGACTCGGTCTTTGCCTCTGCAACACTGCGACCCACCTCAGGTAACATTCCGACAGGTAGGTTAGCCTACTCCACACCGGGAACTGAGCTCTTCTGTCCAGTTGTTTCTGATAGTTACTGGATGCGTACAGTATGCCGACAAGAGTGCAGTAGACGACCTCTCCTTCAGACCCCAAATGTGTATCCAATCGCCGCGGACAGTGGTTTGATTTAAAACTGCCGCCCAATCGCCTCGGTTCTCGCTGCGTCACTGATTGCTTTGATGTAAAGTGGATACAATTGCCGGGGTCACACCCCTTGGCGAAGTCAGCACGTGGGAGGCAAATTTAAAAAGGGTTTAACGTTGTCTACGTTAAAGCGTTGTCCAATGAACTAGTGAAACAAAAATAAAGTTAAATGTAGCCTAGGCTGTAGTACCATGGCAAGAAACCTCACAGACAAGACGGAGTGGCTTAAGTCAATACTGGTTTTACCAGAATGGCGTCGGTAAACTGTTAAAGCGTGTATAACTGGATTTTCTCGTTTTTCGTCTACCTACGTTTTGTTATGAGCTTTTGATTGGTTATGCCTACTTTTATCATCACGGGGCATGGGGGCGCGGATGTGTGGTAGGTTCCAAACCAAAATCTGCAGAAGTGTAAAGTAGCCTGTATAGGTGTATCTGTGGAGTTGTGTTTTATTGATGTCAAAGTTCTCCTTGTGTTTTGTGCTATTAATAGAAGGTCTTGTCAACTTAGGTCAGTGAAGTTAGAAAGTAGCCTATTATCCTTTTAAAGAACATCGTTCCTTTATTGGAACACCTACCCCTTCCCCACCTCCGCCAACATTCTAAAATAAATCAATTGTATGCACCATATTGCTATGTAGCATAATGTTATACACCACTTTGGGAATCCAAACATGACAACCTTTTTCATGTACAATCTGTAAGTGCTTTACATGGTCAGATTAATCTTACTATGTCTCATTTCAATTGAATCAAAAATGCCCTCCTCTGCCTTTGGTGCTTCCCTACCTTCTAGCTGCAGTGTGTATCCTTAGCAATAAGTAGATGCAGCATATTGGGTATTAAAATATTTACAGCAATCCATAGAAATTGAATATTCATGTATTTTTTATCCAATATTAGTTGTGTAGCCTAGATATATAGTCCATCTTATACACACGCATTGAACCAACAAAGAAAATGCAAAAATAGAGAACTTTGTGTAATTATTCCATATTTTGTGTAGTGAGTCTATATCAGAACCTATGACATAGTGTTACCTCTCTATTGAGACCATTTTGCGTCTACGCCATGAGGTTGCCACACAGTAAGGCTTTTATTGTCAGTATACATTTTGGGTAACCAAAACTCCTATGGGGAGTTTCCATAGGGCATTTTACAAAACGCATGAGCATACCTTGGCAAATAATGGTCTAAAGTAGGCTACTCATTTTTCATTCTATATTGATCTACTTTTGTACAAGACTTGGTGCAAGGGCTCAGTTGTGTTTCTAAAGGCCTTTCAAGTGACCTAGAGGGCTGAAATGTGGTCAGTTCAGAGATTCTTGTTATCCGGCAGAAAGAAAAAATAATATTCTAGCCTCTGTTACTCTATGCCAGTACTTCGCACAGCTATTCAGGGGTGCGTTTCCCAGTTGCTAACCTGTTAGAAGCTTAGCTGGGGCAGGGGCGCAGGAGACACGGGGGACGTCCCCCTCACTTTTGATAAGGAAAAAAAGCCTTATATACGCTAAATAAATAATAACCTATAGGGTTTGCGCTAACTATGTAAAACTCCCCATTAACAGCATCACATCACTAACCACAGCCATCTACAGTACTGTAAGACTGCACAATCTCATATTCACTCTGTTGGATATCTGAAGCCAGTTTGTCTACTAACAACCATCATTAGAGATGCTTTTCATTTGGAGCGGCATACTGGTAGGCCATCAAAAGCATAACATTTTCGGTTTGGTTTGTTTTACTTTTGGACTGTTTGATTATGTTGCTAAATGTTGGGACTGATGGGCACTGAAATCTGGGAGATATTTGATGGTTCACTGTTATGTTTCATGCAGTTGAAAAAGTGTAGGAATTTCCACCGCTGTTTATTGCGAGACAAGGCAGCCATTCATTGAATAGGGGTTGTGCTGTAATAGAAACCTTTTTGCGTAGCCAAGTAGCCTAAATTGAGTTATTGTTTAATTATGCATGATTTAGTAGGCTACTTTTTATTAAATTCGTAGGCTGGAATGCCTTGAGTCACGCAACAATTGTGTTAAATAGGCTTCAGCCTTTGGCAATTAGCTCGAAAGGGGCGGCAAGACAATGAGCTTGAGAACGTGTGTTGGAGACCCATGGTAGGAAAACGACTTTATTAATCCAACCAACAATATAATAAAATATTAAGAAGAGGTGTTATTTCATTGACTTAAATCGAAGCAATGTCTTCTAGTGCTGGTGGACTGATGGCAATTGTTGGTATGGTATAGGCAAATATGGGAACCTGGCTTTATTTGTCCGGCTATAAATAGAATCAATCCCGGGCATAATTTGAGGATTTATAGTAGCCTATCTCCTGCTCAACATGACATTAGCTGTTATGTTTATTGATAACAAACTCAACTAGCCTACTGATCAACTCCTTTTCACTAGCCTAACTATAAAATACAAGTATATAGGCCTACCCAAAGTTTTTGTTCTAAGACATTTATTTCAAACATAATTCAAGACACAAATTGGATACTTCAGTTACCTTGGTGCATAAATCCCAGTGAGTAGGCTACCACACCCCAGAGTGATGGGCCTTTCTTACTCGTTCAGTGTGGGGTATAAACAAGCTGAGAATTTAGCGGTGTCACGTCTGGCTGTCACAGACATGGGGAGCTCTTTGAAGCTTGGGATAATGTGGTACAGTTACTACAGTAACAGTATTTTATTTTACTTCTTATGTAATATATATGTATTTTCAATTTTATAAATGCTTTGTTTAAATGCTGTTGGAACAAATAGTAGTTGATTATAAAGGCAACTTTCTGTTGCAATTTTCTGTGTGTTCTGGACTGGTAACTTGTTTAGCCAACATGTTCTAACATTGCATAAATATTAACTGCAGACACATAGTGGAGAGTTGATTTAGTTTATACCAGACAATTTAGGTACTGTAGGCCTAACTAGGCTATTTGATCATGTAGTCTATGTTTGGATCATAGGCATGATGATTCATTCATGGCTTCATAAAATATCAACATCATGTTGCTTTTAGAGTATTCTCCCATTGGCCCAAGTAGTGTAAAATAAATCTAAAAAAAATAAATAAAAGTAGAATTGCACATAAGAGGCTGGTCTGAGGGCAGATCTGGCGTTGTGCTCATCTCAAAGTTTTGACAATTTTAATCAAAAAATATTTTGAAAACAATCAATGGTAATCAATGTTAATATTCTGGCAAGTTTAAAATATGATGGTTGAAAGTGGGCCAGAGGTGCCGATCCGATATCTGGAAATCTGATCTCACTATGGGTTTGTGTTCACAATTTGGTCCCCCTCACTTTCAAAATATCTACTGCGCCCCTGCAGGCTGGTTGGCAATGGGAAATTGCATTGCAACCAACAAAGTTTCTAACTTAGTTAGCAACTATGGTTTTGGGAAACATGCCCGATTGTTTCCTAAGAAACTACAGGGTCTTAGCTTTCTAAAGAGGTAGGTAGGCCAAAAGAGGTGCGAACAGTGCCCTCTGAGTAGGCATAGTGCAATTTCGGGGTAAACGTCTCCTTTATTTGGTTGTCTTGATTATTTTACAAGCCTGTCATTATGTTATTTTTTAATTTACATTAGTTTAAAATGAGCCCAACGCGCACAAGGCATTTCCTTATCTCTTGTTGCGTCTTTCCTCTAATCCCACTTTCCCACCATACAAAACAACAGCGATTGTTTGGTGAGTCCGTTCCATGCTGCGCTCTCCTTATTGGCTTTCCAGAGGACCCCCTCGGGTGACTAACAGGCCGTAATACCATTTTCTCTCTTTTCGCATTATCTGAACCCTCCAGTTCTTTTAGCGTAATGGGTTACATCCGTTTTTGGTGAGTACGCCCCAAAGTCTAAAGGTGTACTTGTCTGAAACATATATCACACCTCTGCATAATGTATTCTGTCCATGCTGTAGTTCAGTATGTCTACCTGTAGAGGGCTCTGTAACCAAAGACAGGAGCACTCCAATTTGAATGTGCTTTTGCAACGCGCTCTACAGGCCTAACGGCACCACCAACCCATTGTGCTTCGTAAATGCAGCCCTCCAAAGCGGACACGGCCTTTCTGTCAACAGCCGCCCAGTGCTCGGCTCAGCTGCCAGGTGGTGGACTGGACACAGCGCCAAATGCTCCAGGAGCTGCTGTGTGTTTATGGGATTTCCTCCGTTGACGCTGGCCACTGTCACCTTTCTGTGAAGTCCATGTTATATGGCATACACAGCGGTAATTGTTTTACGATGGCGATCCCTGGTGAGCGGGTTATTCTGAGTGTCTTTGTAATGCTAATTAGTGAGTTGATGTCTGTAACACCATTGTATATTTACAGTTTGTCACTGCTAATTTCTTTAGATTAACAAGATAATATCTCACAAGATTCATGAAGAACCAGTGGGTTTATCAGATAAGATCAGAATTGTTGAGGTAAGGCTGTGTCCTCTTCTACAGAAGTTCAGAATAAAGTTGGAGGGCCAGTAAGGATTTGTCATATGCTTCTCAGGTCAGTGGAAATATATTTCTGGGTGAAAAATGTAAAATTAGACGACGTTTCTTATCTTTCGGACCCTGCAGGAAGTTCTGGGGGCATTGTGTGTGGAGGTTTGTGTTTCCTGTGTGCCGACTGACTGCGTTCCTCTCACTCCTGCTCCCACCTGCAAAGTGAGTGATTAATCGTGAACTTATTCCCGGACGCCACGGGAACGAACATCTGGGCCGTTGTGGCATCGCTCGCCCGTATCACTATCGCCACTTTTCACTCTTTACCATGACACCCGCGTTTCACCAGCGCTCCCGCTTCCAAAACTCAAGGTAACATCTGTGTGCAGGAAACAGCTGAGGCCCATTGTGGGAACCATTGCACTGCATCTCCCCATGTTTTCCCTCGAGTTTTAAATGTGTCAGTTTATCATCAAAGAAAAAGAGTGTGTGTGGCCTTTGTATGCAGTCCAAGTGCACTGCCTCAGTTTCATTGTGTCTAATAAATGTAATAGGCGACACAGTGTGACTGCAAGTTGTTTACGACCATTCTCAGCTGAGTTCTTTGCAAATTGTTGCACCATCATTTCCTAACCTCTCCATCGGATGGCAGTAGCTCCCTGTTGAAGTTGTAAGGGTGTTTTGAAAGCCCACGGCCTAGCCTTGATGAGCACGCCATTGCCAAGTAACGGCTGCCCCCGGCTATTGTGTCTGTGTATGTTTTATTGTCGTTAATGATTGCGCCCTTTCTCGCTAGAAGGGTAGGCAGGCGTTGTCAGGTAGCCCAGACATGAAGTCAAAGCCCGGCATGTTTTTCGTGGTGTAATCTCTGCAGCAATGGCGGGCTAATGGATTTCCTCTGCCGGCCCTTTTCACACTGCATGATCTAGGCGAATCGGCCTTTAAACATGCGCGTTTGATCAGCTTTGGGTGCCGGGTTTGGCTCTACTAACCATATCTGTCGTCGTGGTGCAGCACTCTACTTCACAACCTTAAAACAAAACCTCAGCACAATAGAAAATCTGCTAACAAGGTATTAAAAGATTATGTTGCCCTAAGCTGGAGATAAAAACTGCTTGAGTAGAATCAAATCACAGGCGCATAAAAGTGACCTAAAGAGTTGTGTACCACAACATCCAAATTATCCCCGCCTCCTCTACACACACATGCATACACCCACACAGTCACACACACACACACTCACTCAGAGTCACACTAAAGGTCTTACATTTGAGCATATCTGGTGAAACATTACCACAAAGTGTGCAGTGCTTCCTTTTAAAACAATCTGGAAAGTTTTTGCCGAGGTTATGTTATAACAGGATTTTGGTGGTGCATCCTGAACAAATGAGATAGGTTACAGTTTCCTGAGCGAGCGACCTCCCATGGCGTGGCTGTGGATGATGACCTGCTTGTGGCCGTGTTCACCCAGGGGGGCCGATGGGATTGGACGCTCCAGGGTAAATCCTCTTCTGCTCTGTTGTTGTGCGGGAGAGAGACACACACACTGCTGAAGCGGAGGCTGCTTTGGACACTCACAAAAGCCTCCCTTTAGGACCCCCCCCCCTCCCCTAAAAACATTCTGTTTCATTTCAATTCCCTAAAATGTTCAGTCATTTCAGTATTTCTCTACTGAAAAACAAAACACAAATATCCTTCAGGTTTGACTTGGCTGGAGGAATGTCTGACTGATTAACACATTCATATTACAAACTTTATGAGTTGCATTCCCAAGTTTACAGTTTCATGCACAGATCTAAATCTGCAGGTATCTGGGTGTACACAGAACCTAGACCATACAATGCCATGTAAATGACTGTGTTAAAGAAGGTGTAACTTAGGTATAACAGCTTCAAAGTCATTTTGATGGTAAACTGACTTGTAGCAGAGACTTTCTAATGAGGAGACACGACGCTCAAAAAATCCTCCATAGAAAGGCATGGGATTAGTTTGTGACGCCAATATGGTAGTTGTCTACACATAATATCCCACTCCTAAGGCCAAAAGTCGACATGTGAATACATTGTACCAATTATGTGATGTGATCTCGCCGCTGGAGCGAGGTTGGGTGGTGTGAAGACTTGCACACGCGCAGTTCTGCTCGAAATAGATGCCCGATAAGTGCCCAAAAAGCGTTTCAATATGGCCGCCGAGCGGAGGGCCTTGCCTTAAAGGACTTTGCTTGTAGTAGAGAGAATCACTTGGTTCCCACTGCCCTAGCTTAGCCGGACCCGGCTGGGCTGGAGGAGTTATGTGTGTGTCAAAGTTGAATAAACAGTCGCACTGTTGGGCATACACAAATATTTTGTGTCAAGAGTGAACACAAAAGAAGCAGAATCTAACAGAAGATGCTGTTACTGACGCCCCACAGGAAATATATGTGCTGGCTGAAAAGCCTTCCATGGCATATAGTCCGTTGCCACTCCCCAGGCAGTGAACCTGATGATGGTTTTGGGGTACACACTCAGACACACACACTCCAGTCTGCATTCATGATCGATGGACTTCACAGCTCGCTCTGTGCAATTATATCAATGAAGCACCACTAACCCACATGAACAACGGTGTGCTGTACCCACGTCTCCGAGTTTGGGCCTTCACAGCTACCATACGGGGAGGACAATGGGAGACCCTGCTGCGACTGGGTCCAGGGGTTGCAAACTCACAGTGACCTTGTGCGGTGCTATTGTTCCTGAAGTGGAAAGAGGGGTGATGAAATGGTGCGGTCCCCCTGCTATCACCGCACGCAGGATGCTGGCTCCTCTCCCAGCGTCCTGACTCACACGTGTGTGGGTGAGGGAAACGACTGACTCACTCCTGAGCGTAGAGCCACCCCCTCGTCCCCCCCCCCCCCCCCACACACACAAACACACGCTCCTCATCTCCTGCCCCACACCACACCACCTCCATCGCACCTCTCCATTGAAAGGAATACCAAGGAGCTACACGTGAACAGTTTGGTTCCAAAACACTATATCCACTATTTAAATGATTTTTTTTTTACATTTTGTTTTCCAAGTAATTTCAGTAAAACTGTACTTGGGTATTGTTATTTGATTTATCTCTACTGAAATACACAATTAAATAGCCTGACTTTCTATTTTTTTGAAAAACGGAGCGTATAGCGTTTTGGAACCAAACTCTTCAAGTTTAGGTGAAATGAGGCATTGCTTCATCACTTGGCCTTCACACACAACTGCTGTGATAACCCGGTCCATAAACTCTGTTGAAGTGCCTGTGTTTCTCTTTTGACATTCCTCCCGCTCACACATGGTACAGGATTACATTAACGTGAAGGTCCATCAAACATGTTCATGGATATTTGGCTGAAGGCAATGTGAGACTGTGTGTGTGTGTGTGTGTGAGAGAGCTGTGCTAATGTGAATTAAAAATGCCTACTCTCTTCCTCACAGAAGATCTTGTGAAAAGTTGAAAGATTTAAATAGGGTGACCAGATGTCCTCTTTTTCCCGGACATGTCCTCTTTTTGAGACCTAAAAATCGTCCAGGATTTTGTTCTTCTAGAGTGTCAAACGTGTTTACAGCGAATTTGCATTGCGTTGTTCTGTTCTGTCGTTCAGTGTGTTTTCTCTTGTGTCATCCAAAAAGAAGACACAATCTTGTTACCTTAGTTTAACTTGAGGTTGTCTGAGGCTACTTAAATGAAAACATGTATAAAATAATAACTGACCTCATGTCAGTACTAATAACTCAACCTAAGCTGATTTTCACTGAATAGTACTCTTGTTGTGAAGTGTGGCCAGTTATGCAATGCTGGCTGTTCTCTACTGTCTGGGTCAAGTTAGCAGCCATCTGGACGGTGGTAGGGTAATGGTTAAGAAGCTGATCTAGCATACCCTGGGAATCCAGAGTTCAAAAAGAGAAGCATTTGCTCAGCGAGTGACTCTGGCAACGAGTAATGATGCACAGAACTTTTGCCCCTTGCATCGCGGGGAACCAATCATATCTGTGTATCTGATATAGGCGGGGCCAGAGGCGAGCTAAACAGATGACAGTCGTAGTGTTATCCAATTGCGTCAAAGTCCGGAATCAGTCGTTTAACATTGGTCGTATAGTGTTATCTAATTGCGTGCAGTGAGATTTTCAAATGCATGCTTGGTGTCGCCCCTTGAGTTGGGCCATTACATTATTCGTGGCCAGACAGATTTGGGTCTGGAATCTCCAGGCTAGAGCTAGCATGCAGTAGCCTGTGCTAGTGTAGTAGTTAAGAAGCTGGCATGCAGTAGCCTGAAAAGTTGTGGGTTCAATTCCCAGTGTCCACTGTTGTGCCCTTGATGAAGGCACTTAACCCCATATTGCGTCAGGGACAGTGGCCCTTGTAATATAATTGACAGATGATTGTCGCTTTGGATAAAAGGGTCTGCTAAAAGAATACATTTAAATTTTTGCTCAATGCTCAGGTCTTTAATGTTAATCTTTAATCTTTGCTCAATGCTCAGATCTTTAATGTAAATCTTTAATCTTTGCTCAATGTTCAGATCTTTAGGGGAAGTTAGTATCCTTCATCCTAAGTGCTTTACAAGTAAACCAGAGTATTTTTTAAATAGTTGGCCCGCAAAACAATACGTATCAATTAA
>NW_027468680.1:6522289-6529789 GCF_046254945.1 Alosa pseudoharengus
TATGGATAACCCAGAATTATCCATACACTGAATCTGTTCTCTGCCCTCTGCCATATCAACATGTCAGCCATAAGATCACCAGGAGGGTCTGAAATGGTTTAGTCCGATGATAAGCTCTCTATAGTCTAGTTGCATCTCCCATATGCCCAATTGTGAACCCAGAAATGTTGAGTACCCTAACGTTTTATTGCAGAAATGTCATCTATAGCCCTAGTGGATGGATTTCAACTTGGTTGCTAAAAGTTGCACCTTGGGCAATTTGCATAATTAGCATAATAAGATCATTAAAGCGTGAATAGGGTAAACATTTTAAATTATAGCTATCACCATGAAACGTTCTCAGTTGATTACTTATGTTAAGATGAGAAAAAAATGCATTGCATGTTTTTTTTATATTTTAATGTTTAAATATGAAAATGTAGCCCTATAGTCTAGTTGCATCTCCCATAGGCCCAATAGTTAACCCAGAAATGTTGAGTACCTTAAAGTTTTATTGCAGAAATGTCATCTATAGGCCTAGTGGATAGATTTCAACTTGGTTGCTAGAAGTTGCACCTTGGGCAATTTGTGTGTCTTAATGAAAGCAGACTGGGTCTGCTGCCGTATCTGGGTCATGTAGTAGATAAACATCACTCGTTTTTACACCCTTTGAAAACAAGAATCACCAGATGCTGAATATTCCACCCTCTCTTCCCTGCAGGCCTGCACGTGAGGTGTGGCCTACGAGGTCACCGGCGCACAAGTCCAGGAATCGCTCAAATACCTGAACCTCAGGGAGGGGGTGCTGGGCGGCTACGTCACCAAGATGGTGGAGTTCCGGCCGCAGGAGGAGGGCGAAGCTGCTTTGCTGGCCTCTGTCAGCCATAAGATCACCCGGAGGGTCTGAAATGGTTTAGTCCGATGATAAGCTCACTATGGCATAGGGAAGGAGAAGCCAGCTGCTAGGCTAACTCAGTTAACAGTCCTACACTAACAGTAGCAGAGGTAGCCAGCTATAGGCTAACTCAGTTAACAGTCCTACACTAACAGTAGTAGAGGTAGCCAGCTGCTAGGCTAACTCAGTTAACAGTCCTACACTAACAGTAGCAGAGGTAGCCAGCTGCTAGGCTAACTCAGTTAACAGTCCTACACTAACAGTAGGGTTGCCAACCGTCCCGAATTGGGCGGGACATCCCGTATTTTGGGTGATTTTGATTTGTCCCGTCAGGGACAGCGCCACTCCCGATTTTCAATCACAGCTCATCTGCCTTGTTAACTTGTCAATAGTAGGCTATAACGCACCTGGAACAAAGTGTCCAGTGCCGCCGCAACCACGCGCATCTCGCACTGTGCGCACGGCACCAAGGGACAGAAGGGGCACCACAATTTAGCCAGAAAAGCTTTACTGCAAACTGCTTTTCACTCTTCTTAGAGAACGATTACAATGTCAAAATGCAGCAAAAGCATCTTACATAAGGATGATACTTTTTGGGTCCTCTCAGTCTCTCTATTATGCAGCAGATCTAACTTGAACGTTATGCTACTCGTTTTAATTGGGAACGAGAGGGAGAGAGGATGGAAGTTTCCAGCTGGCTTGTGGTCATTGGTAATTGATTTCACCTTTATAATATAAGAAACTTTTAAAAGGAAATCACGAGAACAACAAAAACAACGCGAGGAGATTGCGGAATTATCCGGTTCACACTATGCTACTGACCATTTACAATGTGAGGGCACTTTGACATAGGCTGCACGCACTGTGATTTGGACTGATAGAATATGAAGAGTGGTCAATTGCCTTTGTGTAATGGAATTGGTGAGTCTTGAAATCTTCAATAATCCGTTTCCCTTAAACTAAGCATTTACATGAAGCACATGATAACTATGCCAATTGAAACACTTTCCACTTAGATAGCTAGGTGGCTACCAGGTTCATAATTCACTTTTAATTGCAAACAGAAAATATCTAGCTAGCATCATTACATGCTTCTATTTCCACAGGAATGAAGGTTGTTTACACCAACTTAATATACTTATAATTGTGCTATAGGCCTAAATGTGCCACAAACAATGTTAGTTTGTGGAATGACCATAGGCTATATTTGAATGGAGCTGGCAAAATATTATGAATACTGTGTAGAGTAGACTATGCTCTTAAAGTGACAGTACACCATTAGTAAATTAGTTTTTTTTTTTTTTTTTTTTTTGGGGGGGGGGGGGGGGGGGGGGTCCCGCATTTGAAGTGAAGTGTCCCTCATTTGGGGTTGAGGGAGTTGGCAACCCTAACTAACAGTAACAGAGGTAGCCAGCTGCTAGGCTAACTCAGTTAACAGTCCTACACTAACTAGCAGAGGTAGCCAGCTATAGGCTAAGTAAGTTAACCAACACATTTGCATGTCTGATTGAGTGTAGTGGAGTCTTACAGTGGCTAGACAGGGCTGGACAATTTGGCTAAAAACACTGATCTCGATACAGCAAGGAGAAATGGTGTTATATACGATAAGATATGATCCAAGCACAAGCGGAGACACTTTGCAGGCAATTACCTGTAAATAAAATGATAAATCTTATAAAATAACGTACATATTGCAAAGTTCACAAATTATACTGTCAAACATCTTAATAGTTGCACTCACAGTTACACACGCAAATCCACGCACATCACTGCTCTACAAAATGGGGCACCTTTTATTGCAATGTAATGAATTCTTACAATAAAGAATAATGACCAAAATAAGCTATGCAAAAAACGTCATTGTGCAACTATATTGACATTATTGCGATTTATCACCCGGAGAGAAGAAATACTCTTTTCTGATTGGCTGGCGGGGTGGCCTTTAATTCTGAATAACAGGACACCGTTCCATATCAATGCTTATGAATGGTAACTATAACAACCATAGTAGGACTACGGTTGCAGGCTTCGCAACAATGGAATCAACTAACAAGCTAACTGTCCATGCTATCGGAAGTTGTACAACAAGCTGAACTTGAGCTTCTTTTTAAACGAAACCACGTGTTTCCTTTGCTTTACAGTGGCAACCGGGTGATAAGCAGGATAACGGCCTTCGAGGTGTGTCCTGTTATACGGAATTAATGGACTCGGGCGGAGGCAACGCGGGCGGAGTTTTTTGCCACTCGCCCTCGTCCATTAATTTCGTATAACAGGACACCTCGGCGGCCGTTATCCCTTACATAATGAATTCTTACAATAAAGAAAAATTATCACAATATATGATATGCAATATGATATCCCTTATGAAATAACTGCATAACAAGGGTGTGTTCAGACTAGTGTTCTACGACCGTTTTACATTATAATCCTATGGAGTAGACTGTTTTCAAAAAAGTCCTCAGATGTTGGCTATTCGCCTTACACTACAGTCCAGCAGATGGTGGTGGTAATGCACTCCGTTTGCAAACTGCCAAAAAAAAAGCTTACCAAAAAAAAAAAAAAGGGTTCACTGGCCTGTTCTTCTTCAGTGAGTTTTTTTGGCAGTTTGCAAACAGAGTGCATTACCACCACCATCTGCTGGACTGAGGAGTAATGGCAAGTGTACCCTTTAGCCTCGTTCTGGCCGTCGGTTGAATAAGGTGAATTGACACTTGTTAAAGGTAAACTATGCAGTATTGGCAATTTCCTTACTGTTTTTTTTCTTTTCGTTTTTTGCTTATTTTTCGCTTGCTCTGTCATGACGAATGTCTGAGAAACTCCATCGCTACCTTTTTCTAGCCGGTGTCTGGCGTGTATGTGTATTTGAATGCAGTAAAGCAATTCGTTACACTCGTTATACTTCCTGACACTGAGGCCGTCGGCCCGCCGGCCCACAGTTGCAAGGGTGGTTTTTCCGCTCACAGGCGCTAGGGGGAAGCGAGACGGCCACCATTCAACCCGAAAAAAGTCATATAACCATTCCAATGACTCTAAAGCTGGTAAATGAAGGTACATTAAGCTAAAAAACTTGCATATTAAGCTAAAAAACCTGCATAGTGTGCCTTTAAAACTGCAGTTATTTTATGTCAAGGCTTGCATTGCCCTACTAGCCAGAGTGAATTTGTCTGTGTGTGGAGGTGTGGGTTTGGGCACAGCGAGAACTCTGCAGTGGGTAGATATCTTTAGGAAACCAGAGGTGCATTCAAATTCACTAACACAGGTGAACTTTTGTGAATGTTTGCAAAACAGCATTTTGTTTGTCTTGAATTCGCCACTAACGCTTGCAAACAGTCTGCGAAGGGATTTGTCTGTCAATATATAGGGCCGCTGGACGACGGGTACCATTGAAATGAGCTGTTTACACAAAATTGTTTAAATAAAAAACATGTTTGACGTGAGCGTTCACCTTTGTTCAGCAGATTTGAACGCACCTCTGGTTGAGCAACTGGCCACATGCTAGCTGCGGGGAGCAGATCGGTATCTGCAGAGATGTAGAAATGGCTGAAGGTCAGGATGAAAGGCATCGGGGCTGCTCTGAACTCAATTACACGCTGGAGATTAAAGGCTCTTTAACCCATAATCATCCACAGCAGAGGCCCGTCAACTTACATCACCGCCACTTGAGTTCAAGGAGGCCGAGAGAGCAGCTGGTCGAAACCGATGAGGCCCTGGTCTGGTGAGGTTCTGGTCCTGGTTCTAGCTCTGTTCTAGCCCTGATCTGGGTCTGGTGTTCTCCAGAGTCTGCAGCCATCTTGAGGGAGGCCTGGGCTCCTGACAGACATGTCCTTCCCTTCCAAGACGACAGAGCTGCCCTGTGATCACATTAAGGGACATGAAATCTGTCCTGAATATTTCATTTATATTGTCAACGATGGGGCGGATCTCACAAATGACTCATGACAACAGAATGCAAGATAATGTAGTGTTGTGTGGCCCATATGGTTTCAGAGAGAGAGGAGGATTTTAAGGAGAAAAAGAAAACAGGTTTATTATAAGGTAGTGAATGAGCTATGACTAGTGTGACAGTGATGTAGCGAGGCTCTTTGTGTGTGTGTGTGTGTGTGTTAATAGCCACTGTTTGCTGTTTGTTATTTCCAGACCTGTTCAGGGTGGATCAGGTCACTACTGAGGAAGGTGATTAACAACAAATGTCAGATTGTGAGAGAGGGAGGAAGATAGGGAGCGTGATGAAATAGAGGATAAGACATGAAAAGACATGCTGATGAAAGTGGATCCTACCGGTAAGCTGTGAAAGGAGCTGAAGGCTTTTATCTGGAGAGGGTGTCAGCTGATGTCACAAGCTTGCGTTACCAAAGAAACCACAGCAAACCTGTTCACGTGGAAAGAGAAATGAAAGCAAACCAGTGGAACGCAGGAGTAAGTGGCCATAAATCATCGGAGTGTCATATTGATGTAGATTGCATCTGGTTGTTTTTAAGATCAACAGTTTAACTTTCTCAGTGAAGTGGGTGGGGGGGCACTCTAATTAAGCACTGGTTGTACTTTTTCGTATATGTTTTAACAATGTTATTGTACAAAAGTATAGAGAATGCTGTATCCTGTGATATTCTGTTGACCATTTATTATGTATGTGTTTTGGACATTTCACCTTTATTGGAAGACAGTGAAGAGTGACAGGAAGTCACTGGGACTTGCGAGTGGGAGAGAGAGAGACGGGGTGGGATCGGGAAATGGCCGCAGGTCGGATTCAGACCAGTTCCCTGTGGGCACTTGGACTGCTTGTCCCCAAAAGCAGGGCTGATTCAGACCAGTTCCCTGTAGGGCACTTGGACTGCTTGTCCCCAAAAGCAGGGCTGATTCAGACCAGTTCCCTGTAGGGCACTTGGACTGGTTGTCCCCAAAAGCAGGGCTGAGGGCGGTGTTGCAGGTCCTACCAACTGGTTCTGGAAAGGGCTCTATGGTTCCAAGAAGAACCATCACCTGCTAAAGAACCATTTTTTTGTAGTGGATGGTTCTACATGTTTTGTCATATAGTTCTTCAAAGGGCATATCAAAGTGAAAAGGAAAGCAATCCAGGCACTCCAGGAAAGGTGACTGAGGAAGGTATATTTAAAAAGCCTTTATTTGTTACTGGCTAATCCATAACATAAAACGCCAACATGTTTCGACCACACTTGGTCTTCATCAGGGCATGTACGTATGTTCACAACCAAGAGCTACCAGCCTCTTTTGCTGAGGCATATCAAAGTGTTGTTGTTGGCTCCACAGGTATGGCTGCTGAGCTGCTGAAGGTTGTAGGCCGTGGGCTGTAGGCTGAGGGTGCTTGTGGGAGAACTGGGTTGGCGGGAGCTGCTGCCTCTGCAGAGGTCAGCTCATTGTTTCTGTGTTGCATAAAGGAGGCGATGCGGTCACTGCAAGTTAAATGCTGCGTGAATAACGCAATATAAATTGATTTGTTCTAAACACAATAGACGCACTCTGGAAGCAGCCACGCCAGTAATGTGTGTATATTTTCTTATGTCTGAGAGATTGCGGAGTGCCATTGAGGGTTAATTGGAGATATCTAGGCATAATAAACGCAGTAGGGTCAGCAACCAGTGTGTGTGTGTTTGTGTGTGTCTGTGTGATTGTGCGGTAAGTGAGGCCTTCTGGTCAAAATGAAAAACAAATGTTCAGTTACCTTTAAAAAAAATGAATGCAAGATTTGAATCTGAAACTGATTCAAATCTCATGACGTGCCGTACAGTGTTATGTATTAAGCCAATCTTGCCATCCTGCAGTTAAGAGTGTATAGACCAGGATGTGGGGTTTTTCCAGTAAACATAATCACTAGCATTCCAATAAACACACCAAGGAAAACCGGAAATGGAAGTTTCGAGATGATTTGAGAGTGTTGTCTCCTGGAATACCCCGTCTGATGTTGCCACTTTGTTTGGGGAAGGAAACACACCATGGGCCTATACACACACACACACACCCACACACACACACACACACACCCTGTGCTTTGCCAGCTCTTAAGAGTAATGCAAGACGTAAGCCTTTTGTTGTGACCACAGAGTAAACAGCCTAGGGCTGCGGCTGCTCTGAAGTGATCTGGTTGGCCCTCCACTGCCCCTGCCGCCCCCTGCCCTCCACTGCCCCTGCCCTCCACTGCCCCTGCCGCCCCCTGCCCTCCACTGCCCCTGCCCTCCACTGCCCCTGCCGCCCCCTGCCCCTGCCCTCCACTGCCCCTGCCGCCCCCTGCCCTCCACTGCCCCTGCCCTCCACTGCCCCTGCCGCCCCCTGCCCTCCACTGCCCCTGCCTTCTACTGCCCCTGCCCCTGCCGCCCCCTGCCCTCCACTGCCCCTGCCCTCCACTGCCCCTGCCGCCCCCTGCCCTCCACTGCCCCTGCCTTCTACTGCCCCTGCCCTCCACTGCCCCTGCCCTCCACTGCCCCTGCCGCCCCCTGCCCTCCACTGCCCCTGCCCTCCACTGCCCCTGCCGCCCCCTGCCCTCCACTGCCCCTGGCCAACGAGATTGAACACATCACTACTAATTACTTTGATTAAACACTCAGGCCACACTCAGACGGCTTCCCAAGTCAGCAGCAACTCCAGGGGGATGATCTCATCTCATGCTCCTC
>NW_027468680.1:6534789-6549789 GCF_046254945.1 Alosa pseudoharengus
AATACCAGGAACCTGGACATAAATCAAACTGTTTAACTGACAGCGTAGACCAGCCTAAACCCCAATAAAAATGTTCTAGAATAAAACAAATACATACATTAAGACACTTACATTAATTATGATATATACTTAAATGAATATTTCAAAACTATTCTATAGGGCATTTTAAATTTTTAAATTGTGGACTTGCGGAGTGGTCCTGACAGATGAGACCCTGTTGTAACACGACACATGTCACGTTAGGTGCCATGGAGACCGGCCTCTGTTATGCAACCCTAGAGTTTATTTTGACGAGCCCATTGGGTGAGCGGCAAGGTCCAAGGAACAGCATGATCTTCTTGGGCCGAGCGCACAAAAGAGCGACAAGTAAAGTGATAGCTGCAGCACACCTGTTCACGACGACAACATTCTTGCAAGTGTGTCACGTTTTTAGACAACTCCAGACTGGAAAAACTAAGAGGACTCCTCCCAGCTGAGGTCTCGTGACTTGACTTGCAGAAGCCTTTTTCTGCCTACGTCTCCGCACTGGCTCCGTGTCACTGTGTGTAGGTGATAGTTTTCCAGTGGTAATATGACACCATAGGGTGAGGGTCATTGAGGCTGTTGTATGGAGTGTCTTGCAGGGAGTGGCTAGAAAGCTTTATGCTATGCTCGCCGCATTGGGCTGACTGGACAGTTATGCTCGCCTCTCAGCCACAAGACACAAGACAGGGCAGACTTCATTGCATACATTTTCTCTTAAACTGCAAATGCATTTTTTCAATTGTATGACTGCCCCTTTTCTATGTCTTGTGACGTGTTGCTGGTTATGAAACTATTCCTATGAAATCCAAATGTTATTTATTTACTTGTTTGTGTCCTTTTACAACAAAGGCACAGGGTACATAGCAGATCCAAAGAAACAGACATTCTGTCAGAAAGAGCTTACACAGTGCAGTATACATTAACAAGGGGTGGGGGGGGGGGGGGGGGGTACAACTGGTCCCTTCTTAAGGACCTGAAAACGATGCGTATTATCAGTCAGATCACTGGTGTTGATGCCTTGGTTTTGTCACTGATGCCATCACAGTCAGAGCATGCAGAACATGCATTGAACATACACAAAATTCTGTGTTCACATCACTGATCCCAAAGCTCTGGACATCATCCCAGAGCTGTGGTCGACTGTGGTCGATTCACATGAGGTTGCAATCACAAGCAGACCTATAACATCTGCCTCAAGCATAAGCCCAATAAAGCCCCTTTAAAGCCTTTGATTTAAATTCTCATAAAACAATATGGCATGTCACCCCAAGATCCATTCTCTCGCATCTACTCTCGCATTTAGACTTTGGCCTCTCTCATCTATGGTCCATGAGATCAGAGTATTGAATTTAACTAGACATACAGAACATGACCGATGAAATGGAGTTTCTGGACGATCCTTCAGCTCTGTGTAGTGGAGTGTTTTTACAGCTTCCCCAAACTTGCTGAGGCCTCTCACTCCTCCCCGCTGATTTGTCATGGCAACAACTATCTACACAGACACTTGTATACCTGTTTTTTGTGGACTTGGACTGAGATTTCAAAGCTCTTGACTGAGAAATGTGTCCATGTTGATGTCACCATGTTGATGTCGCCATGTCACTTTTTTTTAGCACCAGTGTATGGCGTGTGTGTGTGTGTGTGGCTCGATGGTGTTTTAAGCCTGCAACTGTGGACTTCAAGGCACATAACCCTTACCTTAACCCTTGCCTAACCCTAGTGCCATCCATGCAGTGCTGCCTGGAAGACGACATTGGGGGCTTAAAACACTATAAAACGTGTGTGTCTGAACATGCCAAAATCCTGTCACAGCACCAAGGCCAAGGCAGCCGCCTCGATGGAGAAGAGGTGCTCGTCCTCCACCTCTGGGCAGTAGAGCCTCATGAACTCTGTGAGGCGCAGGAGGTACTCGATGTTGTGCCCCGTCTGACCCCTGCAGCAGGCGATCTGGGCGGCGATCTCGCCGGGGCTGGCCGGCCCGAGGTAGATGGGGTTGTCGGAGGTGGCGATGTAGACCAAGGCCAGCAGAGCAGCTTCGCCCTCCTCCTGCGGTCGGAACTCCACCATCTTGGTGACGTAGCCGCCCAGCACCACCTCCCTGAGGTTCAGGTATTTGAGCGATTCCTGGACTTGTGCGCCGGTGACCTCGTAGGCCACACCCCACGTGCAGGCCTGCAGGGAAGAGAGGGTGGAAAATATTGTTTTCAAAGGGTGTAAAAACGTGATGTTTGTCTACCACTTGAGTACAGTACAAAAAAGCAGAGGCGCACTCAAGGGCTTGATTCTAATACAAATTTGTATTAGAATTAGAATTTCTCGGCTCTCAATACAAATTTGTATTAGAATTAGAATTTCTCGGCTCTCAATACAAATTTGTATTAGAATTAGAATTTCTCGGCTCTCAATACAAATTTGTATTAGAATCAAGCCCTTGAGTGCGCCTCTGCTTTCTTCTACTGTACTCAACCTTTGGAGTTCACGCAGCAGGCAAAACTTCACAAACTTAAGGCGCAGACGCCGATTCGCCATTGTCTACCACTTGACCCAGATACTGCAGCAGACCCGGAGTGGGAGTCTGCTTTCATTAAGACACACATTCAGTAAACAGAATGTTTACTGTGAACACTCTGTCCCTATACATCTACACAAACACTTCTACGAGGCACAGTCATCACTGACAAATGAAGGTTAATCTCTGTGCTGAACACAAGGCCCTTGGTGAACTTGCCTACCGACATGCAAGACTAACAATAATAATAGCCACACAATTAAGAGATTTTAGTTAGTCAATACAACAGGCAGGAGAGAACTTTTACTTACGTCATGATCCTCCACCAATGTCACTACTCTCCCAGGCTGAAAAGAGAACAGAAAAGGGCCTTATGAAACGTTTGCATCTCAAATCAGTTAATTTCACACTGGTCCATTTTTGCAATGTGACATGATTTTGATATTCTCTATGCAAAATACACTGAAACACGCCCAGGAACAGTGTTGGCTTGCACCTTCAGTAACCAAACTTTCTGTAAACTCACCATTTTATCATTGCCTCTATGAAAGTTGTCCCCGTGCCAAAAACGTCTCTTGTAGCCCCGAATATAACCAACTTTGCGTCTTTTGTACTTGAAGTCCGGTTTCCATACCAAGGAGCCGTAGCCGAATATCCAAAGATCTGGCAGCTCCTGCATCATGTCTTCGGGCCTCATTGTGTTCTGTTGAGTGACCAAAATCTCAAAGTTTCTCAGGTAACTCGTCGTAGCCTATGGTCCTTGGTAGTCTAGTCTTCGGTCTGTAAATATCAGTCCGCTTGCACTGCCTCCACCAATGAATGAGAGCCTTTAAACGATGCCTTGGCCCCCTTGAGGTTTCTGCATATCTGCAGAATTGGTTGCACTAATGTTTTTGCAGTTAACGGAAATTCCAGTCGTCTCTCTGATTCCGCTCTCTATCCATGCTGAATTTCGAGACTCCTTGTTAAATGCGTATCATTGGTCTGTACTGCGAAAAAAAAAAAAGCGCTATGAGAATACGAAATTTAGATGACTGAATTGCAACTGAATTCAGCTTAGAAACTATTTCAGCAATTTGTCTCTGTTCTCTCACACACTCTGCAGAACCTCACGTTGGTCTGCAGACACGTGTATTTGTTGTCATACTGTACGTTACTGACCAATGATATCATAGAGGAGGGTATCGTAAACATTGCCTATCCAATCACACACTTTTTCTAAAGATAGGCATCAGAACAGAACGATCCAACTCCCCCATCGCCTGTTTTGCTCTTGTACCTGGCATGGACGTCAGGACAGTCATTGCGCACATGGTACTTCGTGGATGTTACGCCAGCGCCTCTGTAAAAGATTACATTATTCAAATCAGAGACAGCTCACTAAGGTAGGCTAGTAAGTAACAGGAGGTCCACACTTTGTCACATCCGAAGGAACCGCCCTTTTAGATATATGACTGTTTGCCCTGACAGAGATTGTTTTGGACAGTGACGTGTGTATCACGCACCCTTCAACTGTACTGTCAGTGAGATGTTTTTTGGAAGTTTACAGCAAAGAGAAGATATGCATTTTGTATAGCATCATACTCAGTCATTTAATTTGTGCATGACACTTCAAGCGGCAGATCAGGATAAGCTATTAATAGTTTGGTTGTAGCCTATCCCCTGGTACAGTCAGTTAAGGCTCTTAACAGGTCTAAGACACGACAGCCCCATACATTCTTGCCTGGTAATAACGCTGTGTGTTAGCCCTGAGCATCTCATGCGTCTAATAACCACATGAGCGTATCTGCGTAAATAAGCTCTATTATCTTTTAAATTCAAGACCTAAAACGTTTGCAACGTCAAAGACAGTGATTTCCTTTTTGCGGCGTCCAAAACACTTAACGCATCTTCATAATTTAAGTGACTACTTTGGATGTTTTGTGAGCCTTGAGGAATTTTTTCTAAAAACACATTTTGCTCAGGCCCCACGCATGTGGATTGTATACTGCCCCCGTGTGCTAATTAGCGTAATTACAAACATCCCCTAAGGGCGAGGCCTGGGCTGTTTGCCATTGTAGGCCTACTGTAAAAGGGAGAGAGGTCATTCTTGGAAGTAGAGAGAGATCCTTTTAAAAATCAACCTGTTCCGTCTGTCTGCCACTATCCCTAAACACGATGTTATAGACAAGGAAACAGGATATCTTCACAGATTTGTAAAATGATTTCATTCACAAAAATCAACAGTCTTTCCATGCAGGCTGTATCTATCTGTAAGAAAAAGATAGTATGTCAAGCTGAGTAGAAATATTTGAATGTCGCAAACTCCCTGGTAAGCTAATCAGATTTCCCTTAGGCCTACAATTGTGTTATAAAGCATATCCTGAGACTCAGATGTTTTCCCTCTCTGTGCTGCCCAAACAATCACAGGCCTAATCACACTGAATCGGCATCTGTGCAATGCAGATAAAGGCCGTCATGGGGAGTCTGACATTATTGACACATTCTTGTTGTAGTATTATTCGTTTGTGATTATTTGTGAGAATTTCCTCTCGCAGCTGCCTCTCTCTCTCTCTCACACACACACACACACACACACACACGGCACAGGAGATGCGTGAGAAACTGTTGGCTGTCCTTGTGGAAGCAGGAAATGATGTCACAGAGTCGCAAACAGGATGCTGTTGTTACAAAACAATGAAGAAAAACAAGCGTGGAGGCCTGTGTTGAACGAGAGGAACAAATGGGGTTAACTGATGATGGGAAGCAAACAGCTTTTCTTTGCAGCTCTGATGTTGCCTGTTTGGTGATATTTATATTCTCTCTCTCGCCCTCTGTTTTCCTTTTCTCGTTCCCTGTTTTTCATCTCAGTTTTGGTAAATGGAGAATTCCTCTGCCTCTCCCACTGCCATCTAGTCAAGAAACACCACTCTGGTAAAATGACTCGCGTTTGAACTGGAGGTCATGTGGATTGGTTGTTGCACATTTTTAATGAATATATCACCTCACATTCCTCACATGGATGTAACAGTGCTGTCTAAAGACTGATTGTGGGCAACCGAACTTCACACTACCTAGACACATGTTGCCTCAGTTGCCAGTTATTACACGTCATTATTACAGCTGGTCAAATAAGACGGAGGTGATTTCTCCACCCACACTAGATGACACACTCATCGCAGTTCTTTCTTATCTAGACAAATGCTTATATATCTAGGTGTTGCACTTCGCACTCCACATTTAATGAAACCAACAAACGACAGTGTACCAGATTTGTTTTCATTGTTTTGAATAAACAATAACAACAACAAAAAAATAAATTTAACTTTTCTTGATGGTCAACAGTCACACAATACAGAATGTACAGGTTTCATAAATATACAGTATATACAAAATAAATTTAGAAAACATAAAAAGATCAGTGCTTCTTAGGATTTAAATAACTAGTGAAATACTAATCTTTAAAAAATAACATCAATTGTTCTGCAATTTCAACTATTTTTTAGGCTTCTTCGGTGTGATAGTCACTTGTTGGTCTTTGTCCCCTTGGGCATGAGTTGCATACAGTGTGATAAAAATTATGTTCTTTTGATCACCTCACCGCTGCAGACAACTGCCTCTGTATTCAACGGAGCTGTGGCCACAGTGAGCAAGGGTCTCAAACGAACAGGGCACTAATTTAGGTCTCCAACCCATTTTTAAGGCTCTGTGATTATTATGCATATAAACTTTGTTTTACAAAAAATCTGACATCAACAAAAAGGTACTCAGTACTAGTGTTACAAAGCTGATTTTGATAAGAAAGTCAAAGACTGTCCACAAGTGGGCTGTCTCCAATATTATTCTATATGCGTATGAATGTTGGTCTTGTAAAAATGTTCCCCTTTTCTCTTGCATAGCACCCAGTTATGGTTGGGAAATGGAAGAAGACGGTGGGTCTTGTAGGTCAGGCAGTTATGATTTTGATTACTGGATTGCCATATTACTAAATTAAAAAAAAAAAAAAAACTTTGAATGGAAATAATTAAATATTATTGGTCCATGATTACAAACGTATAGATTAGTCTTTTCCATCTCCTGGAGGGAGGGTGGGTGGGTGGGTGCTTGTGAAGTCTCCATGGTCCCCCCCACACCCTTGAGTGAAGGCAGAAATGCCAGAAGAGCCATCAGTCTCTCAGCTACAGTATGGGCACTCCGGTCGTTTCTGCTCTGAATCGAGTCAGTCCTGACGTGTTTACATTCAGACGTAGTCCTATTGCAGTCGCCTGAGCACAGGCCGTCTCCAGTTATCAAGTTTCCAAGAGCAGCAAGTCACACTTAAATAAAAAAAAAAACCATCTATATGTAAACAGTCCAGAAGATAGTCCTTCTTGATAATCTTGATATTTTATACCTGTGAAGAGAGCAGAGAACATATGACATTACTCAAAACGAAGAGTAAGGTTGCTTAATATTGACAATGACAACAGCACGAGTCCCCACGCAACCCCCCCCCCCCCCCCCCAAGGCAGAAGATGACGCTTACCTCCGTAGCGATGACGCACTCATTTCTCTCCTCAGTAATGACGAACACAGACTGGTACATGGAATCTCTTGAAGAACATATTGTTGATATTCTACATTCCGGCTTTTCTCTGCAAACCAACACAAATTCAACAGTCATTAGAATGGTGTGCCAAACCCCAAAGCTCACAACAGAGCTGAGGGGAAACCAAAGCATGTCTCAACAAATACTGTTCAGCGCTCACAGCTTTGTCTTCTTTCCCCCTCAAACAAAAACCAAACACTCTGGAGATATCTGGCCACAAAGCCACCGCTTGTGTGAAACCTAATCGGGGTTGGAGCGAGTGATTTTTTGAAGGGAATGTCAGTTTACGCGAGTCAGGCAAAATGTTTGTTCCAAAGTGCTGGGGCAAGCTAGCGTGAGAACAGGCCTGGGGGCGGTGTTCGCTCTAAAGCTTGATCTATTTTCATCAGTAACCAGATCAAAATATTCAAGCTGCCGCGCGCTCCCTCAGGACTTCACTCATTAAGTCAGCGAACCAATTAGCGTGCTTAACACCTGTCCCTATTCAAATCATCTGGCTCCTTATGACGCCTTCATCTGACTGGAACAGTTCCAGAGAAAGGAAATGAATGCTGAAGTCACAGCGTATGTGAGGCTCTGTGAGGAAAGCTGTAGATGATGTATTCTTACCTATATATTCTACCCAGTGGCTTTTTCTCTTCTAAACATTTCTCATTGTGATGCAGTTTGTCCTCTCTCGACAGCTCTTCCTTGTAGTCCATCTGGGACTTGTAGTCCTTGTGGTAGTTGATGTGTTTGTAGTTCAGCTTTTCGCTGGGACAGTCCACCTCCAGGCCCAGCTTCTGGTTGTTGTTTTTCAGCTGCATGGCGGAGATGAGGTTGTCCTTCTGAAAGTCGGACAGGTTGTTCTTGGTGGACGTGTCCAGGTGCTCGCGGGCCCTCTGCTTGTGGACGAAGCGCAGCACCACAAACACCATGCAGAGCAGCACCGTCATGGCAACCAGGCCCACCCCCAGGAGCACCGCGGCCCAGGGTGCGTGGTCGTCCGGCGTGGGCGTGGTGGTGGCGGGCGCGTACGCCGCCTCGCACTGCGGCCCGCTGAAGTGGGGTGGGCACACGCAGCCCACGCCTTTCCGGCAGGTTCCGCCGTTCAGGCATTGCCGCGTGGCGCAGACGTCGGTGCGGCGGTCGCAGTTGCGGCCCTGGAAGCCAGGCGGGCACATGCAGGTGTAGCCATTGATGCTGTCCTTGCAGGTGCTGCCGTTGGCGCAGGGGTTCTTGGCGCAGTCGTTGATGTTGACCTCGCAGTGGAGGCCACTAAAGCCCGACCGACAGATACACTTTCGCACGCTCCCCTCCATAGCGCAGTGTCCACCTGACAGGACAGACAACCAGAACATAATCATTAACCACATGGTTGTATAACCTCATAACACTTACTCTGAAAGTGGAAATAGCCACATAAGTGTTTGCGTGGGTGTGCAGGTGCCTGTTTGCCTGTCTCTGCATCCATTACCTAGTTTTCCCACTGACTGACGCCAGCAAGCTTTAGTTCCACACATGATCAGCTACAATATCCTTCGAGTTTTCAGTGTGTGTGTCCCCATGGTTATTTTAGTGTGTGTGTGTGTGTGTGTGTGTTGCAACATCACCTACCGTTGGCGCAGCGCAGGGATGTGCACTTGTCCACACGCTTCTCACAGTTGAGCCCCGTGTAGCCGGCGGGACACTCGCACACGTAGCTCCGGCCGTCGTCCTTATCGTGGCACCGGCCCAGGTGGAAGCAGGGCGATTCTGCACAGGTCAGCACCCGAGTCTGACAGTGGTCACCCTCGTACCCTTTTGGACACTCACACTTGTACCCGCTCTCAAGGTCCTGAGAGGGCAAGAGAGGGAACGAGAGAGAGAGAGAAACGGAGGGGAGAGAGGAAAAAAAAAGGTTCTCAGTGTTTTATTTTAATGCCTCTGGACCGAGTCCAAGAAATTCCCCCTACTGTCGTGTTTATCTCTACGCTGCTTATCCTGCTTACGCGCACACATCCTCTCGCTACGATCCATACACATTCATTTACAAGCTCTATCAATGTGGGTCGACAGGCGGACCAAAAGGTCTGCCCTGTTTGCTCGGCGCTGGCAGCCCTGGCGAGAGCAGGGCCTGTGAGAAAGGAAGCAGGGGTGGGCCGAGGGAGCGCCGTGCCGCTGCGGCGAAGCGGTGGGAAACGTCGAGACTCACCGTGCACAGGCCTCCGTTCAGACAGGGGCGGCTGTCGCACTCCTTCACCTCCCGCTCGCAGTTGACGCCGGTGAAGCCGGGGTGGCAGGTGCACGTGTAGCTGCCCTGGCCCGTGTTCATGCATGTCCCGTTCCGGCAGGGTTTGTGGTGGGTGCAGTAGTTCAGATCTAGAGAGGGAAAAGGTCACAAAAACAACGCCTGTTTATGCCTCTTCACAGTCCATTGACTCTCAGTGTCTGCGGAGCTGCATGCGGGAGTTAAGGTGCCACCTTGACCCTGGACTGGACTGCACAATTGGTCAGGCTCATCCACTTATACACAATCCTGGCACTAGCTTTAATCATGCATATCTATTGAACTAAGTGCCATAGAGCACAGCAAGTGGAGTTTACTCACTTACTTGCTCTTTGACTCACTGATGAACAGTAATGAATGTGGAGTTATCTCCATCAAGTATCCACCTTATTTGTGAAACTCCACTTCCATCCGATTTTCATCTTCTTTCCATTCTGTTCACATTATAACTTAATATTAGCTTATATGTCTTCCGAAATGTTGACAATTCTGCACTATATACATATAAAATATAAGTTAACTTTTATATGGCTTAGGATGCGTCAGGCACTGTCTTCCATCACATTAAAATCAATGCAACGAAGCCGGAAATAGAAAACTGGATGTCTGAATATTGAAGTGTCACGGCGACGCCCATTGTTGAATGAAAACAAGCAATTGTCATAAAGGAGGCTCTAACTATTATTTAAAATTCTTCAATTAATGTGAACTACACAAAAATAAATTGATAGCAGCTTTAAACAATTAATGTACGTAAGGTGCTCAGTTACCCAAAGATTGTAGTAACTGTACTTCTACTAGGCCTACCAGGCCCATGTGTTTTTATCTAGTTACCATGTTTAATTAAAGGCTTTTTCATATATTTTTCGAAACAGAGTGCCTTTGTTACTTTGCTTTTTTTTTACAGAAGAACTTTGTTGCCTGTATACTAGCTACATTCTGGGTGGCCTACAGCAGCCTACAGTAGAGCTAAATGAACTCATGGCTGAAGTCAGAACTTAGCTTCAGCATGATATGTTATACAGACCTGCTCTCTTCCTGTGAGCCCCTATTAATCATGAAGCTAGTCTATGGTTGCAGTGTTCTATAACCCCTTCTCCGACTGATCACTGTCCCTCTACCTTTTAATATGTTTGCTTACCTCTCCTCCTTTAAGTTCAACCTGATGTTGATATAAAGTACTTGCAATGTCTGTACAGGTGGAACAACTAGATTTGTGTGTTTTTTTTTGCACAATTGGCACCACTCGCCTCTACCCAGCACAACTTCTACATGCGCTAATGGGCGGATTATGAACTTTCGGGCCCCTGGGCCCAGATGTATTAAGGGCCCCCCACTAATTGTAATATATGTGGGAGGGGGTGTTTAGGGGTCCTCCCCCAGACATTTTTTAATTTGTTTGATGTAATTTCCTGTATTCTGGTGCATTTTGGGGATGGCCAATACTAAATTCAATCAGATTCATAGCCTACATCCTGATTTGTTGATATTGAGGCAATGATTCCATGCAAAGGCTTGGGCTTCAGGGCCACCTGACCCCTTGGGCCCCTGGGCCTGGGCCCGGTAGGCCCGTGCAGTAATCCATCCCTGCATGCGCTTCATTTATCCTTTTTGATGCCTTCACAGAATTTTGGCTGAGCCAATGTGAATGGGTTGGGGGGCCTGATAAGAGTTGTTATTGGGCCAACCCAGTGTCAGCATAGAAAATGAATCAGTTGGCCCCATCCTGACTCCTAACAAATGACTGACACATCTGATATAAGATGACAACAGCAGCCAAAGTTGCTTGTTTACTTTTATTTATCAAATGATCTCTGACCCAACACTAAATCTTCCTTATAAGAAGATGAGTAACAGTAGGCTACTACCACTAATGGACTAAAGGGCTCAAGTAACCTATGCTACCATTGAGCCATTAGTGCCAATGTGCCATAGTAAGCCATTATGCCTTCTAGCAGTTATTCGCTTTTTTATCATGTTATCCAGGTGGTTATCGCATGCTGCACTTTTATGGTGCCTCCAGTATTGCTGTGTGTGTGTGCTTATCATTGTCATTTGGTTTAACTCGGCTAGACAGCACAGTTTTAAATGGATGGCTACAATGCGGCCCCTTCCATTAGGAGGACGATTTATCTTCTTGACTTTTGCTACAGACAATGGGCAAAGCGGGATTGACCAGCGATGTCATTCAGGGATATTGCACTTACCTTGATCACAAAGAAGGCCGCCCCAGCCCTCGTCGCAGGTGCACTGCCAGGGCTGTTGACAGGTGCCGTGCTTACAGGCGGGGTGTCTCTTACACTCGTCACAGAAGATGCCCTGCCAGCCTTCCCTGCAGCTACAAAAGCAAACAAAGACCTTTAGTTATTATGAAAACAAACACCGGTTACACCTGTACTTGGGTCGAGAGCGCTGTACTTACTCACACTCTCCGGGTTTCGAGCAGTTTCCATTTGATTTGCTGCATCCTTCGAGGCAAATCGCTGAAACAAACAGACAAAAAACATACGTTAACTTGTTTTCCACGGTATAGGCTTAATTAAAATGTCCTTTAATATAACAAATATCTGGGTTGCTTGGTTTTAAACAGAATGTTTTAGCAAGAACGTGTGACTGCTTTTGGTCTTGCAGGATAATATGAGGTTCAAATCACGGAGAAACTGTCGTTTCTGTAATGTGCCTCTTCAAGCACTGCCTTAATTTGCCTCTCCTATTTTACGTTTCTAGGTTGTATGTGACATTGATTTCACATGGTTACAAGCCTCGTGTTTAACGGCTGGTTAGATTCGAGCAGATGCTTGCTCTTAAAAGCGGACAGCTGCCCCATTGTTGCTGGTGGGCTGTCCGAACCGTGTTTGCAGCTGCTGCGCTCCGCTTCAACAATAGAGACCGCAATTTAGTGGCGCGTGGCGGATGATAATGCCGCGATTAACCCGGCGCGTGCTGCTCTCCTAGGAGAGCGCGGGTCGGATTAAGCTCTCTGAACTGGCGCGAGCTGGGGAGGGAGAGAGCGAGAGTGCGCCTCGGAGGACCACTTCATGATTGCAAAACTGCCTAGATTTTAGTAACGACAACGCTGAGAAACACATCGAGGATTTGTAATGCAACCATGATAAGCGGGAATTTGCAGTGGATTGCAGGTGGATTTTCATGTTTGAATCAAGCTCTGTGGAAGACTCATAAATCCGGCCTGGGTGCCCAAAAGACTCATCTGTTCCTAACCACACATGATAATATTCTATATAATGAAGCAAACCCATGTTATTGGAGGCCAAACACACATAGCCTCTCCTGTTGCTTACGTTCTTCGCAGTATTGTCCATTCCAGCCAGGGAGACAGGATCTTTTCCCGTCAGGGTCGCAGGTGTAGTGGCCAAAACGGTCGTCCCTGGGATTGCATTTTTGGGAACAACTTTGGCCGTAGTAATTTTCATTGCAGATGAACCGGTAAGAATACCTTAGCTCCGTCTGCTTCCACGTCAGATGATCCCGAGACCACTCAGCACCTACTTCCAACTTTCTCTGGGTGGCAAAAAAGCTAATCAATAACTCGGGGTTCGATGTATCTGTACAGAGAAAGAGATAAAAAAAAAATACACAAAACACATGTTTAACCATAAACACAACTGAAAAAAAATATTCTAAATGTGTAGCCTACACTGTAAATGCTCGTACATTGTAAAATGTAAATGAATTTCATTGGTTTTATATGGGTTTCCCTTAAATAACCAATCAAGATTCATTGGTTTATGTTTTAAGGAGAGTCTAGAGCGCAGTGTACCGCTATTTAAATTTCCTCTTCCTTTGTGTGAGCAAAACATTTTCGACCCTATCACCCCCCCTCTCCAAAGGTCGGAACAGAAAAAGGTGTAAAGTACAGGAAAAGGCCGTCAGTAGATTTTGGCGAGGTTTAGATATTCTCACCAAAGACTTGCTCACTTTCCCACGCCAAAAATAAACCGGAGGAAGCGCGATTGTGTGGAGCGAGAGGATGAAATAAGTGCCTTGTTGCACGTAATTCCAACAATGGATGTGAGAGGGTGCGGAGAGGGGGGTGCGCTTGGGTGGGGGGGGGTGGGGGGGGCGAGCCTACCCCGCATAAAAAACAACAACAAAATCAACCGTGACAAAAATTAGTAAGACGTGATTTCGTTCAAAATGCAATAACTGCTTTATAAACGTTTTAAACACATTTTTCAATTTATGTACAATAATAAAATCAGTGTCTCCCCCTGGCGGAGATAGAACGCACACATCCTTTACTCACCTAATAATTCCTGTGTTGGTGCATACCAGGCTTCGATGATTAAAGAAAAGGATCCCTACGAATAAAATGTGCGTGCATTTGATTAGATACTTAAAAAATGTAGGTAGGCCTACTACAAAGACAGTTAGAAACCCATCATAGATTCGCCTACACAGATTACAAAACACATAACAGAATGTCGCGTAAGTAAATATATATCATTTCACATTTCACAAAAACAAAAGTTTTGCAAAACAGTTATGTAAAGAAGCAGTAGTCTTAAAATGAATGTAAGCTAATACAACACATAGGCTAATACAACAGAGGTAAGCTAACAGCTGAACAGCAGGGTGCAAGTGGGCAAATTTAGATAAGCAGGTGTTTCACCCTATCAGGCTACCTGGCAGCCGAGAGCACCAGAAGCGCTGCATCACCAAAACGCTTAGTTTAAAGTTAAAAAACAAATTAGCTATTGATAACTACATTAATTCCAGTCTTACCGGCCAACTAAAGTCGATAGGCAATCGAATTGGTTTATTGACCCCGCCGTTCTTCATGACGCTGAACGACTTGGTCCCTAAGACAGGCGTGATATTACTGCCGAAGATGCATTCACCAGGGGTCACCACCGTTTGGTAGTTCTTCAGGCACACTCGGAAAAAGGTTCGACACTCGGGACCACATGCCTCACCATTGGACAGCAATCTGTAATCGTTCTTAAACTCATGAAGACCAAGCTCGAATACACCGGATCCGTAAGCCTGCGGGAGCGCAACAAACACATCAGTCAAACTCTTTCGTGAACGCACCATCACTGATGGAAGACATCGGGCAGATGAATAGGCTTACCTGAGTCGTTATCATTAAGCTAAGTACAAGAATTTTGTACCAAAGTGCCATCCTTTAGCACTCTTCAATAGCAGCAGCACGTTTCCCTTGCGATGCAACCTTTCCTCCTGGTGCGCTCCTATTCCAAAGGGTAACGGTAAATGTGGAAAAGTTAAATAAATATTAATCCTTCTTCAAGCCCACTGCAGAGAGCTCCGGTGGTATCTATCCAAAAGATTCGCAGGTGTCGTAAAGGTGTCGTTGATTATCCAAGCATCAAGGTTAAACAAATAACAGTAACGTCAATATCCACAGTTTAGCCATCTTCAATGCGGTTGTCGCCTCTGTGCATCCCACTGAAATGGTTATATCTCTTGACGGAGTGCTGGCTCGGCTGCTGAAGTTCAGTTAAAATGACGCGCAAACGTGTGCTGTCAGTCAGTCAGTGATGCAAATGGAGGTGCTGCTACAGGGATTACTGTTTCTTCTGTAGGGTGGGTAGGGCTCCCTCTGTTTATATACTTGAGAGTTCTTATTACGTACCCTGTCACTGCCAATCATCAAACCCCGCCCCTTTT
>NW_027468680.1:6557289-6559789 GCF_046254945.1 Alosa pseudoharengus
TATAGGACTTCAGTTGCTCAACAGTATGGGGTATTCTTAGTCATGTTTTTCATTCTATGATGCACCTAATTTGACAGGTCTGGACCGCAGACAGGCAATTTTAGCACCTGAACGCTTCCTGAAATACTGTTTAAATATGTGCAGAATTCATTTTGGCATTGTTTTCCTAAAATATTCAAGTCTTCCCTTGAAAAGACATTGCCTGGATGACAGTATATGTTCTTCAAAACCTGTATACATTATTCAGAATTGATTGTGCTTTGCCCATGCGGTAGGCACTAATGCTCCTCCACACCGTCATAGATCTTGGGTTTCAAACTGAGCACTAAAACAAGTAGGTTGGATATTTGGATAGGCCCCCTCCTCTTTAGCCCAGATGAGTCCATGATTTCCAAAAAGAATGGCACATTTTCATTGGTCTAACCACAGGACTTTTTTTTTCCATGTTTCCTCAGTCCATTTTAAACAAGCTCAGGCCCAGATAAAACGGTGGTATTTTCTGTATCATGTCTCAATGCAATTTTGGCTGTTGCATGGTTTGCAAGTTTTTGAATTGAGTATTAAATATATGTGCACATAGACAATGGTTATCAGATGTTTTTCTGAGCCCATACAATGATATTCTTTACAGAAACAGGTCTGGTTTTGATGCAGATGCTGGAGATGATGGAGAGCTAGCTTGCCCCTCCCTCCCGTGCAATTGAAACTCTCCTGAACGCAAACATAGCCTATAGCAGCCATAGCAGTTCTCTGTCCACTTTCACTGATGTTGCAGATTAAATACATTTTTTTTCAAAATCAAGCATGTTCCTAATAATCTTCTTATTTAAATATACCCCATACCCTATAGTAAGTGAACTGTTTATGATTTGCAGTGTAATTGTAATGAATTCGTATGGAAATGCACCCTGGGGGCCTCTGGATTCAGCCATAAACGCTCTTCTCCTTCCCTTTCTCCTTTATTGCTGGCAGTGACGTGTCCCTGATGGAGCACACAGATGACCACCCTCACCCACAGGGCAGCCATCACAGTGGCCTTCAGACACTTTATGACGCGCCATAAAACTCTACGCTCGTGGTAATGTCGTGGTAATCGCCACATCATGTGTTGCAGAGAGAGCCCAGGTCCAGACCAGACCTGCCCCACAGTCCATTCTCCAGACTGCCCTGTAACCTCCGCTGTCATAGGACACTTGCTGTCTCCTCCCTGTAACCTCCGCTGTCATTGGACACTTGTTGTCTCCTCCCTGTAACCTCCGCTGTCATTGGACATTGTGCTTGCTGTCTCCCGGCAATCTCCGCTGTCATTGGACATTGTGCTTGCTGTCTCCCTGTAACCTCAGATGTATTGGAGAGTGTGCTAACTGTGTCCCTGTAACCTTTGCTGCCATTGGACACTGTGCTTGCTGTCTCCGTTTAACCTTTCCCTGTAACCTCCGCTGTCATTGGACACTGTGCTTGCTGTCACCCTCTCATCTTTCACACATTTTCATATCAATAGATGGCCTGCATCAACCGCTATTTGGGGTGACAACACGAGAGGGCAAGCAACAGGGGCCATTTTGCACTCTTTAAGCAGTGAAAGGCCGGGGGGTCAGTGGGGGGGGAGTGGCAGATGCCACGGAGTGTGCCAATCCCCGGGTGACCGAGACCCACGGTCCCACAGGGGCGATTCGTCCCCAGCAACAAATGGACTGAGACAGCACTGGTGGCTGGTGTCATTCCTCTGTGTTCAGCACAGCTTGGCAGAGAACAGAACGTCAGCACAGACACACACACACACACACACACACACACACCACAGCACGGCTCGGCACACTCCTCCGGGCAGAGTATTGATTGAGCGACAGACCTGCATGATGAGCTCAGAGGCATGGCACGCGGTCCTCACCAGTCATCTTTTGTTTTTCTGGACCCACATCTGCCACTGGTTAGGGACAGATCACACACTAATTCACACGCACACACACACACACACACACACACACAAACAGACAGAGATGGTGCATCCATGCATCCTGCCCAGCTGACATTAGTTTGATCTGAGCAGTCTTATTGCGGAGGTGGTGGAGGGTGTGGTGGTGGTGGCGGTGGTGGTGGTCTGTCTGCTGCAGGTGTTTGGGACTCATGTAAAGTCCAGGAGATGACAGATTTTATGAGCGGTGAAGCGTTGAGGAATGTCTGGAGTTTGCAGAGATGAAGGCCTGGCGGGTTATTTTAGCCCCCGCGCTGTCCACTGTTTCACTCTGATGTTTCAGCACGAGGCTAATTCTGGTCGCGACTAACTGGAAGTTTGGGGTCCTTGAGGAAATCCTTTCTCATCAGGGTCAAGGCATCCCCTGTAAAAAAAAAAAGCCAGGAAGTGGACGGGGAAAACAGTGTGGGCAGAGGAAGCGTGGACTCAACCCAGCGCTGATTGCTCTGAGAGGAATCAGGGGCGACTTCCAAGCATTCACCTGCCGATGCACTGCCAATGAAGCGCTAGCTGCTGGCGCACTGC
>NW_027468680.1:6564789-6567289 GCF_046254945.1 Alosa pseudoharengus
GTGCGGACAATGGTCTCAATATCCCATCTAGCAGCTCCTATGAGGCACTGTGGAGGTAGGATGGTGCTAGGTGCAGGAGCAGGATGCGAATCTGGGAACTGACGAGACAGGGCATCTGGTTTACCATTCTTGGAACCTGGTCGGTAAGACAGACAAAAGTTAAACCGGGAGAAGAACAGAGACCAACGAGATTGCCTGGGGTTTAAACGCTTAGCCGAACGGAGATACTCCAGATTCTTATGATCTGTCCAAACTAAAAATGACTCCTTGGCTCCCTCCAGCCAATGACACCACTTCTCTAGGGCTAACTTTACTGCTTACAGCTCTCTGTCTCCAATGTCGTAGTTGCGCTCAGTGGGAGTGAGTTTGTGGGAGTAAAAGGCACAGGGATGGATCTTCTGATCTGCCCCAGACTTCTGAGAAATAATAGCACCCACCCCAACATCCGAGGCATCCACCTCAACGATAAACTGACGGTCAGGGTCAGGTTGGCTCAAGATTGGGGCCGATGTGAAGCGACTCTTCAGGTCGTTGAACGCTGCTTCGGCAGCTGGTGACCAAGAGAATTTCACCCTGGAGGAGGTTAGAGCGGTTAGGGGAGCGGCCACCGAACCATAGTTGCGGATGAACCGCCGGTAGAAGTTAGCAAACCCCAGGAATCTTTGTAGCTCCCGCCTAGACATTGGGCGCTCCCAGTCGGTGACTACTTTTACTTTCGAACCATCCATCTGTACCCCTCCTGCTGTGATGACATACCCCAGGAAGGAAACAGTCTCTTTGTGAAATTCACATTTCTCCGCTTTAACGAACAGTTGGTTCTCCAAAAGGCGCTGCAGGACACTACGGACATGCTGGGAGTGCTGGGAAACAGACGGGGAAAAAGTTAAAATGTCATCTAGATAAACAAACAAACTTGTTAAGCATATCCCTCAGGACATCATTAATCAGACCCTGGAACACAGCTGGGCAGTTGGTGAGACCAAATGGCATGACTAAGTACTCATAGTGACCTGAAGGAGTATTAAATGCAGTCTTCCATTCATCCCCCTCCCTTACTCGGACCAGATGGTAAGCACTGCGGAGATCCAACTTGCTGAAAATCTTGGCCCCCTGCAACAGCTCAAATGCTGAGGACATCAAAGGCAGAGGGAGGTGATGTACCAGGTAGAAGATAGATGGCCAGGTCATAGGGTTGGTGTGGTGGCAGGGAGGTTGCACGGGCCTTACTGAACACGGCCTTGAGATCCAGGTACTCAGGTGGTACATTAGACAGATCCATGGAATCATCTGTGACTGGTGAGACTGCAGACAGGGGGGTAAGAGCATTCTTAAGACAGTTATTCAGACAAAATGGGCTCCAGCCTAGGATGGTGTTATTAGCCCAATCAACATGTGGATTGTGCTTTACCAGCCAGGGCCGGCCAAGGACAATAGGAGCAGTCGGTGAGTCTAACATATGGAACACTAGGTTCTCTTGATGATTGCCGTAAATGAGTAGACTCTCCGGGGGTGTGACATGGGTTATCTGGGAGAACCTTACTCAGGTTAGAGCTCTTGCCTCCAGGGGTGTATTCAGTTTGGCTGAGACGAGCGGTAGCTCAGAAGCCAGAGAGGTGTCCATAAAATTGCCATAAGCTCCCGAGTCAATAAGTGCAGACACGAGGTGGGAATGAGCTCCTGTAGTGAGCGTGGCAGGGACAAGGGTACGGATGGGTGAAGAGGGATGAAGAGGAGTGACGCTCACCAGTAATCCCCCCTCTACGGGTGAGCGTTGCCTTTTTTCTGGGCATTGGGCGGAGTAATGGCCAGGCTTACCACAATACATGCAAGAATTGGTGTCCCTTCTTCTCTGTCTCTCGGCTGGGGACAGATGGGTACGGTCCACCTGCATGGGCTCTGGTACACTGGGGTCTGCTGGCACTGGCAGGGTGACCTCAGAGGAGGGCGGAACTCTCGCTCCCCGGTGCGCTGCTTCAGGCGTTTGTCCACTCGGATGGCCAGCTCAACGAGGTCATCGAAGGTGGAAGGTAGTTCACGGGTGGCGAGCTCATCCTTGATGGCCTCAGAGAGTCCATAAAGGAAAGCATCATACTGGGCATCTGGATTCCAGCCACTAGTGGTGGCAAGGGTGCGAAAGTCTATAGCATAGTCGGAAGCAGACCTCATCCCTTGACGGATCTGCAACATCATTCTGGCGGCCTCTCTCCCATGCACCGAGCGATCGAAGACCTTCTTCATCTCATCTACGAATGCCTGATAACTGAGACAGACTGGGGAATTGGAGTCCCAAACTGGAGTTCCCCACTCTCTTGCACAGCCCGTCAAGAGAGTTATGACATATGCAACCCGGGACTGATCCGACGGAAAGGTGGCGGGCTGCAGCTGGAACACCAATGAACATTGCGAAAGGAAAGATCTGCAGGTTCCTGGTTCCCCGGCATAAAGTGCAGGAGCTGGCAGTCGGGGCTCTCGGAACGGGTTACCAGACAGGCCGGGTGGA
>NW_027468680.1:6572289-6574789 GCF_046254945.1 Alosa pseudoharengus
TGTGTGTGTCTGTGTATCTGTGCCTGGGCTAGTTTTGTTTAGGTTTACGCACGGGCGCACTTAGAGATTGAGACATCAGATGTCTCTGTAAGACATCTTATCAGCGTATAATGTAACCCATTTGTAGCAGAAGACGTGTGGCTTCCTGTGTATCATCTGAGGGTCACGGCGGCCTCCACTGTTATCAGGTAGTTTACCTCACAGGTGGACGGGTGGATGGAGGCGAGGTGTGTACGCCTACCTGTAAGGGGTCAGGCTGATGGTGCTGATGTTGGTGATGGAGAGTTTGATGGGAGCCGCGTGTCTTCTGTCCGCACTGCACGCTTCCTGACACGCTTGGGCAAACCTGATGCTATCTGAGGGGGAATGTAACCTCACACACACTCCCTGTTCTCCCTCAGCAGAATCAACACTCAATTCTATTCTCATTAATTTCAATTCAGCTCAATTCAATTCTATTCTATTCAATTCAATTTAGTTTAATTCAATTCAGTTGTGTTGTGTTCTTTTCGTCCACTGGGATGATAAGGATGAACACTGCTAGGCTATCACTTAGCTTTAGCTCTGAATCCTCTCAGTGAGTCTACTAAGTGCATCCTGCATGTGATACACACACTCTGTTCAGCTTCACTGTAGTTTTCCTCTACCCTTCTGTATATGTGTGTGTGTGTGTGTGTGTGTGTGTGTGTATGTGGGGCGTTCTGTTTGTGTGTGTGAGTGTGTGAGAAGCCATACACCAGCTTCAGTGTCAAAGTGTCATTCCCCTTTGCCCTGCCAGACTCCTGGTGTGTGTGTGTGTGTGTGTAGCGCATTGCACACCATGGCATAGGGTGTCTGTCCCTCTCCCTCCCTCCCCCAGACTTCACCCCCCCCCCCCCCCCCCACACACACACACACACACCCCACTCCCCCAACCCAAGCCTGGGAGCGGAATTCTGGGAACATTTTTCCATGTGAAGCTCCGAGGTCCCGTTTAGGGGTGTGACGCCACTGCATTGTTCGGGCCGCAAAAAAGGAACCGCTTGTGATGAGGCCAATTCCTGTCGGCCCCAAAAAAACAGGCACTTTCTCACAGAGGCTTCCTTCCTCGCGCACAACGGCAAAAAACAATCCCAGACTGACCAGCCGAGGAAGGAGGGAGAGAGAGAGAGAGAGAGAGAGAGAGAGGGGGAGAGGGAGAGAGAGAGAGAAGGTACAAACTCAACAGAGGTGGAGAGAGAGAGGAACAGAGGTAGATAGATAGAGAGACCAAGAGGAAAAAGCAAGACTGGTGCAGAGATGGAAAGAGGAAGAGGAGAGATAGAAAGACTGATAGAGAGGTAGAGCGTGAAAAGAGACATAGAGAGACAGACAGATAGCAAAAGGGAGCGATGGAGAGAGAGAGAGAGAGAGAGAGAGAGAGAGAGACTGTCATATTTGTTTACTGAACATACATTCAAAAGACAGAGATTTAACACTTGTTTCTAAAGCTGGATTCAAACTCTTGCATTGCATGAGACTGGCAGAGGCGGACAGGTACATAAAGAGGGAAGAGAAAGGGAGAGAGAAGGGGAGAGAGAAAGGGAGAGAGAAGGGGAGAGAGAAGGGGAGAGGAGAGAAAAGAAAGGGAGAGAGAAGGGGAGAGAGAAAGGGAGAGAGAAGGGGAGAGGAGAGAAAAGAAAAGAAGAAAAAAGAAGAGAAGAGGAAAGGAGAGAGCAGATGGTGTGATCGTCTCGGGGTCCAATCAGATTGTTTATGTGAGGCCCATCAGAGAGAGAGGCCTTGGAGGCCAGCCGCCCCTCACTTCAAAGCAGCAATAGTTCTAGCACTAGCGTTAGCCGTAGCACTAGCGTTAGCATTAGCGGTAGCCTCTATCTGTCTGTTTATTCCTGTGCCCCTCCCTGCAGGTCTGTCCTGTCATGCTGAGCCAAATCCTGTTGACAAGCACACACAGGTTCCCACACACACAGATTTCACATCAACACAACATGCTAGACAATTGGAACATAAATTACAGCTGGGAAGATGATTCTCTGTCAAGGATGTGTGCATATGTGTGTGTGTTAGTGTGTGTGATTGTTTATTTGTGTATGTGTATGTGTATGTGTATGTGTATGGGTGTGTATGTCTATTTGCATATGAGTTTGTGTGATATGTGTGTGTGTGTGGGGGGGGTCTATGTGCATGTGTAGCTTTGTGATATTTATTTGTATGTGTGAAGGGTAGGTGTGCATCTGTGTTTGTGTGCTATGGGTGTGTGCGTGTTTTTGTGTTTGTGAATGTGGGAAAGATGTCTTGTAATCCTGCAGAGGGCTGTTTTCATGCTTTTCCTCTCACACTCCGGGAGGAAGAGCCATTAATAGAACCTGTGACTCTGGAAGACAGAAGCGGGGGGGGGGGGGGGGTGCAGGCGTTAACAGGAGAAGGTGCACACCCCCTGATCTGCCATTAACATGGAGAGGAGAGAAGACAATAATGAGAGGGGGGGCAGAAGGAGAGTGAGAAGGGGATAGAGAGAATA
>NW_027468680.1:6579789-6587289 GCF_046254945.1 Alosa pseudoharengus
CTGCAACCAGGTTCGATACAATGAAAGTAAACAGACTCTCCGTAGACAGGCTCTCAAGTTGTAATCTTACCAGAAGTTGCTGTAGATCTGTAGAACATTTACTTCCGTGCTTTAACGTGGTCTGCTACTTCATACGCCAGTCGTTACTTTTTTAATCATGGGCCAATGCTATGGGCAAACGAGATGTAGCTTAATTCACAAATGACAAAGCCATGAGAAAAGTGATTTTCTTACGTTTCAACAACAACGAAACCGAGTTTGCCATCATTGTGAGAAGTTCCCAAATTTGTCGCTAATCGCTAAAAAGGTTTTCTGTCGCTGGGGATGGCCAAACGTCGCTAAATAGGTAACACTGACAATACGGGAGAACTAGTTTAGAGCTTCAGATCCCCGCTACAAGATGGCGGCGGTGTTGACGCATGCTGAGAAGCCGAAGGCGACATCTAGTCAGTATATATATCTATGTAAGAAACACTAGTAGCTACCTAGCTAGCCTCTGTGATGGTACTTCAGACTTTGGTTGCTACTATTCACAACTACCATCATCTTTATCATCTAGTTTCCAAGGTGTGTGCACAGGTAGATAGATAGATAGATAGATGGATATATAGATAGATACCCATCCCGAGGGAAATTTTAATAATTTAAACAGTTTAGTTAGCTGGCTAGCTAGCTAGCAGCTGGCTGAGTTTGTGTAATTTCCTGAAGTGGAAAGATATTTTGTTCAGGCCTTAATAGATATCCTTTGTTTGAAAATAAATCGTTTCTATTCTTTCCTCTTAATTCCATGTGTTGCAACTCTCACTGGTAACTTTGTTAACTTATCCAGCAAACTATTAAAAATTCACGACTGTAACAAAACACTGCAACTCTCGCTTGCCCTCGAACTAGTCCATCTTCCTGTTTCCACCTTGTCGCGCTCGTCTGAAAAAAAATGAGTGGTGCGCTACCTCGCGCTACCTGGCTTCAATCCTGGCGCGCCAGCAAGATATACGTCATTTTGACGTCACGTTGTCGCGCTACCGGTCGGGTGCGTCAGGTATGTAGAAGCCCTTACGTTTCACCTTAAAACCCGTATCTAATAGCAAACATGACATATTACATAGAACTGTTAATCATAGACCTGATTTTAATATTTACAGATATCTAGGCTATATTTAACATTTATTTTCTATGTGGCCTGTTATGAAATCATGTATTGAACAATTAAAGCACAGTTCAGCTTTAAGAAACTCAAATAGTCTACATCCATGCTTAGCATTTTGTCATCATTAAGGCAAACTCTTAGTCTGATTTTAATATTTACAGATAGGCGATATTTGTAACATTTATTTTGTATTTGGCCTGTTATGAAATCATGTATTGGACAATTTAAACACACTGAAGCCCAAAGTTGGAGACATGCATTTAGACATTGCTGCAAATGTAAAACCGGATTACTCTGGAATGGCTAACTGTACAGGGTAATGCTTTACACCTTTTTATTCGGTAATGTCTGCTGTTTCTTCTAATATATGATTTGTCATGTGTTCGGGAAAAAATCGTGAAGTATTCCACCGAGATGAATGGGTAGATGGGCGCAGAATGTAACATGATAAATTAAAGTTACTTTTCTCGCGAACCGTTTACCACAACTTGCGGCCAACATCGTTTAAAAGCTGAGAAAAAGCTCGTTCGTGTGATGTGATACATGTAATATCTTTGTGAAGAGTAGGCTATCGGAGTATAGGCTATTTCAGCAAAGAATGAGTGAATTTGGACGCACTTTCTTTCTTGCCGTGCGCTGTCACATTCTCCACTGCGTAAAAGACATAGGCTAAATTAATTTGCGTTGTGAATGCTAAGCTTAATCAGGCCATAGGCTAAATAAAAATCGCTAGTCGGATGCAAAGCAGATTAAAGAAATGGGCACCAAGGCCACAGTGGCCTGTGAACCTCCGATTTTCAAAGGGACATCACGGCCAAAGCAAGGGGCAACAACGACGTGGCCGCCGTAAAATTCCCACCCTGCTTATAACACAGTTAAGGAATGACCAATGTTAACAAACTAACTGGCTAGATCACCTTAGAAAGCTAACATGCACATTAGCTAAAAACAAACCTTATTCAAACGAGAATAATACAAAAAAGGTATTAAAACCAGCAACAAGAATCTTACATCTAGTAGCCTATAACCTTTATGGAAATATAGCTAAGCCCTCTCTACTGATGAAACAGCAAGTGATGCACTCAGTGTGGAATGGTAGGGGAACGCGTCGCTGCTGCTCCGGTAGCTTATTTATACTATCCAACCAGCAAATCAGCACCCTCGAAATTCAGACGGGACGAATTAGAAAAGTGTGATTGGCAGATTCAATAGATGTCAATTAAAATTGACCAATTAGGTGGGGCAGAAGAAATATCTCCCAGCCCTATTCTAGATCCAGGCATCCTCTGCTCTCCTCTCCTCTCCTCTCCTCTCTTCTCTCTCCTCTCTCTCCTCTTCTACCTTCCTCTCAGCTCTTCTCTGTTCTCCTTTCCTCATCTCTCCCTCGTCTTGCTCTTCCCCATTCTACTCTTTCATTCCTTCTGTTTCCTCATCCTTTTCTCCTTTGCTTTCTTCTCTTCTATTTTCTCCTCTCTTCTCGTGTCCTCACCTCTTCCTTGTTTCTCTCTCTCTCTCTGTCTTCTCTTCTCTCCTTTCCTCTCCTCCCCTCTCCCCCTGTCTCCTCTCCTCTCCTCCTGCTTGTCCAGACAGTAAACACTGTGTTTTATGGCATATCTTCTTACTCGCGGCCCTTTATGACTGTGACTGGCCAGCTGTGGGGGTTTGTTGAGTGGAGAGAGTTTGGCCTAAATGATGTGGAAGTAATTAGGGAGATATGAGGGGTCGGGCCCAGTGGTTCGGCGCTTGTCCATTTCTCTGCAGTGCTCCGATATGGTAATGGTCTCTCCATTGGTCTAACTGCTCTCTATTGGGGTCATTAAAAGGAACATTAGCCAGAGGCGGCCGGACGGAGCTGTATGTATGAAGGGAGACACACACACACACACACACACACTTTGCACCCGTGAGAGGACCGGTTGGCTGCCATGACTCGCCGGCCGGCGCTGTTGGTTTGCGGAGACGCCTGTGCTTTGTCATCTCGCCCCGGCCTCTCTCTCCGCTGACTCACGGGAACGGACGCCGTACGGCCACTGGCCTCCAACTGCCTCAGAGAGAGGGGGATGAGGATGACAGGGAGAGGAAAATAGGAAGAGAGAGAGAGAAGAAGGGAAGCATGAGCCCGAGTTTGTTTATAAAGAAAGGGAGGGAGAGAGAGAGAGAAAGGGATGACAGAGGGGGAAAGGTGGAGAGAGACATGGAGGGAGAAAGAGAGAAGGGAGAGAGGGAGATGGAGGAAGCCTAGGGAGTTTGAGCTTTGGCTGGCATCTTGGGTCGTGTGTGTGTGTGTGTGTGTGTGTGTGTGTGTGTCTGTTTGTGTGTGTGCTGCTCTGACCACTGCTGCTGATGGGGTGGTTTCCAGCGTCGCCGCGGTGACAGGCCTGTCCCAGACGAGGGCTCTTTGTGACATCAAAGGATGTTCCTAACATCCGCTGCCTTCACCAGAATAGAGCAGCTCACATAAGCACAGGGTGGAAGCAAGAGAGAGAGAGAGAGAGAGAGAGAGAGAGAGAGAGAGAGAGAGAGGGAGAGAGAGAAAGAGAGAGAGAGAGAGAGGACTGCATTTCTGTCACTTTCTGAAAAGTGTTTCCATGGACACCTTGTGAGAACATTCGCCAGTGGAATAAATGTAAAAAATATTCCTCGGCATTGAACATTCCTTTTCCTTTGTTGAGATGTTCTTTCTTAAAGCAAACTTCTTTAGTGTGTATGCACACAGACAGACACACAGACACACACACACACATACACACTCTCTCTCTCTCTTTCTCTCACTCTCTCTCTCACACACACACACACAAACAAACACACACACATACACACTCTCAAATACACACACGCACACACACACACACACACACACACACACTCCTGTTCCTGCTCTTAGTGCAGTGTTAGAGTGGGCAGGGTTCCCATGGCCATACGCTGGTCCCAGTGGGAGCGGCCGGGTGACAGGACGCAGACAGTGACAAGAAAAAGTGTCCCTGGACACGAGTGCAAATACACAGGGCTCACACACGGCTCCAAACACACACACACACACACACACACACACATTGCCCCCTGGACACGAGTGCAAATACACAGGGCTCACACACGGCTCCAAACACACACACACACACACACATTGCCCCCTGGACACGAGTGCAAAGACTCACAGACAGGCAGCCGGGCACAACCTCCCTGGAACTGACATGAGAACCAAGCCTCCTGATCCACCAGGGCCCGTGTGTGTGTGTGAGTGTGTGTGTGTGTGTGTGTGTGTGTGTGTGAGTATGTGTAAGAGAGAGAGCGAGAGAGAGAGAGAGTGTGTGTGTGTGAGAGAGCGAGAGAGAGAGAGAGTGTGTGTGTGTGAGAGAGAGAGAGAGAGTGTGTGTGTGTGTGTGAGTGTGTGAGAGAGGGACTGTGTGTGTAAGAGAGAGAGAGACAGAGAAAGAGAGTGGGAGAGAGGGACTGTGTGTGTATGTGTATGTGTATAAACCCAATCTCCTGATCCACCAAGGCCTCGGTGTGTGTGTGTGTGTGTGTTTATGTGTGTGAGTGTGTGAACCCAACCTCCCTATCCTCCAGGGCTCTCTCCAGCAGCCCTGAGACTGGCGTACTAGGCGTCTCTGGGGGTTTCCCTCATCTGCGTCAAAGAAGAAAAATCGACATTTCTTAATTTTCTTCTTCTCCGCTAGCTTACTGGACTGGCATGGCATCTCCATGGCAACATGATTCATGACTTTTGCTGAGATGGCATGGGAGATCAAGTTTGGGTCCTTGCTCCCAAGGGTGTGAGTGTGTGTGTGTGTGTGTGTGTGTTTGCGTGTGTGTGTGTGTGCACGCGTGCATGTGTGTGCATGTGTATGTGTGTGTGCGTGTGCATGTGTGTGTGTGTGTGTGTGTGTGTGTCTGCAATTCAATTCAATTCAATTCATTCAATTCAAAGTTTAATTGTCACATATACTTTGCAATACAGTGAAATGCTTGTGCCACAAGTTGCAGGGGGTAAAAAGGGAGGTCTAAGAAGCACAATGGTGCCATATAGGCAATAAATAGTATAGGGGGTGGGGGGGGGCACCATACAAAGAATGAGACATATGTGCTGCTAAGCATGCACAGACACCCAAACACACACAGATACACAAGCACACCAGTCGACATGCACCCATTAGAAAACCTACATAGAGCTTCTGTGCATACATATAGACCACAGACATATAGACCACATACATACATAAAGACTGCATACATGTAAAAGACAACATACATACATGTAAGACCATAGACCTACACTGACCTGCAGGCCCCTAATGACCTGCAGACCTGATGATTAAAAAAAGAAATGCACTGAGGCATTATAAAAATATATAACATTTCTGTGATACATAAGGTACCATATTGATGACACAAGCAATTATATTAAGAATGTTCATGATTGAGGTCACTGTCCATTTAATATTCTGATAGCCTGGGGAAAGAAGCTGTCCTTAAGACGTGTTGTGTGTGAGGTAATGCTCCGGTAGCGTTTACCAGAGGGGAGTAATGAAAAGAGGGGATGGGCTGGATGATTGACATCCTTGATGATAGACTCTGCTCTACTCCTGCAGCGTACAGGGTAAATGTTTTGTAGTAGAGGAAGGTCGGCCCCAATGATTCTGGAGGCAGACCGGATTGTCCTTGTTAAGAGTTTGAGATCCTGGGCAGACAGATTACCTAACCACACTGTGATACAACCAGTCAGTATACTTTCAATGGTGCATCTGTAAAAGTTTATAAGAGATGTTGTACCCACCCCAAAGCTTTTAAGTCTCCTAAGAAAGAACAGTCTCTGCTGGGTTTTCTTAAGGATGCATGTGTGTGTGTGAGGAAACCAGAATCCCCGTAGGAGGTTCCTTTGGACAACAGTTCTGATTGTTTCTGCGTGTTTATGTGCAGACGGGTGTGTGTTTGCGTTGCACTCTGTCAGGGAGACGGAGCATATATCACTCCCAATGAGTTGCCACTTGTTTGGGTAAGAACCCGGTTCTTCCTGCAGGGGAGCACAGCCAAGCACTGCAAGTACCCACACACACACACACACCATACACCTTCTACACACGCACAAACACACACACACTCACACACACACACACACACACACACACCATACACCTTCTACACGCACAAACACACACACACACACACACTCACACACACACACACCATACACCTTCCACACACGCACAAACACACACACACACACACACACACACACACACACACACACACACACACACACACACACACCATACACCATCTACACACACACATACACACACCACACCCATGCTGGAAACGCAAAGCCCATTTCGGATCTGACCCATTTTCCTGAAGCGGGCCGCTCATCTGTGTGTTTACATTGGCACTAGCTTGCGCTGGCTCATTTTCGGATCAAGTTGAATGACATCTCTGACCTGCGTGGCCAGCAGAATGCGTGTGTGTGTGTGTGTGTGTGTGTGTGTGTGACCTGCGTGGCCAGCTGAATGCTGGAGTCCCCAGAAGCTCTGAGAGAACTGCTCCACCTTCTCTACCCGGTGACCTTTGACCCCTGACCCTCACCCCAGGCTCTGTGAGAACGAGAGGCCTCGCAGAATCTGGATCTGGAAGCTGAACTCCGTCGAGCTTTATGAAACCGATACTGTATGTCCGTTTGAGACTTTTGTTTGTGTGTTTGTTTGCTGTTTACTGGTCAGGGAAAGCTAAAAAATGTAAATATGTAACAGAGCCTCAAAGGGGAGATATGGAGCTTCTTAATCCAGAACACTGATCTGAACGCTATGAGTGGTTTGCCATTCCTAATCCAGATCTGAAGGTTATAAGTGGTTTGTCATTCCTAATCCAGATTACTGATCTGAACGCTATGAGTGGTTTGCCATTCCTAATCCAGATCTGAAGGTTATGAGTGGTTTGTCATTCCTAATCCAGATTACTGATCTGAACGCTATGAGTGGTTTGCCATTCCTAATCCAGATCACTGATCTGCAGAGGTGGAAAAGTCCAGCTTCGGAAAGTAAAAGTCCTATCACATACCTGTGCCAACCATTCACTTAAATCAACTGATTTGAATTAGCACAACTCTTCAGCCAGGTAGAGCAGCTAATTGGTGAGATCACCTGTGTTAAGTGCACAGGTAGAACTAATACATGGTTGGACTTTTCCACCTCTGCTGATCTGAAGGTTATGAGTGGTTTGTCATTCCTAATCCAGATCTGAAGGTTATGAAAGGTTTGTCATTCCTAATCCAGATCTGAAGGTTATGAGTGGTTTGTCATTCCTAATCCAGATCACTGATCTGAAGGTTATGAGTGGTTTGTCATTCCTAATCCAGATCA
>NW_027468680.1:6594789-6602289 GCF_046254945.1 Alosa pseudoharengus
ATTAATAATAGGCTAATACAGCATACAGTTACAACGTTCATGGGCACAAACACACACACACACACACACACACACATACTCACATTACCTCACCCAACTAGAGACTGATAAACCTACAAATACTATGCATAATACTTTTTGCTGTATTAATTTGAATGTCAAAACTTCTGTCTCAGTTGTTCTGGGGGGTATTCCAGAAAGGAGGTTTAACAAACACTGAGATAAAACTTAACCTCTGGGTTGTCTGAACCTGTGGCGACTAAACCCGAGCTGTCGGTTCCAAAACACCGGTTACCAGTTAGTTCAATCAACCCTGTGTTAGATAACCTCGAGTTGTGCGCGTTCACGGGCGAACTTATAAAGGCATCATCTATTGAGAGTCCAAACCATAAGTGAAACCGGCAAAACAAAGAGCACCGTATTTTTCAGAGGCGGAGTAGCAAGTTCTCCTCGAGGCTTACGAGGAGAGAACTGTAATAACAAAAAAGAGCAATACTTGAGGGTCTGCCAAGGAGACCTTGCTTGACAGAGAATAGCCTAACTGACTGTGAAAATGCGTACGTTTAGGATAGCCTATTTAATGTCAAAAGCACAATTAAATAATTTAGTGGACATTACATATTGTATTGACTGCTTTGAATGATGCTTTCTTAAACTAGCCTACCTTGTCACAGATTGAGTGGGCCATAGACTCCTTGAGAATCCCAAATGTAATTTTCTATTTTAACGCGGGTTCTGCAGCTTTGGGCCAAGTTAAACCTTTGCGCTCCAGCATCGGAAGGGTGATGAATGTCAGAAGGCATGGGTAGCCTATCCTTTATCCCCCAGTAGCATACCCATCAAGTTCTCCTGTAATTGCACATACAGTATGACATTAAGTTACAGCCTACACATTAATTAGTCTGTAGATCTGATAATATTCTAGTAAGGTGCAGGCCTGCCCTAACGCACCCTGTTGAAATGTGTCGCTCAAATTAGACTCCCGGATAGGCTACATCATTCCTGGCATCGTGTAGGCCTACTGGGCCCTGCCATTTTGCCTCCACGTTTGTGATAAGATGTGAAGCATAATCACATATAAAAAGAGAAGTGGCCTATGACCTATCCATTCGACCATAAGGACATTCTGAAAAAGCCAAAGCCCGTTAATTGAGCTCACCAGCTAAGACAGCCTATCGTTGGTGCACATTTGGAAAACTTAATAAGTGATGCTGACCTGCCAGTTGGGTACTAATGATCCTCGTGGGTTTGTGTCCATGAAAACGAATGAACTGCTTTAGCGCAAGGCAAACTTTACGCACCGACCGACACTACAAAAACTCCCAGTCGGAGAGCGCATGTGTAGCCTATTAAAAACTATTTTATCCCAAATGCCATCAGCATTCTTAACCAAACTTAGTGACAACACGCATAGCCCTACCTGCATGACAGCTGTTATGCAGTTTTTATTTAAACTTATTTATTCATTTTCTATATGTTTTCCCTTTTTTGTACTGTACTTGTTTTATTTATATCTTCAATGTGTCTGAGATGTTGTTTGTCCATCTGTCAAGACAAATGTCCACTATGGTGTAGGCTAGCTAGCCTACATTAAAGATTTATTTTATTCTATTATAATCCACCATGCGTAATGTAGGGATGGAGAATGCTTTTCAAGCCTATAGCCTATATTTAGGATTCAGCTGAAAAACTCTAGCGCTCTTGAAAAACTCGTTTAGAAAAGAATGGATAGGCTATCATGTGATGTTGTGGTCTTATCGCCCTCTCACGGTGAATTGCACGGATTAATATTACATGATTTTGTGCTTCTTTGTCAATCGGACCTTCGTCAAAATGAAACGCCATTGTGTGACAAGTGTTAAAATAGCGGCCTGGTTAAACATGCACTGAAATAACCGAACATAATTGAACATAACCTGAACAAAACCTAAAAGTTCAGAGCCTATGTTACCATAGTTACTTACATAGCCTGGTCATTTTTGAGCTTTCTGTAACTGAAATCCCAGGTTTACCATTTACTCTGGGTTTACATAGCCAGTTAAGTTCAGAGCCTATGTTACCATAGTTACTTACATAGCCTGGTAATTTTTGAGGTTTCTGGAACTGAAATCCCAGGTTTACCGCTAACTCTGGGTTAACATACCCAGTTAAGCCAGTAACCCTGCTTTCTGGAATACCCCTCTGTACACTGTTTATGAGTACTATGTTTATCAGTACTGTACTCTTTGTTTATATTTATCAGTACTGAGCTCTTTGTTTATGTTTATCAGTACTAGACTCTTTGTTTATGTTTATCAGTACTGAGCTCTTTGTTTATGTTTATCAGTACTGAGCTCTTTGTTTATGTTTATCAGTACTGTGTCTTTGTTGATGTTTATCAACTGTACTCTTTGTTTATGTTTATCAGTACTAGACTCTTTGTTTATGTTTATCAGTACTAGACTCTTTGTTTATGTATATCAGTACTAGACTCTTTGTTTATGTTTATCAGTACTAGACTCTTTGTTTATGTATATCAGTACTAGACTCTTTGTTTATGTTTATCAGTACTAGACTCTTTGTTTATGTTTATCAGTACTGTACTCTTTGTTTATGTTTATCAGTACTCAGTATTTATGTTTATCAGTACTGTGCTCTTTATTTATGTTTATCACTACTGCGCTCTTTGTTTATATTTATCAGTACTGTACTCTTTGTTTATGTTTATCAGTACTATACTCGCACTGTACTCAGTTTACAAATGTCCAGTACATTCCCTGTATGTCCATTATTCTGGAATATTAAAGTTATTTATCGTTATTTATGTATAACATCATTATTAACAACATTTTGTACGGTCAAAATAATAGTCTAGCATGACCTTTGGTGTGTGTGTGTGTATTTATGTTTGTGTGTGTGTGTGGCTATGTTTTTGTGTGTGTGTGTGTGTGTGTGTGTGTGTGTGTGTATGTGTGTGTTTGGGTGGATGGGTGAGTGAGTTGTGAGTGAGTGTGTGAGTGTATTTGTGATGAAGGATACGTTAGACAGGGCTGGGCTTATTCTGAAGCTTTTTTGTGAGCTAAGTGATTGCTTCCATCTAGATGTGCTTCCTCTGTGTGTCCAGACGGCAGATAAAGGTTCACACCGGCCTGAACAAATAAACACGCAGCCACTAATTACTGGCCCGTCCAGCTCTCCTCGCTGTACGCCCCCCAAAAACACGCATCAATTATCTGCACTTAGGGCTTCTGCGATAAGATAGCCAATCAGGCTCCGCTGCAGCATGTTTTCTCAACCAGCTCACTATGCAATCACTCTCTCTTTCTCCCTCTCTCTCTCCCTCATCCTTTTTTCTTACACTCTATCTTCCACACTGTCATTCTCTATCCCTCCCTCACTCTCCCTCCCTCACCCTCTCTCTCCCTCATCCTTTTTTCTTACACTCCATCTTCCGCACTCTCATTCTCTCATTCTCTATCCCTCCCTCACTCTCTCTCTTCCTCCCTCTGCCTCTCACTCTTTTTCTCTCCTCTTCCTGTTACCCGTCTCATGTACTCCTTCCTCTATGGTCCCTCTCTCTTTCTCTCCATACCTCAATTTTGAGTGTCCTCATGTAGACTTTTCCTTTTCCTTTTCTTATCTCCCTCTTTTCTTTTTCTCTGATTGCCTACATTCTGTAAAGCGCCATGATACATGTGTAATGTTTTGGCGCTATATAAGCACAATAAATTGAATTGAAATTGACTACTAGCAGCAGCACCTCAGGTCAAACCTTGGGGCAGCCGTGGCCTACTGGTTAGCGCTTCAGAGGGTTGCCGGTTCGAACCCCGACCAGTAGGCACGGCTGAAGTGCCCTTGAGCAAGGCACCCAACCCTCACTGCTCCCCGAGCGCCGCTGTAGCAGGCAGCTCACTGCGCCGGGGTTAGTGTGTGCTTCACCTCACTGTGTGTTCACTGTGTGCTGAGTGTGTTTCACTAATTTACGGATTGGGATAAATGCAGAGACCAAATTTCCCTCACGGGATCAAAAGATTATATGTACTTATAAACCTCTCCCCTGATACCCTGAGTGGTCTTGGGCTGTGCTTGTGTTATAATGATTGTTATAAAATCATTATTTTCTCTATCGCTTCTCTGTGGATAGATGTCTGTGGTTCACTCCGTTGTTCTGAGTGACCTGTCCAAACGGAATCACCCGCTGTGGCCCAGCTTCTGCGGGTTCTGATGTTCCTCTCCTTCCTTTTCCGATCTCAGACAGTTTCACTCCCGCGTTCACAAACATACGTCTCTCCCACTCGCACGCGGTCAGATTTGGGTCTTTGTGGTTTGATTGGGGGAGATTTATCGGCTGTTGAGCGTGACCTTGCGCGACCTTGCGGAGGTAGGGGCAGACCAGGCCTGGCGTTTCCTGCACGCCTTCTAAGGCTCTTTCTCAGGCCGGAGCTCCTTTGTCAGAGAGGGCGAGATCAGGGCGAGTACGGCCTCATATCACACACACACACACACACACACACACACACACACACACACACACACTGAGTTAAGTGGCCTGACTCAGGGGTCTGTCGGGGATACACACGGGCTGGCTTTGGAGAAGTTGGCGCTGCACCACTATTGCGTTCTTTTTTTAATCTCTCCATCTGATTATTTCTTTCCCCCTGCGGCTCTCTTGCTGCATCTCTCTCTCTCTCTCTCTCTCTCTCTCTCTCTCTCTCTCTCTCTCACTCAGCCAGTGTCTGTTTCTGTTTGCATCATTCTGTACCCCTCTCTCCTCATCCCTTCCTCATCCTGCTCTCTCTCTCACTCACTCTCTCTCTCTCTCTCGCTCTCTCTCTCACTCACTCAGCCAGTGTCTTTATCTGTTTGCGTCATTCTGTACCCCTCTCTCCTTATCCCTTCCTCATCTTGCTCTCTCTCTCTCTCTCTCTCTCTTATTATATGATGTATGAGGAGTTGTATGGATGTATTTATGTATGCTCGCATGGTGTTGGCTTTGAGTCTGGTGTGTCTTGAATCCATGGTTTGAGGAACGATCCAATAAATGGATGTTGAACCTCTCTCTCTCTCTCTCTGGTGTCTCTCTCTCTCTCTCTCTCTGGTGTCTCTCTCTCTCTCTCTCTCTGGTGTCTCTCTCTCTCTCTCTCTCTGGTGTCTCTCTCTTTTTACTCACGCTCTTTCACCACCTCTTTCTTCTTTCTTTCCAATTCAAGTTCCAATTCCAATTCAAAAGTGTTTTATTGGCATTTCCAGTATTCTTCCCCTCCTTTTCTCATATGCTGTCTGCCATTCTCTCTCTCTCTCTCTCTCTCTCTCTCTCTCTCTCTCTCTCTCTCTCTCTCTCTCTCTCTTTTCTCTGGGATATCAATGCATAGGCCCTGTCCAGAGTCTCTGAGAGGCTGGGAGTTATTGCATATCAAATGCACCTAATTGCATTGAGAAATGCACTTATTTAGCCTTGACATTCGACTACAAGAGAAGCCCAGTCCGCCTGAGGACAGGAAGTCCTTAAAGTGCTTAAAGTCGGCCAGGCCAGCTGGTGGACGTCCAGGTTGGGCCACGTTCCCATATCTCTCCTCTGGGGACGGCGATGGGGTAGTAGTGCAGCAGCTGGGCTGGGCTGCCCAGTGGCCCTGGAGAGTAAGGGCCCTGGTCTGGATACTGAGCCCTCTGGTCTGGATACTGAGCCCTCTGGTCTGGATACTGAACCCTCTGGTCTGGATACTAAGGCCCCTGGTCTGGATACTGAGCCCTCTGGTCTGGATATTGAGGCCCCTGGTCTGGATATTAAGGCCCCTGGTCTGGATATTGAGGCCCCTGGTCTGGATATTAAGGCCCCTTGGTCTGGATATTGAGGCCCCTGGTCTGGATATTAAGTATAAGTAAGTATAAGTATATATACTCTTTTGATCCCGTGAGGGAAATTTGGTCTCTGCATTTATCCCAATCCGTGAATTAGTGAAACACAGTGAGGTGAAGCACACACTAATCTCGACGCCCCTACAGTAGTCCAGTTCACATTGACAGAGTGAAGGCCTCTGGTATGGCCTGGCTGCAGAGGCCAGTGCTTGACCAGTGAATGGGTCTGTCGGGCACAATGCTGTCACACAATGGAGCGGCCACTTCCTGTTTACGGCTGCGTGTTTCACTGAGACCCAGAGCTCTGTGACCATAATGGCCATTCTCTCAGCAGCGCTGTGGGAAGTTTGCCCATCTTTGTGGTGCAGTCATCAGCGAGATATCACTCTTACAATGTGTGTGATCACATTTTACTCCTCGCCTCGCCCCGCCACGCCGCACCACGCTGAGGGGATTGTTAGACGCTGGCGCTGGTGCTGGTGTTAGTGGGCGTTTCTCTGGTGGGGTCATAACGGTGTCCCCAGTGTTCACACATCATTTGTCAGATGGGGAAAAAACTTTACCCCCCACCCCGCACCACGTTTTAAATTTCTCCTTTGGAGGAAAATGCAAAGACCATCTGCCCTCTTTAAACAGCTCCTACTGAAAGTAAAACCCTCCCCCTCTCTCTCTGTCCCCCTCTCTCTTTTCCTCACTCTATCCCTCCCTCTGTCCCACCCTTTCTTTCTCTCTCCCTCCTTCTCTCTCTCCCTGTCACCCTTTCTCTCATTCACTCTCTCTCTCTCTCCCTCCTTCTCTCTCTCCCTGTCACCCTCTCTCTCGTTCACTCTCTCTCTCTCTCACCCTCCTTCTCTCTCTCCCTCTCTCTCTCTCTTTCTTTGCCAGCCTCTCAGACCTCGGCCAGTAAATTGTTCATGGAACATCAAACATCTCTGCCTTCTCATCTCCCTGCCACGATGGCTGCCCTTTTCTCTCCCACCACCACCGCCACGGCGGTCAAGCTTTGCTAAGCGTCCGCTTTCATCGCTTTTTTTTGCATCTTAGTTGTTTGAGCTAAAGAGTCCCTCTGGACTTCACTCCTTGGCATGAGCTGAATCGCATCAGCAGAGCGAGCACTGGAACAGAGAGCACGGAACCGGAGCACGGAACCGGAGCACGGAACCGGAGCGGTCGGCTGGACCAGGGGGCCCGGTGTCTGCCCACGCCTCAGTCTGTGTGGTGAGAGCCGAGAGCTGAGCCTGGCGTCCCGGACTTGGCGCTCCGTCGCTGGCTGAGAAGGGCCTGGGCCTGGCCCATAATGCTTTGCATATGGACACGCTTGGGAGAGACGGCGTGGGGCGTTTGAAATGCTGATGCGTCTGAAAGGGGATACTGGACACGGACGCCGCTCTCCACAGCCCAGAGCTCTCGAGCTTGACAGGGTTTCACTAGAGTGCCTCCAGAGAGGAGGAGGAGGAGGAGGAGGAAGAGGAGGAGGAGGAGGAGGAGGAAGAAGAGGAGAAGAGGGGGAGGAAGAAACCCATCAAGCGCTCGTCCATCTGAGCTGGCCTGGGTTTCACTTCTCAGCCATTTGAGCCGCGTGCGTCCGTCTGCCAAGAGGATTTCGTTTGAGTAGAGTAATCATGTGAAAATATAGCACTGAAATCAATTGATGTGAACTTACAA
>NW_027468680.1:6607289-6659789 GCF_046254945.1 Alosa pseudoharengus
TAGCTGCTGATATCATCCATCACACTCTACCAGGCCATGGCGCCACACACACACCCACCATTAATCATGCTTTAATGAAGGGGAGTGTGTGTGTATGTCTGTGTGTGTGTGTGTGTGTGTGTGTGTGTGTGTGTGTGTGTGTGTGTGTGTGTGTGTGTGTGCGTGCAACCAGGCTGTTTCTACATCTCCTAAATCATACGGTAAAACAATATAAACACACACACTCACACACACCGCCCCCCACACACACACTTACACACACCCATATGGTGATGCCAGGGTGCTTTTGGCTGTGTGAACACCCACACACACTCTCTCTCATACACACACCAATCTGGTACCAGTCTGTTTTTATGTCTCCTAAATTAGATTACACACATAATACATACCATACACACCCCACAGTGGTGTAAACACTCTCTCTCTCTCTCATACACACACAAACACACACACACACACACACACACACACACAGACAGGTTGTTTCGATCTATACTTAGTCACACCACATGCACAAAACACATCTGACGCTTGTGTACAACATCCCACAAACACACAAACACCCACATCCCAGAAACACACACTAAATCAAAGGATGTCTCTTCCTCTCCGTACCCCCACAGTGCACACCAGCACATCTGCAGCGCCCACTGGGTGGCCAGTGGACAAGTGTGTGATCCATCTACCTGTGGTAAATATGCATTTAGGTTTGTTTTTGAGGCCAGCAACATGTATAAGTATAAGTATAAATACTCTTTTGATCCCGTGAGCGAAATTTGGTTTCTGCATTTATCCCAATCCGTGAATCACACACAGCACACAGTGAACACACAGTGAGGTGAAGCACACACTAATCCCGATGCAGTGAGCTGCCTGCTACAGCGGCGCTCGGGGAGCAGTGAGGGCTTAGGTGCCTTTCAGCTGTGGATGTGGGCATGGGAGAGCAGTGCTCAACCACTTCCCCCACCCACATTTTTCCTACTGGTCGGGGATCGAACCGGCAACCCTTCGTTTACAAGACCAAAGCCCTAACCAGTAGGCCACGGCTGCCCCAACACACACACACACACACACACCCTAACCAGTAGGCCACGGCTGCCCCAACACACACACACACACACACACACACACAAACACACACACACACCCTAACCAGTAGGCCACGGCTGCCCCAACACACACACACACACACACAAACACACACACACACCCTAACCAGTAGGCCACGGCTGCCCCATTGTGCCAGTCAGGAACAGCGTGGGCGTTTGTTTTGAAAGCTGACACACAGAGGACGATGCTTTGGCCTTTCCCAGTGTGCCACCATGTGTGTGTGATGACGGGGGATAGTGTGTGTGTCTCTGTGTGTGTGTGTGTGTGTGTGTGTGTGTGTGTGTCTGTGTTGTTCCAGTCCAGAAGCAGAAGTCGTTGATTTAAAAGGATTTTCTTTGCAAGAAGCTAAATTGCACATTTAAGTTGTTTCTTTTTTCACGTTGATCTCCGTAAGTTTTATTTGTTTGTTTATTTTATTCGTTATTTATTCAGCGCTGCTAGGAGTTACGGATTGTGCTTGGCCGTGTACAAAGGCCCAGCTGAGATGCATTAGTAAAGCATGTAGCCTGGAGTCCCCCACATCATTCTGTCAGCTTGATTTGGGTCTTACAACAGTCCACAAGCGTAGGCAGTTTCTTCACATTAGGCCCTGACTACAGAAACAGACTAGACGTGTGTGTGTGTGTCCATGCATCTCTATCTCTGTGCATGTGTGTGTGTTTGTGTGTGTATGTCCATGTCTGTATATTTGTGTTTCAGAATGACTGTGTGTGTGTGTGTGTGTGTGTGTGTGTGTGTGTGTGTGTGTTTGTGTGAACTGTAAATATTCTGCGGTTGGTAATGCTATGATCCAAACAGCTTTAGAAATCTTTTCTGGTCAGGCATCCAGTGTTTGTGTGTGTGTGTGTGTGTGTGTCTGTGTGTGTCCATACTTACGTTTGTGTGTGTGAGCACATATACATTAATGTGTTTTTGTGTGTGTGTGTGTGTGTGCATGCGTGCATATGCGTGTGTGTGCATGAGCATGTGTGTGTGTGTTTGTGTATGTGTGTGTATGTGCATACATGTGTGTGTTTATATGTGTGTGTCTGTGTGTAGTATGTGTGTGTGTGTGTGTTTATGTGTGTGTCTGTGTGTGTGTGTGTGTAAGGGGGGGGGGGGGCTCTTAAGCGTTGTCTTTGCAGGCTTTTGGGACTCTGCCATTGTGTCCATTAGGACTAGCTTGGCTGGCTGATTCTGGCTGACTTCGTTCTCCAGTGCAAGGAAAGGAGCCATTTGGTCTCAATAAGCTCCATCCAATAGAGACCTGTCCCAATCTAAACACTTTCACACACACTCTAGTGCTGCTGACTCATAACACACACTCTTACACTTTTACACTCATAACACACACTCTTACACTTTTACACTCATAACACACACTCTTACACTCCTGCCCCATGGGCCAAGGCTGTAAGGTATGACTGGACTCTAGTCTATTAAGAAGAGAGGGAGATAGAGAGAGAGAGAGGTTTAATACTTATTTATGAAACACTAAATCCTTAAATCAATAAAGCACACACAACTTTAAAATTCCACACACACACAGTCTACCTCCTCTACGCTACAAGAGAGGGAGAGAGAGAAAGAGAGAGAAAGATAAAGAGAGAGTTTATAACAACTCTCTTGAGCCACCACAAACCCTTAAATCAATCAATCAATCAATCACACACCCCAGCTACCCAAACAATAGATACTGGGGAGAGAGACAGAACGGTGACAGAAATGAAAGACAGAATTGTGAGAGAAAGAAAAAGAAAGAGAAGAACAGAACTGTGAGAGAAAGAAAAATAAAGAACAGAAAGGAAAGTAAAGGAGCAACTGATCTCACTGTCATTAATAGCACTCAGATTGAAAGTTGTATTTGTCATGTCCACAGTTAACGGCTGCATACCTGAGAGAACACACACACACACACACATACGCACACACATACACACAGCTGTGCTGTTAAGGTGTGTGTGCAGTATGTGGTGTATATGGTGACGATATCAGCCTCCACACACACACAAGCTCAGGTTTTATATTCAAATCACTCAACAACCGGGTCAAAACACACAGCCACCAACACACATACACACACACACACAATGATTACACAACTATGCAGGGCCTATAAACATTTCACAATACTCATGTTTTATTCTTAAAACCACAAAAGCAAAGGGTCGTTAACATATACCAACACACATACACATGCTCAAACACACACACACACACAAACACACACACAAACACACACACACACACACACACACACACACACACACACACACACCTTTGGCGTGCTCCATGCTCTCTCTGTCTCCAGCCCCCGTGTGGGTCATTTCTGGGCCTAGTTCTGAGTGGGCCTTAAACTGCCTCCTCCAGGCCAGCATGGCTGCGTGCTGATATGGTAAAGATGTCCAGATGGCCCGATTAGAGGGGTCGTTTCCTAACCCTGCGTGGGGCTTGTCATTTGCATGCGGGCTGTGCCAGCACTGCACGCCGCTCGGCGGGTGTTATAATGGTCTTTAAAAGTCTTGCTGTGAAGATGCCCCCAGAATGCCCTGCCTGGTGCCAAGCACACAGATTGGTGCGAGCTCGTCCATGGGCTTGTCCCCCTCTGCCCCCCCCCCCCACACACACACCCCACACCCCCCAGTCCCGCCCCTCATCTGCTTCCTCACCTGTCACTCAATCTGTTCGAGCCGGCCTCTGGTCCCGCCCACTGGAGTGCAAGGGGAGCAGCAGTGTGCGTGTGCGTACAGGTCGCCATGGCGACCCACAGATGCCCAAATCCACCACTCGCCCCTCTATCTCCTAGAGCCCATCCCCCCCTCCACACACACACACACACACACACACACACACACACGCAGACAGACACAAATACACATACACACACACACAAACAAACACAAAACTGACTACATCTCACCAGTCAGTCTCTACCACAAACATAACTCATACATATGCACTGCTGTTCAAAATAATTAAATGTGATGGGATCAGGTAAAACCCATCTCACATGGTGGAATTTCACCAACTTACAAGCTGCTAGGGGACGGTACCCAGGATGTGGCTAGGATGGTATCAAAATTATAAGTAGGTGAAATTTCACCAGAGAGTGTTGAAACGTAGCAGTAATCAAGGATTTTTGATTTCACCATGTGATGGGTTCTCCCAGATCCGATCACAAATGTTGTGGATATGCGAGTGTGTGTGTGTCTGAATCACAGGCCGAATCCACAAATGTAGTTTCATTTTGTTTCACGATGTGTAGAAAACGGCATAGTCTGTTTCTACAGTTTACTTTAAGTTTCAATTTCATTTTCTGTTCTCTCTCTTGTGTGTGTGTGGCTACACTGGGCACGTAACTGAAGCGCTCCGTTCACGTAGCGTAAAAATAGTTTAAAAGACTGGTTTAAAGCAACACCAAAGAGTTTTTGTACCATAATATAATGTTTCAGTGCATTCAGTGCACTTCTGCATTCACTTTGCGGCCCTCTATCGGCTATAACCGCACTATGTAAGTTTGCCAGATCGGGTAGCGGTAAACGACAAATTTGACTTGCTTCTGATGTCGCAATACATCATACATACATCATTAAATAATGCAACATACTCTACCGTGTCTGTGGAAATCGTTATTTGCAAAGCCGGTGCTGGATAATAGCATGTGTGTGACACAGGAAAAGTGCTTTAGTGTTGCTTTAATGTTCTCAAACATACACGCTGCTGTCACATCTGGTGTTGCCAGTTCCATTGATTATAGTGGAAGCTAGTTCTTGCAGTAGACTCTATGTGAACTGAACGCTTCATTTACGTGCCAGGTGTAGCCTCCCTGTTGTTGTGATGAGGCCTTAATATGATGAAACCTTGATTACATTATTCTTGGTCTAACTCAAAACTACACTGATTAACACTGTTTTGGTCCCCAATGCAAGTTTGTTGTTCTTGGACGTCCTTAGACCGGAGTTGTCTTTCAATGTGATGGGGCCTTAGTGTGATGAGGCCTTAGTGTGATGAGGATGTGGCGTGCATTCGCAGAATGCGTCTGCTGACGAGGGGGTATGTTTAGGTGAGCCATATTGTAATGGGAATATTTATCATGACAGGGCACACGGATGTGGCACTTCAACATGGAAGAGGTCGGAGACTGTATCAGCTAGTGGGGGAACAATAACAGGAAGAGGATAAATGCTCAAGCCCTCTCCTCCGCTCCAGACCTCCTCCACTCCGTTCCACTGGACGCTGCGTCAGACGCAGGGCTCGGAATCAGACATCCTGATGGCGATTGTGTAATGCTCCTTGAGGAGTGAAATACAGTTCGGATTTGAACAGAGTTTCACACTAAATCATGGCTTTCATCAAACACACACAACCCCCTGCCCTCTACCCCAACACACACACACACACACACACACACACACACACACACACACACACACACATAAACACGCACGCGCGCACACACACACACACGCACACACACACCAGCATACACACACACATAAACACGCGCGCGCGCACACACACACACACTCACACTCACACACACACACACACAGAGCACATTTCAAAAACCTGCTGAAAGTAGTTCCAGAACAAGAATCAGACTGAGCTGTGTGGCCACGAGAGAGCTGTTAATCAGCAGGTCCCCGACCTGGGCTGCACCATTTACATGCCCATATATCTGTCAAGATAAAGCTTTGTATGTGTGTGTGTGTGTGTGTGTGTGTGTGTGTGTGTGTGTGTGAGAGAGAGAGAGAGCATGGAAATAAATGAGACAGGGTGTTTCTGATTGTGTGTCTATGTTTGCAATACCAATACAAGTGTGCATATGGGTATACGTAAATGGAAAATGTAGTCATCTTGTGTGTGTGTGTGTGTGTGTGTGTGTGTGAGTGCTTGCTTGCATGCGCGTGTAAGTGCGTGTGTGTGCGTGTGTGTGTGTGTGTGTTTGCGTGCGTGTGTGTGCGTGTGCATGTGTGCGTGCGTGTGTGTGCGTGTGCCTGCATGCGTGTGTGTGTGTGTGCATGTGCGTGTGTGTGTGTGTGTGTGTGTGTGTTTGTGAGTGTGCGCGTGTGCTATGTCAGTGTATTTCATTCCTGCCAGAGATGTAGGATGGGCCCCTTGGGTGTCTCTGATCTAAGCAGGGGGAGGGGCCAGTGGCTGAGGGCCGACCAAGCTGACGGAGTTAAACTCCCTCTCATCTTACACACACACACACACACACACACACACACACACACACACACACACACAACAATAACAGCAAATGCTAGTCACGTCAGTGGTGTCATCCTACAAGCTCCAAAACACAAACACAACACACACACACATACACACACACACACACACACACACACACGAGAGGATGATGGAGAGAGGTATTCATATAGCTAGAAAAAGAAGAAAAAAGAAAAGAAAAAATAAGAAAAAGTAGTAGTGGTAGTAGTAGATGTAGCAGTAGTAGTAGTAATAATAGTAGTAGTAGTAGTAGTAGTAGTAATAATAGTAGTAGCAGTAGTAGTAGTAGTAATAGTAGTAGTAATAATAGTAGTAGTAGTAGTAGTAGTAGTAGTAGTAGGAGTAGTAGTAATAATAGTAGTAGTAGTAGTAGTAATAGTAGTATAGTAGTAGTAGTAATAGTAGTAGTAGTAGTAGTAGTAGCAGTAGTAATTGTAGTAGTAGTAGTAGTAGGAATTGTAGTAATAGTAATTGTGGTAATTGTAGTAGTGGTAAATTTAAGTAGTGGTAGTTTTTTTTGAGCATTTTGGTTAACCACAGGTTGTTTTAAATTGTGCTATATAAATAAACTTGACTATGACTATAGTAGTAGTAGTAGTAATAGCAGCAGCAGTAGTAGTTGTTGTTGTTGTGATAGAGGCATACAGAGCTCCCTGCGCTGTGGGTTTGGTGGTCAGGGTCCAGAGGGTGTCCATGTTTTCCCTCTCTGACCGCACGACTCCTGAGTTTCAGGCCCACACACTCTCACTGGCGCTCGCTCGCTGAAATATTGATGGGCGCGTGCCCACCTCCAGGAGACCAGCTGGGCGCTGAGGCTGCTTCCCATTGTTAAATATTTATCCCACACCCAAATATCCCACACCGGGGCAGGGCACTGGGTAGGAGAGGGGCAATTAAAGGACCACGAGGGCAGGAGAAGGGTGGGAGATGGGGCAAAAACAAACCACAGAGCAGCTGGCTTTGGGTCTGATAAGACAAGACAAGATAAGACAGCTTTATTATCCATTCAATTTACATAGAGTGAAAATGTGTGTTTTGGCAATCTGGCAACACAGTGAAAAAAACAATATATAAAGTACACATGACAACACAAAAGGCGGTTGTAGCATTGCGGCTAAGGACCGTTCTGGCCTTGAGCAAGGCACTTAACCCCGAATATATAGGCCTATATAGTAGTAGTAGTAGTAGTAGTAGTATGTTTTTTATGTAGGCCTATATATTTTTTTATTTTTGGGGGGGGGGCTGTTTATGCTTTTAATGTGATGAGACAGTTGAAAATAACAGGAAGCAAGTGGAAGAGAGAGTCGGGGTGGGATCCGGAAAGGACCACGGGGTGGGAATCAAACCCGGGTCGCTGGCGTACGGTGCAGGTGCCCCAGCCAGTTGCGCCACGGCCGGGGCCCAAGAGAAGTATGTCTGTCGGACTATGAGACACCTTAAGGGGGTGCAGGCATAACCAATAGAAGTAATGTGCCACTGATCACAGCCCAGGGAGTGTGGCTGTGGTTTTCAGAGACACCTGGAGGTGTAGCAACAAGGAGCAGTGACGGGGAGGGTAACGTTTGCCCAGACGTGACCAACGACGGGCTAGCCTGTGGCGTGTGCCTGCGGTTTGTCAAACATGCCCTCTTTTACGAGCGGCTAATTAACGCGTGCGGAGCCAGGTGAGAGATCTCTTTATGTCCACGGCAGCTCCTCTTTCAGCTGACGGAGCGCACATATGGCTCTCTGGGAATAACACTCCCCTGAACCACACACACACACACACACACACACACACACACACACACACACACAGCATGTCTTTCAGGTACACTTACCCCACACAATGGTTACACTGATGGTTTACCTTGCCACTGCTCCTGTGTTTCCTCCAGAGGGGTTGGGTGTGGAGTTGTACCTGTCAGGTATCTTCCCTGATAACGAATAAGCAAAACTGACTGAAACGCTGCATTACCACTGTAGGTTATTCACATTGGGGGAGAATTTCATAGGGCAATTTCAGAGGACAGAAAAAGAAAAGGTGTTTAATCCCCCCCCCCCCCCCCCCCCCCCCAGTGGCCAACCTATTACCTATTTCACATTACACAACACAATGACTCATACAATCACAATGCTCTGTTGGCCGCAGTTGCAAACACGCCTCATCCGTAATAGCACTTCACAGTACCACCTGCACTGTCAATAACGCGAATGCCTCCTTCACAGTACCACTTGCACTGTCAATAACGCGAATGCCTCCTTCACAGTACCACCTGCACTGTCAATAACCTGAATGCCTCCTTCACAGTACCACTTGCACTGTCAATAACGCGAATGCCTCCTTCACAGTACCACCTGCACTGTCAATAACCTGAATGCCTCCTTCACAGTACCACCTGCACTGTCAATAACCTGAATGCCTCCTTCACAGTACCACTTGCACTGTCAATAACCTGAATGCCTATTAAGCATTTCACTGGGGTGATCAAACAGGTACCTACCTTCATTGGTGTTTTGTTGAATTAGGCCCACGACATATGATATATGCATTGTAATTGTATTATTAATGTGATGTATGCATTAGGTCGTTGATGGTGGTCATCATATACATTAATTAAGGGAACACTTACAGTTTTCCACATTGCTAAAACACATTTTTTGAAACCTTCCACCCTTTTCTCCATTCTCAAACTACAATCACAGAATGTCTGACAGTTCTTGCAAAATAAAACACTTGCCTCAAAAGTTTTACATGTGCTCAGAACCAAACAGTGTCAGAGTACTGATCCAGTGTATGATTGAAGTGTTCCCTTAATTTTTTTGAGCAGTATATTTGACCAATTGAACTGCAACTCTGTGTCACTGGCTGCCAGAGACTGTATGCTACGATATAGAATAGAGACAAAGGGGGTGCTTCAGTGGCGTAGGCATTAGATAGCGTGACAAACACCGATGCTGTTGATTGACCACACATATCGGCATTAGATAGCGTGATGGCGTTGTTGATGACCACACATATCGGAGGTAATGAAAAAAAATGGCTGAGCAGTATATATGCTCCAGCTGCTATCTGCCACACCAATAACAATAACAACAACAACAGTATCAGCAATAGCATCATCAGCAGTGGGCAACGTAAGCCACCAACACCAACAGCAGCATCAGCAGCAGTGGGTCAGCCTGCCGTGTTGCAGCCTGCTAAGGTCAGCTCCTGGCTGCCTACGCCGGCCGCTATCTCTGCTCAGCACACGGCCGATCAGCCACACTCAGGCCTAACGAGGTAAACACGGCCTTCTGTCTCCAACGTGTCATATAACTCATAAAGCCGCCCCGCTGAGCCCGTCCCCAGCGGGCCAATCAAATAAAAAAAACGTTTTATATGACTGTTTTTCTGCTGGTGGAGCGAGCAAGCGAGTGGTATTGGCCGAGTGAGCACACACACACACACACCGGTGGCTCTATGGAGACTATCTCACGCGCTGAAGAGCTCTTATCTGGCCTACACCACAGTACACACCTTACTGCTTACTATTGCTTAGCGGGGCAATGTTCACTGGCCAATTAATGTTCACTGGGCAAATAATTTGCAGTCACAGATTAGGATTAGGAGCGGCCAGCCAGAAGTGTGAGGAGTTGAGAGTGTGTGAGTGAGTGAGTGGCTGACTCAACAGAGGTCCTGTCTTCCTCCCTCTCAGCCGTGGAGAATTGCTCCAACGAAGCGACTGGTGAGGCGAGCTGCGGCCGGTCCCTCCTCTGGAGAAGACATACAGACAGACGGGTGGACGGGTGGACAGTGTAACCGTGGTGACGGAGTAAACTAAGAGCCCGCAGGACGCCCCTCTATTTTGGGTAAATTATCTCCTTTTCTGAAATTAATCATTCATGAGGGGCTCATTAATTATGCACCAATCTGTAACCCAGCTCCAGTTAAGGGGGCTGTTGGTTTCCAAGGAACGATGTCGACCCATTTTTAAACACTCCGGGCCAGGCACCTCCAAAGTAACAAGGCATTCCAAGCGAGTGCGAGTGTGCGAGGCGTAGAGTGCGTGTGTGTGTGTGTGTGAGTGTGTGTGTGTGAGTGTGTGTGTATGTGTGTGTGTGTGTGAGTGTGTGTGTGTGTATGTGTGTGTTTGAGTGCAGACAAGTGTGGTTTGAAGAACACTATGTGAATATTGAAAGTGCTGCCTTGTGCTTGTCTTTGCTGTAGCAACTGCATACACCAACAGACTGCCGTTGATGTGTGTTGTGTGTATATATATATATATCAGTCACAGCCAGTCGTCCACTTCTCACACTCCATCCATCAAGGGTGTGTGTGTGTGTGTGTGTGTGTCCAATGCAGACAGCAGCGAGTGACGCCAACCTGGCCTCTGGTGCCCTCTGTGGAAATCTGAGGCGTCACAGAATTAAGACCGCGACTGCGGACAATAAACTCTCCCTCGCACACACAGATTTGTGAAGATGCTTGTGTCATGGAGGGGGGTTGAGATGTTTGTTTGTGGCCTAGTTTCTGGGGGGGCACTGGGTGCGTGAGTGCAAGCCGGATGACCTGCCCCTGGATGCCGCGGGCCCATGTCCCATGTCCCATGTCACTCTCAGAGGACCACGGCACCCAGTCACACTGTACTTTGAGAAAACATCGTCCCCGGGCCACAGATAAACAAAGCCCAGCATTAACACACACAAACTGGATGTGCGCCGAGACTTGTGTACATGGGTCGGAGATCGTTTGAGATGATTTTTCCGCCTCGATGATTAACAAAAAGAATTTTGTTTTAAAAAACCCTTGTGAGTCTGAGGCATATCCTGCCACGCTGTCAGAGGCAGTCATCTTTCCACAGAAGGGTCCTCCTCGTCTAAATTTACAGGACAGAGGAGATGGGGGAGGGGGGTGGGCGGGGGCAGCGTTGACGGGGGTTTGTGTGGGGGAGTGGAGGGTAGTTGTGACTACCGTGTGACAAGTGTGCTGTTCCTTCCTGTCCAGCCTGAGAAAAGAGGAAGAGGTGCTCGCGGGGCAGGATTATTACTGAGAGGAAATGGACGCACTCCCTTCAAGAATACCACCTTTCCAATGGAGGGCGAAAGAGAAAGAGGGAGCGAGAGAGAGAGAGAGAGAGAGAGAGAGAGAGAGAGAGAGAGAGGGGGATGTACAGTCTCTATATTAGTCAACAGAAGAGAGAGAGAAATGACCTCCCATCCAGTATCTGTGTTAGTCAGCCGGCCACCTGCTCACCTAAGAGCCTTGAGAATGTACACGTTCATGCGCTCGTCTTCAGAGAGCATGTTTAGGGTCACGTAGGGATGGCCGTTATGCAAGGCAACCCGCTGTGGAAAAACACAAACACACACACACACACACACACACGCACGCACACACACACAGAGAAAAGACCACTTGGGCAGCCTCCACTGGAAACCTATAGGCTACTCAGATTGGCCCTGATTATGACTGTTCACCCACATGCCTCAACACAACAGAACACATCCACACTGATCCAGAACACATCCACACTGATCCAGAACACATCTACACTGATCCAGAACACATCCACACTGATCCAGATCAAGTCCACACCGGCATGACCATCAAAGCTGTCCAATAGCATTGGGTGCACAGTGTAGTGTAGTGCACAATGGCTGTTTAACGTGAGCTTTTAATTTCATTTCAGACATTAATTTAAACAGTTGATTTGTGGATAATGAAGAAAGCAACACTGTAAACTATTATAATATTTATTATTATTATTATTAGTAGTAGTAGGTGTAAGAGGAGGAAAATGAAGAGGAGGAGGAGGAGGAGGAGGAAGTGTAACTGTAGTGGTTATAGTAATACATTAGCAGCATTTAGAATGTTCAATTGCATGCATGTGCGTGTGTGTACAGACCAAAACCAGAAGACACGGATAGTATGCTGTTGGTTTGGGTGATAACCAGCATCAGACCGGAGCTGGCATTCCCAGTCACGTGGGGGAATATTCCTGGAAGTAGTTATCAGGTAAAAGGTTATACTTTGCTAATGTTTAGCTTACATGAAACTCCATAGATAGTAATCATATTCTCGTAAGAAATGGGGTTTTCCTGTGACGAAGGATTAGCTTTCTTTTGATAAGTTGACTCAGGACGATTAAACGGTTTCAGAATGATTTTTCGGGAACTGATTACAACAAATTCTGTAAACAAAACAACTCCCTATCCATCAGCACATTATAATTCACATTAACCTCTGTCGGCACACTCATTCCTAATGACGAGGTAAACCAGGAAGCAGATGTTTCTCTCTCCCTCTTTATTGCTCTCTCTAATATTTTTCTCTATCACTTTCTTTTTCTCTTTCACAGACTCTAGGTCAGACTTCAAGACCGATGAAAGATAAGATTACAAGTGGATTCTTTCATTTTCAGACTCTGAATCAGAAACTTCTTCCTCTTATCACAGATGAGATTGATGATTAACGGTGATCTTCTTATGTTTTTTTAGTGGGGATTTTGTTCTATTTTTAGTTTCAGTTTCAGGTGATGGTGTAAGAGTCTGGGCATGCACCTAACAACAACAACAACAAACAACAATGATAACAACCACAGCAAACTAAACAATGAACAGTGGTTTTCATTTTTACGCAATCACACACACAGCGATGAAAGGTTAGAATCAGAGTGCCAGGCCTTCCGGCATCCATGCCAACTCACCCTGGCATACGTGCTCAAATCGGCAACCTTTAAAACAAACCAACCCCACCAACCTCAGTGCCAATACAGAACCTTTAGAAAACTATGACATACGGCTCAAACTTTATCCAATCATGTTTAAGTCTCTGTGTGGCCTGCAATGCCTTCAGCACATCCTCAGTGGTTTGATATAGTCCCACACATCAGATACATGTGATCCATATCTAGGAGTATCTCTTAGACACAGTGATCTCGCAGACACATCAGGGGCCAAAGCCTTTTCTGGGTTTGTGCCGTTTGACTAGATAGATAGATAGATAGATATACTCTATTGATCCCTAGGGGAAATTCAAGATACAATTTCACACACCCCACACCCCACCTGACATGGCCCGCCCCACACTTTAAGAACCACTGATCTAGCTGATGCTTTTATCCAAAGTAACTCACATACTCACATGTCAGTTGTTACAAGGCCCAGTCACCCCATAGTAATTCAGAGTTAAATGCCTTTACCTCAACGGTGGCAGCTGTGAATAGAACTCACAGCTTTTCAGGCCATTGTATGCTAACCCAGCTCCTTAGCCGCTACGCTACCACTGCCAATGCTAATTTAGGGCATGAGAAGGTTCTGGAGGCGCTATTAAGGTTTTGCACCTCTGTTCTAATGTTACGTCACCGTTTGTTTCCAACTAGAGTGGTAGGCAAGAATGGTAGGCAAGGCACTGCAGAGTGGTAGGCAAGCCTACAACGACCACTTGTGTAGGCCCTAACAGTTGGTTTTACAATAAGAAGCAAAAAGGCGACGAACGACCGTTTAGCCTACCTATCCTCATGGTTGTGGAGGATGATCGCAACTGTGTCTTTTATTCTCAAGATGGCCTAATGGTGTAGCCTAGGCTACTGTCTACGAAGACGTAGGCTAAAATACAACTATCTACAGTCATCCAAAAATGAATTGCCAGAGATAGGCTATGAAGGGAAAAAGTGCAGCATTTTAAACATGGCAAGAATATTTTTACCGGAACAGTTTGTTCTAATTTGTCTCGTGAAATTCGTGCTTGTGGACATCAATCACCTATTTTCTGTCCTTCTATTTCAAGTTATCATGAGTGTCATTTGATTATATAATCACAACAAATGCTAATAAATGAAAACAGAATAGGCTTATGTGCTATAGCCTACACTGGGGTATACTATGAATCTCGATTAGTGGGTTAGCGAGGTATGTTGCGCTCAAAGCCAGGGTATGCTGTGACACGAAGTGGATCTGTTTCAGTGTCGCTATATCACCATGGTATCTTATGCTATCAACCAAACCTGGTCGGGAGGAGGTTATGTGCTAAGTTATAGCTCAAATCGTGTAATCTACCGCCCACTGACCAATCAATTGTCTTAAAAACGAAGTTCTCACGTCTAGGATTCTGTCATATATCTTACAGGTGGAGCTCCGCCTCTACTAACATTTTGGATCTCGAATGTGCTTTAATAGTGCTGTGCGTGCAAATATCCCACTATGGACATGCATACCATACAACAACTGATGACAATTGATTTATTTGATGTTATAGGTTAGACACAAAAATGACCGCAGTGTAGATTACACTATCGCTCATAAATGCGGAAGTAATTGTTTTTTTAATAGACCTCTCCAGAATAAGTCCCGCCTCCGTAACTTCCGTATCCATCCAACTTCCGGGCGTGGATTGTCTATGGGAAATAACATGGCGTTTCGAAATATCATACCGGTAAAACATCTGTAGGTGGCGAAGTAGAAAACAATGGTGGGGCGATTGGCCTACACACTTCTGCCATCTAGTTTCCACTGGGTTTTTTGATTGTCGGTGCCGTTAAAGTAGAAATATATCAGTAAGAAGCACTAAGCTAACACACGCTTCAGACGCCGCGACTCCCCCAGTCAAGGTTGCATAGCAACGGCAATGTTTCATAGTTTGTCTTCACCGAAATGGAGTTCGTGACACCAGAGCCTGTCTACGGAGGTGGCACTAACCCTGCGTGAAATCATCATGTTTGATAGGTTGTTAATACATTCTGAAAACGTTACTGTTCTGATCAAGGTCATGCAAAATAAAGCTATCGACTCAATACGATTCAGCCTCTGATTCCTAGTCTGCTCATTATCTGTTATTCGTGAAAAAAAATCTCATCTCGTCATGTCTTTAGTGTCTTCGTCGGCAATTTCTTTCTTTTTCAAATATCTCAATAACAGCCAACAAACTCGCACAGTCAAACCAAAGTTAAGTCATGTTGAAAAGAGGCTGAACCTTGCAAACGATTTACATTTATAGACCACTGAAACCACGCATGAATCACACGTGAAAATGACCATCATGTTAGGTTGTGACTGGTTGGTTGTGAGCAAGATCTAACGCCCTCCTCCGCCCGCGTACATCGGAACTAGCTCCCGGTTAGCATTATTAATCGTTTACTACTTAAACGGCACCGACAGTCAAAAAATCCAGTGGAAACTAGATGGCAGAAGTGTGTAGGCCAATCGGCCCACCAGCTTTTTCTACTTTGTCACCTACAGAGTTTGACAGGTATGATCTTTCGAAACGCCATGTTATTTCCCATAGACATTTGACGACCGGAAGTTGGATGGATACGGAAGTTAAGGAAGCGGGACTTATTCTGGAGAGGTCTATATAGGCATAGACATAATTATGTCTATGTATATAGGCGGTCTTGTGTGTCTCCACGTTTCACGATTGGCCAACGTCATCCCAACACCGAGAACGCGCACAGATCTGAGCTAAAAGCCAAGTTTGACAAATATATCACATAACTGCTATCGTAGTATCACTTAACGTATAGCCCTGAGTAAAGGCTTTGTCAAGCCTCGATATGTCTACATAGCCTAGATATGTCTAACGTGCTTCGTAGTATACCCCACAGGTCAGTTAGGCTAACTCCCGTACGTCAAAATAAACTGATTTGATCCTATGAATTGTTTAGCGATCACACACAACAACTTAACACAGCAACCTCAAACACCACTGTTGAACCTAGGCTACTGCTTCAGTCAGAAATAAGCAGTTTATGAATTATCTTTACCCGTTTAATCAAGTCCACATGACCAAAATAACAGCATATTAAAAGGCTGAGCTAGCATAACAGCCTAATATAGCCGATGCTGCAATGGGTAACTAATAAAAAGTTTCATACAATTAATTAACTTTATACCATTCTGAGTGGTTATATATCCATGCAGATCGTCTTCAAATAAGCCATCGCTGTTATAATACGTTACAGGATTCATGACTTTAACGCCATTAATGTTACATGATGCTGACTGACGCTGGCTATAACTGTAGGCTACCGTTTTTACGTCTGCTGAGTCTACTGCCTACCAAAACCTGTCGCTGTTCAGTTGAAGTTAAATGATCAAATGTTGTTTGATTTTGTGTCAACTTTCAGAGGGAAGACATGTTCCTTTCTGGCCAAATTTCACAGTTTCTAAGAAAGTCTATCATCTTCGTGTAAACCGAGTTTTGAACAGAGAAAAAAAGTTAGGCTACCATTAGGCTACATGCAGGTTCTCCCATAACGTTATTGATACAGATCAATGCACCAAATCAGGGCGATTTTAGCGAAATAACGTTACTGTGACAGGCTATCAAATATTGAACAATGGGATAACGTTTCATCATCACCTTTATTGATGCCTGAAATGTTGACATTGCTGAAATACAGAGATGTAGCCTACTGAGAGGCAGCAGACAACCATGGGTTCAACTTGTCCCTTGCCTACCAGATGTAAACAAAGCTATAGAACCTAGAATACGTCACATGAAAAACGTTAATAGAGCTCCAGGGAGATGAACCTGGACTGGGGGAGCCCATGAGAACAGCCTTGGAAAATAGTAACCCTGGTGTCCCTGTGTAGAGACGAACATGATGAGTGAGAGGCTAACGCCAACGACACCGCCGAGTACAGCAACCAGAGAATAGCATATTATGACAACAGCCCAGCATATTATGACAACACAAGCCTCCAGCTTTCTTCATAAGCGTTTCACGGGGTTGCCAAGTCATTTAGCAGTCATTTCAAGCATATGCAGGCTATCAGATTAAGCCTGACTGTTCTATTCTATTCTGTGTTCATTAACATCAGCTATCAATCTCTTTTTTTCAGTCGCATCTTCAAATAAATATGCCATTTTCAACACATTTTCATATGTAATTCCTATGATTAAGCAACTTATTTTGTCTACAAGTACAAATGATGTGTTAAATTATTAACATTAGGAATACAGTGTCCTCGCGTACAGTGTGTGATTCTGTGTTTCAGCCCCTCACACCAGCGCTGCTGCTGCCACACACACACAGAGGAAGCAGGGCTGTTTACAGCACAGTCAGACCCAGGCTTAGTGTGTTTACTTTCAAATACACCGGACATCGCTTCAAGAAACCTGACAGGGCACACTGGGTTACCCTTACAGGACAAACCCTTAACCGGCTCCTGTGGCTCTATAGACCCTTTCAAGAGAGTTCCATTATCAGCATCATAGTTGGCCCCACAAGACTTCCTTTTTAACATTCCATATGTTATCTTAATGCAGAGGAAGTAGATTGGGGCCCAAATAGAACGTTCAAGCATTGTTTTTGTTTTTATTGTTGAAAGGGTCTATAGAGCAGTCTTGAGTTCTGCCCAGTCAAACCTACAAGAGTTCACACACTGGGCTTTGATAGAAACTCTAAGCGCTTTTTCCCACAGTTGTGGGGACAGGACTTCCTGTTGTGTCCTGTCATATTTTCGGTCAGGTCTTCCTGCCCACTTCTTTATCAAATGCCGCTTTAATCTCCGCCCAGAAGTACATTCAGCTAAATGTCTTATTGTTTCATTCAGACGAGTGATTTACTTCCATGGGTGAGAGGTTAGGAATGTCACACAGGCTTTGAACTAGGCCAGCTGTTTGGTCTATACCAATGTCAAGAAAAAAGGTGGTGCAGAAAAAAATATCATGTTGTCCTTTAAAACATTTGACAATATTTTATGTTTTTTACTTTGTAACACTGGTAACACGTTAGAGAGAGGTTTTGTTTGAAAGCTTTAGGGGTAGATCTTGTTCCTAATCTCCTCCACCCCTGTTTCTCTGGGTTAATTAAAACCCCAGTTTTTCTATTTGCTGCTTTGAGTAAATGCCCGTGGCAAAGGCCCTCATCACCATATGAAGATAAACATGGCAATGCTATGTGATAAATGAGACGGTCATTAGTCACTCTCCTTCCCCCACTGCCACATCGTGGCCTGTTTTTCTTCCAATATCCTGTTTTGATCCTCAAAGGGTCTCTTTTGATAGCTCTTCTCCTGGAACATCCGTGTAATATCCGTGTCAACCGCAATTTAGGAAGGTGATCATAAATTGATAAGACGAGCTCCCCTTTCACGGCAGATAAAAGAATAGCAGGTGTCGATGTGTTTGATCGGCGCAACACGAACGACAAGAACTAATTAGATGCGGCAGACGGGCGATGGCGGTTTAATAAAGTCGCAGGCTCGCGTGTGGGCTCGGCCAGCTGTAAGGGCTCGCGCTCAGCTGTGACCCGTCGAACTTTCCAGAGGCAATGTTTGTGTTGCGGGAGAGGTGAATTCATCAGCGCCGCGCATTTCTTTCAGCATCGGGTAACAGCCAAGTTAAAGTCAATTAATCATTGCAGCTTAGGTCTACAGCTGGGGATTCAAGCGCATTAATGGGTGTTCCTGTTTAATTTATGATCTCATAAAATTAAATTAGGCCTAGTGGTTTTATGTGTTAGATCTAGGCCTACCCTTACCCTTACCAATTGCACAGTAAATTTAGCCTATATTTAATAAACATGGCATCAATAAAATATCTATGCAGTCAGTAACCTAGGCTATGTAGCCTGTCATGCCTCCCAGATCATAATCAGGGAAATCGCTCTATGTTTCCTTATTTGAGGAGAGGGTTTACACTACATCACACTTAGCTAACAGGAAATTTATGCCAAGGATCTCATTTCCAAGTAAAATGACTGTGCTTAACATCATGCTATTGTTCAAGCAACCCCGATGCCTCAGCAGTGGCCAATCCAAAATATTCATAAGCAGAAAAAAACACAAAAATGTTAGGTCTAAAGATGGTCGCTGTGAAGAATTAAGACTGTCACTGACGGGCCCCAGCTTTAGCTGCGCTTTCTCCATAAACAGTAAAAAGCTTCCTCGCAGGCCTCCTCTGACACTCTACTGCCATCTACTGGATACACAAAGCACACAGAGGCAACACATTAATCAGATGCAAATGTACAGACTACATCAAAAGGCTCTTGTGTAGTTTAACAGAAAGAGGGTAGAATGAGGACTACACAAGAGATTATGCACACACGCACGCACACACACACACGCACACACACATACAGACACACACACAAACACAAACAGCTGACTGAGCAAGTGTGTTTTATCGGAGCTCTTCCCACGCCTGGGGCTCCATGTTACCCCACAGTAGCCCCTGTGGGAGCCCTCCCTGTGATTATCTGCCATGGGAGGCCCCCTCTGGCCCCCCCTGGCCACGGTGAGCGTTGTCTCCAGTGGGGAGCAGCTCTCTTGGCCCATTGTGTCCAGGCGGCGCTATCTCCTGGAGCGCAGGGTCTGTGATGGGAGATACAGAAACATGGGGAGACGCAGAGACAGTGCAGAAGCAGAGCAGCACTCGAGTCTCCTTCCTGGAGCCCCCCCCCCCCCGCCTCCCTCTGGAGAAGGAGCTGTGTGTGTGTGTGTGTGTGTGTGAAGCTGGATGTGGGGGGAGGACGAGATGCCAGGGCTGGGGAGAGAGATGGTGGGAAGAGGGGGACCTATCTTCCTACCTCACACACTCCACACTCTATCTCAGTCCCTTTAGACATATGTATGTGTGTGTGTGTGTGTGTGTGTGTGTGTGTGTGTGTGTGTGTTTTCTGGAGAGAGGTGAGCCAAAGGTTTGAGTCCAGCAGCATAAAACTCACTAAGACTTCTCATTAGCTGCTTTTATCATATCCAGCTGACATGTATATTTTAGACACATCAACACAGAGAGAGAGAGAGAGAGAGAGAGAGAGAGACACACACACAAATACACACATATAGATACCAGTGGTGGACGAAGTACACAAATCCTGTACTTGAGTGGAAGTAGAGATACACATGGTCAAATGTTACTCCAGTAAAAGTAAAAGTCCTCCTTTTACATTTCCACTTGAGTGGAAGTACAAAAGTACTTGCCTTCAAATGTACTTAAGTATCGAAAGTAAAAGTCCTGAAATGTATTATGACTAATACAGTTGCATTTACTATTGTTGAAATGATTTGGCACAGACATAGGCATTCATTGAGCCTTTCTCCTCCATTCAAGGACAAAATCAGCTAATAATTGTTGTATGTAGAAGGAACTAAAAACAAACTAATGTGATATCTTCATAGATAAAAAGTAACCACATTTTTCTTTGTTGAATGCTTTACACTTTCGGACCAAATCAAAATGTTCCCTTTTGTGTTTGATAGTGTCAGATTGTCTATAATTTGCTCGATGGCGTCAAGAGGCTAGATATGGTAACATCAATATTGTGAAAAGGGGTCAACAAGGTACAGTAAATAGTGGATATGACAATAACATAGGTTAGGCAACACCATTATTTAAAGCCTAGCTCGCTTAATAGAAAATATACATGTAGGTACACAGTCTTTTTTCCAAAAACTTAAGCTGTACTTCAGCTGTCACAAAATGTAGTGGAGTAAAAGGTAAGATATTTGGCCTCGAAATGTACTGGAGTAAAAGTAAAAAGTTTAACAAAATTGAAATACTCAAGTAAAGTACTGATACATGAAAAAGCAACTTAAGTACAGTAATGGAGTAAATGTACTCAAGTAATGTCCACCACTGATAGATACACACACACACACACACACACAACACACACACACACACACACACACAGAAATGCACACATATGCACAAACACATTGTGTCGTGGTCTCTCCACTACAAAACAAAACTTGTTCAAACAATTAGTTTGCTGACACTTAACAACAGTGTTACATATTATATTTGTTCCGAAAGGCTGATTCATAATCCGCAAGTCATTTTCTAATGACCTCTCACTGGAGATGGAGTCAAAGAGCTAAAGGTCAGGAGCATGTCACAAAACAACAGAAACTATCTGTCAGAGTTTCCTGTGGAGGCCAGCAAACAGGCCATTTCAAAGCGTCGGAGATCATCACGTTTATATTGAGGGAGGAAGACAAACATCCACGGCGTAATCAAGCAAGCAGCTGAGCTATGCGTCTGCTAAAGTCATTACGGACACACAAACACACGCCGTTGCTGTGAGAAACACTCCATGTCCTCTCAACCAAGCCCTCATGCCATACATTCTTCGAAAAAAAGAGAAAAAAAATACAAACACACACACACACACAAACACACACACACACACACACACACAAAACAAAAATACAAAATTCTTAATGGTTCTTTGGCGTGTCTTCACAAGGAAACCAGTAGATCTATTTAGGACATTTGGGCCTTAAAATAAATTCCAGCCCTTTTCATCTATGAGACTATTTTCATTGCGGAGACAGAAAACCTATAAAGAACCTATAATGTTTACTAGAAAATGCGAGGAAACATTTTCTCAAATTCCCGCTGCCAAAGACAACAAACAAACCACAAAGACTTTTTGGCTTTCTGATTTCTGCCATTTTCCAGTGAACTCTTTGAACTCATCACACAGAGACATAAACTCATCTGGAGAGAGAGGAGAGACTTAGGAGTACATGCCATTGCTTATTTCTAAAACACTCCAATACTCAAATGGCAGTGCATATCAGCAACAACAGACATAGCTTTTACACACCTTACATCCACTGCGTGAACTACTGGTTTTCATCTGGAGCCCGCTTAAACTTTGCTGTAATTAGGACCATTATTCCTGTCCACACTGCTATAACAATTTACAATGATTCCCCTATGTGCCAGGAGAGGAGAATCATATTCACAGATTACATTCAATTGCAGAGACTTGCATTTTTTTTCTGATTGCTTACTGTAAACATTAAAATTATACATACAAAAGTATTCCACAGTTAGCGAAACCTTACACTCAAGGAGCAAAACATCAGCCCAGATTTGCATAACTATAAGCACGTTATCAGCCTCATACTTTTTGCAAAACACTACACACAATGATTTACAAAACGCGTACACATTTCTCTACTTTAAACACAGAAATATCAGATATTGTCTCCAACTTGCATTGTTTATAACACATCTTTGTGTCCAAATAGGGACAATACAGTTTGTTTGTTTGTTGTTTCCTTTTTTATTTGTCATACAATATGTGTTGAAAAGAACACAACTTGCCTTGTTTAACACATCTCTGTGTCCAAATAGGGACAACACATTTGTTTTAAGAGTGCATGAGTCAATTGTTTAAACACAACTATCCAGTGTGGAGACCCTTAGGTGCTTAACTATAAACTCAACAATCATAAACATTGGGCAACAGGTGAACCCTTGCCAACTACACAAATGGTGATGTAGGAGAGAGAGGAAGAAACACTGTTTTGCAAAAAAAAAAAACTGAGTCAAAGGCTGAGAATTAGTGTGTGGTTTTGCAGATTTGGTATGGTGTTATGGTGTTACAGTTTGTGCCCATTGCTTACACACTAAAAATGAATGCTTAGACCAAAGCCTCAAAACCTAAAGTTGCGTAACCATACCTTAAACACGTTGTTTGCAATTCTGCAACACACTTATTGTGAGACACACGGTTTCTTTCATTAGACACTTGGTTCAAAAATGAAATCTCTTGTAATCATTAGGAAAACACATCTGGTAATTGGTAATACTCACACACATACCTGAAATCACTTCCAGAGAAAAACTGAAGACCAATCAGTCTGAGACTTACAGTAGCAATACAAAATATAGCTGCAAAACAGCAATGAGGGGGCCAAGCTGGTTGCAGATATTTGAGCTGCCGAGATGGCAGAAAAATGTGACATTGCCAATGTCTCTACTGCATTGCCTGCCAATTGCCTAAAGGTCTCTACTGCACCATTTGCCCACTGCAGTCTGATATAGAGATGAATATTAAATACAGCAAAGCTGAAGCCAAAAATATAAATGAAAAATGGCAATTTGTATGGGATAATGAACAGTCTGGGAGACACCTGTATAGTATTCAAGGAAAGGTGGGGAAGAGCAGGAATACATGCAGAAGTTAGCAAGAAGATGTGGTGTACCATAGAGCCAGACAAAGATTGACTTGTGAAACTTGGTGAAATCCAGATGATATTAAATTTGCATGATATACTGCAAAGAGAATCTGTCTTTTTGTTTTCTTTTTTGAAGGTAACTGGGTTATTAAAAAGAATTTAAGAAAGTGTAGGTTGCCCTTTTGATCCACACTCCAGTCCAGATGGTGGCGGTAATGCATCAAAAAGCTGGTTGCCAACCACCATATAAAAAGAAGAAGAATGCGCTTATTAGCTCACCTGTGGGAATGAAGCAGGAGTCAGGATTTATTTTGTACTTTTGATGTTTTGACTTTGAATTTGAAAAAGAAGAGGACATAATTTGGTGAGATCAATCTTTTGTTTTTGTTGGTTGGCTGGATACTTCAGGATTCATCAGGAGACTTATCTTTGTGGCATGAAAAACCCTAGGATTTTGACCAAACCATGACTTGCAATGCTTCTCACCTGGCATAACAATTGAGGCCGCACCCACATTTTACCTCATTCTTCCTGGTACATTTCAATTCCTCCAGGCACTATGTCTTCACCGTTTTGAACTTTTCCAAACTTGCCATATACATCGGTGACATGTTGCCTGTGGTAAGTTAAGTTTTTATATATCAAAGATGAGTTGTAAGAAATTAGAGAGTGATTAGTTATTTCAGTGACTCAGTGACCATTTCAGTGAAAGGCAGCCCTCACAATTGCCATACATTTTGGTCTTCATTTTCTATTCTTTTTATGTATTATCATAAATAGCAGACACTCATGTTGTAGAAATATATTAGCTGAGCTCCCACACCTATTTTCAGAGGTCCACCCTGTCTGAGTTTCGACAGGGTGGACGATGATAAGGTGGACATTTTCACTTTCAGTTAAAGAGAAACTATGCAGTATTGGCCATTTCTTCGCTGTTTTTTTTTCTTCAGTTTTTGCTTCTTTTCGCTGGCTCTGTCATGACGAATGTCTGAGAAACTCCATCGCTACCTTGTTTTAGCCCGGTGTGTATGTGTATTTAAATGCAGTAAAGCAATTTGTTACACTCATTATACTTCCTGACACTGAGGCCGTCGGCCCAAAGTTGCAAGGGTGTTTTTTCCGCTCACAGGCGCTAGGGAGCAAGATGGCCACCATTCAACCCGAAAAAGTCATATAATCATTCCAATGACTCAGAAGCTGTTAAATTAAGGTAAATTAAGCTAAAAAAAAAAATAGTTCGCCTTTAACATTTTTACTCACAACAATATTTGCATGGCTAGACCGATGCCCGAGGCACCCCCCATTGAAAACCTGTTGGTAGCATCGGCTAACTAGCACCAGCTTAGCCGAGATGACCTATGAAACAAAAGTTCACACTCGGTATCATGTTTCAACACACTTTAGGTCAATATCACACCGAACTTTAATCCTACAAATTTGTCTGGCAGAAACCTTCCTTATTATGCCTTTGTCTGCACAAACCCGCCTGTGCTCTGAATCAGCGACAAATTTCTTCACAGTACGATGATAACGCATACGTTTTCAGGAAATATCCAATGTTTTCATACCTTGTCCAAGGTAGTGCACAATTTCACGTATTTCAGTAGCAGAGAGATCCTTTTTCTTTCCCATATTGCTTGAAACCTGTGGCATGCTTAATAATGTGGAACATCCTTCTTAAGTAGTTTTCCTTTGATTGCGCTCACCTGGCAGACTAATTATCACAGGTGTCTGAGATCGATTTCAATGATCCAAAGAGACACAATACCATCCATGAGTTTAATTGAAAAACAAAAAAATAAATGTTTATGACACTTAAATCCAATTTGCATAATAATTTGAAACACTTTGTATAGCAGCAATCTATCTAAAATAACACATATTTGAAGTACAATTCATGATAGGTTGTCGAATATTGAAGTTGTGGCAAGTTTACATAGCTTAAGCTGTATGTTTCTTTCGTCCCCCCATGCTGTTTCATTTGTCCCGGCCAGGAGGGACGAATGAAACAAAACTTCTCCTTAAATAACTCCTGAACGGTTTTGTTCAGAGGTGAAAATGCCAGAGTTGCTAGTGACAAAATATTAGCTTTCAGTGTTTTCCAATGTCTTTGTAAATTACGTTTAATTAAAAAGTGTTTAATTCGTCCCGGTTCTCCCCTATGTGAGACCTCATTAACACGGGCGCCTGCAAAGTAGGCTATGTACTATATAGGGTGTCCCCACACAGTGACATATGATTGACTTGATGAGCGATAAAAAACTGATTAGCAAAGCTTAAAAAAAGGAGTTTTTTTGTTGTTTTTTTTGCGAGCACTCGTGCCACCCTTGGCGGCTGCCCATAGCCTACTGCCCATATGAAAAACCGCCCCTGATTTAGGATGTTGTAAAATATCGAAGTTGTAGGGAGATTACATACTGTAGGTTAAACTATGGTAAGGTGAGGTTATTTACCTCACGAGGTAATCATGAGGTAAATCACGAGGAGGAGGAATCTGTGTTTACATCCGTGATGAATGGTGCCGGGACACTGTAGTAGTATGCAAACACTGCTCACCACTGGCAGAGTTTATGATCATAAAGTGCCGTCCTTTTTACCTGCCAAGGGAAATTACTGCGATTCTGCTAGTCGCAGTATACATCCCGCCTACCAACAACAACAACGATAAGAACGCGGCTCTTAGTGAACTGTACCAGGCTGTCAGTGAACAACAGACGGCACACCCAGACGGTTTCACCATCTTCACTGGAGATTTTAACCATGCTAACCTTAAAACTGTACTTCCAAAGCTACACCAGCATGTTGATTTTCCAACAAGAGGAGATAACATCCTGGACCTGGTCTACACTACACACAAAGGAGCATACAAAGCCACCCCCCTCCCCCACATTGGACTTTCAGACCATATCACTGTTATGCTAATGCCCGCATACAGACAAAGGGTAAAAGTGAACAAACCGGTTCGTAAGCAGGTAAAAGTGTGGCCTGAGGGAGCCTCCGATGCTCTTCAAGACTGCTTTGACACAACAGACTGGGAAATGTTTAAGCAGGCAGCCACTTACAACAACCAGACAGACATAGAGGAGTATACAGACACTGTAACCTCTTACATCACCAAGTGCATTGATGATGTGACCCACACAAAAGACATCATCACTCGGGCTAACTGGAAGCCATGGCTGACAGGGGATGTCCTCAGGCTGCTGAGGGCCAGAGACAAAGCCTACAGAGCTGGGGATGAAGCTGGCATGAGAACAGCGAGAGCCAACCTGTCCCGTGGCATCAAGGAAGCAAAAAAGGAATACACTCACAAGATAACCACCCACTTCAAAGACAGCAGGAACGCACAAAGCCTATGGCAGGGCATTCAGGCCCTCACGGACTACAAGCCCGCGCCACAGAGCTGCGAGAGCAACATCCCTCTGCTCAACAACCTGAACCGCTTCTTTGCTCGCTTTGAAGCACAAAACAGCACCTGCCCACAGAAGACCCATCCCCCTCTACATGAGCAGCCCCTGTGCCTCTCTGCCGACAGCGTGAAGAGGACACTTGCTGCTATCAACACCCGTAAGGCAACAGGTCCAGACAACATCCCTGGTCGTGCGCTGAAGGACTGCGCAGGGGAGCTTAAGGATGTCTTCACAGACATCTTTAACACTTCCCTGAAGCAAGCCATCGTCCCATCTTGTTTCAAAGCTGCCACCATCATACCTGTGCCGAAGAAAACTGCTCCATCCTGCTTCAATGACTACCGCCCTGTGGCACTGACACCCATCATCATGAAGTGCTTTGAGCGGCTTGTCATGTCACATATCAAATCCATTCTCCCCCCCACCCTGGACCCCTTCCAGTTTGCATACCGAGCCAAACGGTCTACAGAGGATGCAATCTGCTCTGCCCTCCACCCAGCCCTCACCCACCTGGAAAAAAGAGACTCAAATGTGAGATTGCTGTTTATAGACTTCAGTTCTGCATTCAACACCATAATACCACAACAACTCATCTGCAAACTTGACAAACTGGGACTCAGTACCTACCTCTGCAACTGGCTACTGGACTTCCTCTGTCAGAGGCCTCAAGTAGTACGTGTTGGCAACAATACCTCAAGCAGCATCACACTGAGCACAGGGCCCCCCCAAGGCTGCGTGCTCAGTCCGCTGCTCTTCACCCTGCTGACGCATGACTGCACTGCAACCTACAGCAACAATCACATAGTGAAATTTGCTGACGACACAACTCTGGTGGGTCTCATCACCAAGGGCGACGAGACTCAATACAGGTTGGAGGTCGACCATCTGACCACGTGGTGCAGGGACAACAACCTCCTGCTGAACGTCAGCAAGACCAAAGAGATTGTTGTTGACTTCCGGAGAGGTCACACCCAACACCTGCCACTGACCATCGACGGTGCTGTGGTGGAGAGAGCGAGCAGCACCAAATTCCTGGGGGTGCACATCAGTGAAGACCTCTCCTGGACCACCAACACAGCATCACTGGTGAAGAGAGCTCAGCGCCGCCTGTACTTCCTGCGGAAACTCAGGCGAGCAAGTGCTCCACCAGCCATCATGACCACATTCTACCGAGGCACCATTGAGAGCATCCTCTCCAGCTGTATCGCTGTGTGGGGCGGAAGCTGCACTGAATACAACAGGAAAGCCCTGCAGCGCATAGTGAACACAGCTGGAAGGATTATTGGTGCTTCACTCCCCTCCCTGAAGGACATTTACACCACCCACCTCACCCGCAAGGCGACCAAAATTGTGAGTGATGCAAGTCACCCCGCTCACAATCTGTTTGATCTACTGCCCTCTGGGAAGAGGTGCAGAAGCCTGCGCTCCCGCACTACCAGACTCACCAACAGCTTCATACACCAAGCTGTTAGGATGCTGAACTCTCTCCCTCCTCTCCCCCCTCCACCCTCAGCTACATAACATCCTGGACATTGGACCCACAATGGCCGCCTGCACCACTCCACTTGCACACTTGTACACTTTGCAACTTGTTGCTGTTGTCCTGAAAACACAACACTTCTGCTGCTCTTACATAACTTGCACCACTATGCCACTTTATTTCTTACTTAGGTCAAACAGAACTACCTCAGCCTCTTATTGGCCTGACTTTGCACTAGTATTTTATTTTATTGACTGTCTATGCACAATTTCAACCAAATTTTGCTGCTCTTATTTTTTCATTATATGTGCCCTCTTATTTACTTATTTACTTACTTTTTTGTTTACTTGAATGTTATGTTTGTCTGTGGACTTAAAATTGGTAAAATATGTCTTGTCTCCACCGTGGGATAGTGAGAAACGTAATTTCGATCTCTTTGTATGTCTGGAACATGTGAAGAAATTGACAATAAAGCTGACTTTGACTTTGACTTTGACTTTGACTTTGTATGTTTAGCTCAAACTTTAGCCTATGTATACTTATGTATGTAGACCATGAGGGAGGAATTAAACAGTATGTCAACCTTTTTCAAGCTTAATGTTAATCGGTGAAGTGTCCCTTAAGACCAAGATGGCGGCACGAACGCATTATGACGCTCTGTGTCTCTCCAGATTATGCTAATTACACATAGATACTCCATCTGAATAGTTTGGAAAGAAAATCTATTAGCCGGTTAAGTTGGCATATTCTGTGACAGCTAAACTGGTAGCTGAGAAGTTTTTTGATATGTGTCTTCATTTTTAACATTATGTACATTATATTAAATATTTTCTTTTTTTCTCTTTTTTTCAGCAATTTACATTTGAACTTGTACAGCATGGTGAACAACAAAAAGATGTTGAGAGACAGACACATCCTATCATAAAGTGCATTTCTGATAATAACTTGAATAAGTTAAACAAGCTGCTCAAGAAATATGACATTAACATTAAGTATCCTTGTGCAGAATGGAATGATGATGTCACCCCTATCTGCACAGCAGTTGGCTGTGGAAATGAAGAGCTCTGTACAAAACTTCTCAAAGAGGGGGCCAACCTTAGCATCCCCTCAACTAGAGGCTTAACACCTTTGATATATGCTCTGCGTTCTAATGTGTCAATTAATATATTTAGACAACTATTAAATGGAAAAGCTGATCCTAATTTTGGATTACCCACTCCATTAACACAAGCTGCGTGTAACAACAGAAAGGATGTAGCAAGGGAATTGCTCAAGCATGGAGCAATGCCTGATTCGAATTACATACTAAATCCAAACACAGATAAATTTATATCTGACTTGTTACATGAGTTATCTGCAGGGAATGAGCAAATGTCTAAATATGCATTATTTTTTGACATTATGTGCGATTCGTCAAAGAAGCGCCCAAAGGAAATATTTCAATTGTACCACCAGCATTTTTTAGATGTACACCCAAGAATACAAGTTACCCTTTTTGATAAGGTATTCACTGCTGTAGGTCCCCATGCTCCAGTATACAGACAATTGGGGCTAAAATGGCTAAGAGAATCTCAAAACTTGGACAGATATGTACAGGAGGCAATTAAAAACTTTTCAAAGCTTCCCGATACAGGCCATCAGCAACTCGTTGCAAACAATTTACGTTCAGCTTTATGCATCATGGAAGAAATACCACTGAAGTTTTCACGTCCCCTTGTGCCCATCCTTCTGCAATGTCTTACAAAGACTCTGGCTAATGCTGAATCTCCTCACCACATTCTTTCATTGCTACATGTCATCACACAAAAGACCCCCAAACAGAAAGATGGATGGGATGCCCACTTTATCACAAAGATGTGCAAAGGCATAGTCACTTTTACAAATACAAAGTACCCAGCTGAAACCAGTGCACTAGCCTATGGAATAATAGCCCAGTTATATTCATATGGGGGTGCACCTGAGGTTATCACATCCCTTGGTGTTACATCAGTTCCTGAGAGGGTTTTGAATACTGTGGATAGCTCTACAGATGACCATTTGAAAAAGAAATTGAGAGAACTGAATGAAAGCCTAAGAAAGCAATCTTCAGATGGGCAATTGTTAGATCAGGACATGTCTTCTCTGGAACCGGGAAAAAGAAAGAAAAAGAAGAAAAAGAAGAAAAAGAAGAAGAACAAACATAAAAATGAAGAGGTGGCTTGTTCGATAACCGAAACTTTAGATTCTAAGACGCTAGGGAATTCAGTTGAAGAATCGTTCTCTGTTGATGAAAGTTCAAGTGTTAAGCCATTTCCTTCTGTTACTGATACTTCCATTGACACAATATCAATTACCCGACCTTGGCTCAAAATCGGTGTACGCTGGAGGCTAAAGTTGGAAAAGCTTGCTAATATGAGAATGACAGAGGTGAAGAAAGTCGGAAATCTCACTTTTTGTGTAAATTCGGACTATCTGATTGCAAAAGGTAGTGATGGCACTGAGGTATTTCTGGGCCTCAGAGATGATGGCACAGAAGTTGCTATTAAACGCATGACCAAGTCAAACTACCAGCTGCTTAAAAATGAGGAGGCGTTCTTGCGCCTGCCACAGCTCGAAAGTCCCAATATTGTACGATATGTAGACTTTGCTGATGATGAAAACTTTGGCTATCTAGCCCTTCAGCTTTGTGAATACACCCTGGAAGAATACATTCAAGATCACTTACCAGAGGAGAGCTTGGAGAAGAAGATTGTTTTGAAGACAAAAGTGGAGGAAGTCCTTCGTAGTTTAGAAGTCCTCCATTGTCATGACACCAAAGTGCTCCACAGGGACATCAAACCTCAGAATGTTTTGATTGGTAAGAACAATGACAATTTTTTTCTTTTTCAGTGACTTGATTTTTGATTTTTTTGAAACTGCACGAAATTGAAAGTGTAGGATCATTATGACACCCTCCGAATGCATGCCACGTTTCGTGGACTTTCGTTCATAGTGACCGTACACCAACAGAGTTTTCTGTGAATATCTTGAGAACCGTAGGGCCTAGGATGACCAATTTTTTGCGTATGTTTACCTCCAGGGGTCATGTTAACCCATTCCATATGCACACATGTGCATAAACAGATACACACGCACACACATACATTCACAGTAATCATACATGACACATACTCACACAGTAGACATATGTACGCATGCATGCACATGCACACACACAGGCACATACACAGGCAAACACACAAGCACATGCACGCACACACACAAACACACACCCACCCACCCACACACACATAAACATGTACACGCACACATGCACACAATTCAAGAATTTCTCAGAATTATGAACAGGCAAGATGGGGGTGGGGTTGTATAAAATGTATTTTACAAGTGAAATCTATGAACAAATCATGTTTTAGTACTTGTTGTCTAGCAGATACCAGTGAGAATTGAGTGTGCATAATGCAATTTAGTGAGACAGTTAGAATCATATATGCCTTTCAGCGTGACTTATTTTTGTGGAAAAAATGTGCTGGACTGGGCGGTGGTCATATTTTGTACCGCTCTGCGGTACATCTAGTTGATTTGTATTCTATTCTGCATTGCTCTGCCTGACTCTAATATTTCTTCACAAGACATTCAAGGAAAAGCAAGGTTGGCTGATTTTGGCATCAGCAGAAGACTGAATGTTGGACAAACAACGTTGGTCACAAAGTCTGCTGCAGGAACCAAATGCTGGAAGTCCAGAGAAGTTGTTGATGAGGACAGTGACGCAGGCTTTAAGAGAAGCTCGGATGTTCAGGTGAGCACTCACGGTACCATGCTTGGTGAAGGTGAAGCATGCAAACTACTTTGGATTCCTAATCAGCCTCCTTTCAGGTTGCAGGAATGCTGGTATACTACATCCTCTCCTGTGGACACCATCCTTTTGGGAAAGGGCCTTACTGTGAGATTAACATTCTAAATGGGAAGTACAATCTGGATTTTGTGGAAGATGAGCTGGGTAAAGATCTCATTGAGTCGATGATCCAGGCTGAACCCAACCACAGACCGAGAGTGGAAGAAACACTCACTCACCCCTACTTCTGGAACAATGAGAGGTTTGACACGTCACAGTTAGACCTATGACCCAGGAGCTAATGTACTAAGAGGATAGAGTGTATTTCATGCTGTATTTGCTCCTTAAAACATGGCATTGTAAGTACAAACAGGCAGTTGGAAAAATGCAGAAATTTAAAGGTACAGTAGGCCCACATAAATTGTTTCCTGACCGCCGATGCTGTTTATTATCAGTTTGTAAAGTTTAGGTGGAGTTGGAAGTAACGTTAGGAATCTCTGATCAATGTGATTGGTTAGGCTGGACCAATGATTTCAAAGTTAACGCTATGTCTACGCCCATCACCATGCTAGCTTGTAAGCAATTCCCAATCGCAAGTGACCAGACTATTCATTTTGTGAATGAGTTTAAATTTTCCAGGCTAGGTGATGACTGCTGTACATTATGAAGTGAAAGCTTAGTAAATTCCACGTAATGTGGCAAAGCAGAGTGCACTTTCTGCGGGCAGAAAAGTCGGTATTTATACTGTCTTCATACATCAACCCCTCAGTGTCCATTGTTCAATTGGACTTTGATAATTACTACTTTCTTGCATTTCTGACTAACATAATGTGAAAATGGTATGATTGCACTGATAAAAACACCAGCTTCTCGGATGTCGTGTTTTGTCATTTGGCAGGAAGGTGGAGTACTTGATAAAAGTGGGGAATCAGCCAGAAGTAGAGAACTTTCGAAAAGCTGACACGAAGCTCCTGGCGGAACTGGATAAATGGACAGTGGATAAAACCTTCTCTGACTGGAAGACCAAAGTGAGTTGAATGCCTTAACCTGAACATCTATGTGGAAGTACAATGCAAACAATGAACTCACCATAGTCTCATTGTCACACATATGGTAATAGTAATTATTTGTTAAAAAGCACCAGTTTACCACTAGTAAACATGTACATTTTTTGCACACATATACTCCCAGTTCCCCCCTGAGCTGGTCCAAAAGCTGGATGAGAAGCAGAAGAAAGCTTACCCTGAGAACACTCTGGCTCTGCTGCGTTTCATACGCAATCTCCACGAACACCAGTAAGTTAACTTAGTACAAGCAGTAAATGTGAAGTTCCTCATTGGCACTGGTAGATGTATTACATACTGATGTTTCTGTTTATTCATTAGCTCTGTTGATGCAGACCAGATTGAGCTGATGACATTGTTTCCTGACCTGTTCTCGAGTGTCTACAAGTTTGCCAAAGTTAAAGATTGGAAATCAAGACCAAGCCTGAGGAAATTCTTTAAGGAATAACTTACTGCAATTGTCCTTCCATCTTTTTCTATCTTCCTGTCAGTAGAGATGGTTTTGATTCTAGTTTTGTTTCTGATTTAAATAAATTGTATATCTTAAAGTGTATATCTTGCAAATTTGCTTTAACATTTTAACAGATATGAACGTCCACACTGACCCACGATTAGGAAAGTCTCTCAGGAATATTGATGTTCATGATTGATGGGTGTTGTCAATCCTCTTTATGGAGCGCTACTTTCTGTCCTTATTATTGTAGTCATTGTTTGTACTGTGGATGCTCCTTACGTATTGGTACAATTAAACTTACCAGACTGACCATGTAAATAAAACCACTTTGTAGTTTGTACCATAATGATGGGGATGATGGGATTAATGTTTTTGTAATGTTAACATTCTCATAACATGATAATGTTTAAAGCTCTTGGAACAATGCTCAGATGCTCTACTATATGCCTCTCCTGCACTGCAACTGGTGTGGACTGTTGTACAGTATTTAGAGGCATTAGATAAGCAGATGAGGATATGGCATTATAATTAAGACATTCTGGGCTGCTATGGTGGGGAGAGAATATCTGTGACAGTGACTGTTGTAAGTGGCAAGCTCTCTGATTAATGAATGAATCCTGCATTTTACATTTGAATTGAATGCTACTATAACAGGATGGATGAAACGGAAAAAGAAAAAATCAAGATAATTGAATAACATTTTAAAGCGATGTTAAGATTGGGTAAGCATTTAAAAAAAAAAAAAAGAAATACCTATCTTGGCAGGGGAAAAAGAAATAACTAAAGGAAAAAATCAACAAAATACAGTGGCAGTGATTCAGTGATCATAACTTTGGATTGTGATATTACTTTCAGACTACTTCAACTCAAACAATGACAATCCGGCGACTACCACAAAATCAGCATTCACTGGAGGCCAAAGTTTGAAAACGATGGTTACGTATGTAACCGCGGTTCTATGAATTTCGGATGATCGCCAGAGGCGGCGCTTTCAGCACCTGGATGTCCATCACATACGCATGTAGGTCGAGTGTTTGTACCAACAAAGTCACCTGTGACCGGGGTGACGTATGACGCGACGTCATGCACTTAAGGTGCTTTCACCCCGGAAGTGACCTCTTGGCAATCTTCTCATCCCCCTTTTGAGTGACTGCCAAGCTCTGGCGGTCATCCGAAATTCATAGAACCGCGGTTACATACGTAACCATCATTCTATTTCATTTCTAGGCGGACCTTCTTGACCACCTAATGGCTTAAGAGAGTAGCGGTGACTAGCGGGTTACTTGCAGCCACGTTAACTCTGTAGAATCTTGCGAATGTGCAAGATGATGCCCATGATGCCGCCGCACAAATTGCGGACAGTGGCACCCCCCTTAGGGCTGCCCATGATGTCGCCACACTCCGGGTTGAGTGGCCGCGGACGGAGGCTGGGATTGGTAGGCCCCCGCTGTCATAGGCCTTGTAGATAACCTCGACAATCCACCTGGACAGTCGTTGTTTTGACAATCCCTGGCCCCGTCTTGGCCCTGAATGGCAGACAAAAAGTGATTCCGACCGCCGGAATCCAGTGGTTGACTGAATATATGCCCTTAGAGCCCAGGCTGGGCACAGCAAGGCTGTGTTTCCCTGCTGTCCATCCTCCCCAGTTGGAGGATCAAACGCGGCTAAATGAAGGGGTTGATTTACAAACGAAGAGGAACAAGTCTTCGGTAAAAAAGATGGGTTAGGCCACAATGTGACCCCCGTTTCTCCCGGGGCCCATTGGAGGCACTCACGGCTGATTGATAGAGCGTGTAACTCCCCCACCCTCTTTGCTGATGCCATGGCCAACAGAAAGGCAGTCTTTAACGACACCCATTTATCCTCTGTGTTCTCAAGAGGTTCAAATGGGTGCCGGCACAGTGCCTCCAACACCAATGGTAGGTCCCAGGAATGTGTCTGGCTCCGCTGTGGCGGCCTGAGTCGCTGTGTCCCCCTCAGGAAACGCGTCACCAGTGTGTGGGAGCCCACGGTGACGCCATCCACCTTGTTGTGGCTGGCAGATATTGCCGCATCATAAACCCGGATGGTGGCTGCAGCCAGGCCCCCGTCGAAACGAGACTGCAAGAATCCGAGAATTGTCGGTACCGGACAACTGGTTGGCTCCTCCCCGCGGGCCCGGCACCATTCCACAAAGAGCTTCCACCTGTTTGCGTAGAGCGCATTAGTGGAAGCCGCCCGCGAGTTGTTGATGGTATAAACAACTGCTGGGTCGCAAGCAGTGTTGGGTATCGTTACTTTTGAAAGTAGTTAGTTACGTTACTACATTACTATCAATTAAAAGTAATCTGTTACTTACCTATAAATAAAAGTAACGCGTTAGAGTACTCGTGCGTTACCAACAATTAAAATGCGTTTGGGGTGCGTCTCCACCTGCAGCAGCAACACACATCCTCCTTTAGATGCACCGACAGTGCTGACTGTTCATGAATCAATCATGAACCTAACTGTAGGGTAATGACAGGAAAGACAGTCAGCATATTGCACGTTTTATTTAACAGGCATTCATCCTTTGAATTAGAACAGCTTCCATGAATAGCATATACCGGTAATACGCAGAGTAATAGCCTAATAAAAACAAAAACAAAAAAACAGTAAACATCCTTGTCCGATGTAGTTTCCTCTTTTTTCATTTTAACATAAGAATGTAGCTTACCGCGCCACCTCCAAGAATCAAACACACGTAGCTTACACACACACACACACACACACAGGGGCGCCTGCAGGAATTAATGCTATGGTACGCACACTCATCCCCCCTCCCCCCAAAAAAAAAATCACTCGTGAACAATATTTGTCCGTTTTAGGTCCGTGCATTGGTCAGCAAAAAAGTAGCCTACATAGCATAACAACATCCACATGTAATAATAAAACGACAATGTCTACAATGACCTACTCATTTGGACAACTTGATACAGCCCTATACAAGCTAAAGTTACCTTTAGTTTTGTTCTATTTTGTTCTAGAGTAACGTGACGTCTGGCAGTGCAGTCTAACGTTCTGACAAGCACACCAATTGCCTACCTTGTTCTTGCCCATCTGGAATAACTCCTAGCTTTGCTGCCTCCATCCTTTGTTTTCGTTGTTTAAACTTGTGATATCCATTGATGAGTATTGAGTTAGTGAATTAGCTCAACATTGTGTGCTGATAATAGATAGCCGAGTAAAAGAAAACAACAAGTAGCCTATAGCGTGTCTGCGTGCGTATTCTCTCTCCTGCTCAAACAAAATGCGTGCACGTTAATTTTGATAACGTGTTCACTAACTTTATGTAATAGAAAATGGTAAATAGCCTAATGGCATGCAGCTAAAGGGATACTGTGCATAGTTGGGAAAGTATGGTAGGCCAATTTGGTGTGAATACACACACACACACAAGGGAAATTTTCTGTTGTTGAGTAGCTTGATGGTACGCACAGTGTGTATGGACGTACACCTGCAGGCGCGCCTACACACACACACACAGAGAGGCAAGGAGCAGGGCACAGACGCAAGCAGCCACATCTGACTAAATGCAGAAAAGCAGGGACTTTACTTTCCTTATGAGGGAAATTCTTAAAGTAACGGAGTAACGAGTGCTTATTTTTGAGTTACTGATTACTGAATTCGCAAAACTAACGCGTTAGATTACTCGTTACCGAAAAAAACTAATAAGAGTACTCTAACGCGTTACTTGTAACGCGTTACCCCCAACACTGGTCACAAGCACCTAGCAGAGGCTCAGGCCCCTCAGTGGCCATACCCATAACTGTAGGCGTGCTGGAATTGGGTGCCAGATCCGTCCCCCCAGTTGTGAGAGGAGATCCGCACGAATGGGGAGGCGCCAAGGGCGTCCGACCAACAGCCCGTGCAACACTGGGAACCACAGCCTTCTGGGCCATCTGGGGGCTATCAGCAGCACCGTGTGGCCCTCCAGGGAGAGGAGGCCTATGGGGACAACGCCAGCAACTGCCGTGAGTGTGCCCAGTAGTACCTGGAAGGAACTGAAGGTTCGCACTTGGCCTCTCCTGAACTGTCCTACCCGACTGAGGATGTCGTTCACCCGCTGGGGAGATGGTGTTGCCTGTCTCCTGCGAGAATCTAACTGGATACCAATGAACACTATACGCTGACTGGGTGTCAACGTACTCTTCTCAAGATTTATCTTGAGAAGAGTACGTTGACACCCAGTCAGCGTATAGTGTTCATAGTGCTCCTAACCTGCCTGAGTGAGATATCAACCGAGCTAGTTCCCTGAGTGAATCTGACTCCGTCTGAGACACTACCAACCAATCGTCCAGGTACGAGAGGATGAGCATACCTGTTTTCTGTAGTGGTGCCAGTGCTGCTGCCACGAATCTTGTGAAAATCCGAGGGGCCAGTGATATTCCAAAGGGGAGGACCCTGAACTGGTAGGCCCTTCCCTCGAACGCAAAGCGCAGGAACTGCTGGTGATGTGGTGCAATTGGTATGTGAAAATAGGCATCCTTAAGATCGATTTTCATGAACCAGACGTCTTTCCCAAAGGTCTGGAGGACGACATATGAACATATGAAATTTTAAGGTCTTGAGGTATTTGTTTAATGACCTGAGATCCAATATGGGGCGAAGTCCACCCCCTTTTTTTGGGATTATGAAATACGTGGAGTAGAAGCCACTGTTCAGTTTGCTCCTTTCTCTAGAAGGGCCCTGACCTCCTGACGCAGGGCCAGTGCCTTGGCCCTTACCGTTGTCATCTTGACCCCTGTGAACCTTGGCGGTCGGCGTTTGAACTGAATGCTGTAGCCCTCTGATAGGGTGTCCAGCACCCAGGGGTCTGATGTTAGTGCTTCCCAGCTCAACAGCTGTTGGCTGGTGAAGCGACCGACTGTCACTGCTTACCCGCTCGGCCCCTCCGGCTCCTGGAGGGGCGGCGGCCATATGTTGTGTCCTGCTGTGCCGGACCAGTGGTCTGTCTAGTGACGGGCCTGCGAAATCCCCTGGGTGGAGGTGGCCTTGACTGAGACACAGTCCGTGATATCACTTGGGCCCCTGTCAGTAGGGTCTCTGCCGGTGAACAGGTGTGTGGTGTAAACTGGCAAATTGTTGCCTGACCTGTGTGGCCCGCAAACCGCATTCCAGGGCCTGCTGCGCCGCAGGTCCGAACAGCTGTCCCGGCACAACCGGCAGAGAAAGGAGGACCTTCCTGCTGGGCTCAGACAGTGAAGACTGGGTTAGCTATACCTGACGCCGCGCGAGTGTGAGGGAAGACATCACCCGCCCGAGCTCCCTTGACATATAGGCAAATGCCCGCAGTGAGGCTTCACTGAGGGTTTGCGCTGATGGGTCGACCCCAGGAGACTGGAGGATCTGGGAGAGGGCTAAAACAAGATGGGACATAGAATTTCCTATACGTGCCATCCGTGCCGCCACGTCATAACTCTTCCCGAGCAGGTCGTCCGTCGACATTGTGGCCATGGGCAGCTCACGTCTTGTCTCAACGCCTCATCAGGCGAGAGGATCAAGCCCGCCAATGCGGGTTCTATACTAGGCATCTTGTCTAGGCATATTAGCTAGTGCCCTACAATCACTAGGGAGATGGGAAAAACGCCTTGGGTCTGCCCAACATCGCTGTAGCTCTTCCATAAAGGGGGCTGAAGGCGGGACACACAATGTAGTTGCAGTCGGGGTCTGCCTGAAAAAAGCACTCTGCACATCTGCCTCCGCGGGTGGTGCATCCACCCCTAGACGTGCTAGTGCTAACTGTATTGCTGGCCTTAGCCCTAGAGCCGGACCAGCACCCGTGCTACCCAGAGAACCACAATCCTCTAGGGAGTTGGAGTCAGAGCCATAAGATACCAGCTCTGCCACGTCCTCAGCCCACTCATCCACCGTCCTTAGACTCTCCGAGGCTCTGATGGAAAGCACATCATCCTCAGAGACACTTACTGCTGGGGACAGTACAGGGGGCGATGGGTCGTGTGTTGAAGCACTTGTAGTGGAACCGCTAGCTGGCTGTACATCAGGACGCTGCAAACCCTCCAGTAGTGCCTTTATCTGAGCGAATTCCGACGCCAAAAAATCCACTTTCTGGGCCAAAGGGTCTGACTTAGTGCGCTTAGGAGCACTCCCCGTCTGTAGGTCTAGCACGCTTGCTTGCCTGCGTCTCTGTAATCTAGGGGACAGGCCAGGATCCGCCTGTGCACAGGCCAATGGAGATCCTGCAGCTCCCTGCAGTTCGGCCAGTCTGGCGGCGCGGGCAGCTAAACTCAAACAACAACAGTCTACACAAGCCCTCTCCGTCAGCCCTTGTCTAAGGTGGTCTACACCAAGGCAACGGGGGCAGAGGTCGTGACCGTCATCAGGCTCCAGGGAGGCCGAGCACTCGGCGCACACCATAAACATGCCGTAATTATGTAAATAAACAAGGTCAACGTTATTGACAACGGGCACTCAGCCCAGTCCAGCTGCGCATAGAGCGAAATGCACTCGTTGCAGCACGAATGACTACAGTTACAAGCGAAAAACCACAAACTGATTCTATTTATATGCATCCTGTACAGTATTACCTTTCTTGAATAAAAAATATCGTTTAAAAAAAAAAAAGAAAAACCACAAACTGAAATTTTAATCAAACAGCCAACAAACGCTGTCTATTAAGGAACCTAAAGTTGACTTGAAGAATGAAAGCAAGTTAGCGCTATCCATATTTAAACCAACACAAAATACAAGACACCTAGTGTCATTCAAAGCACAGGAGATCAGCAATAATGCTGGGCTAACGTTAGCCAAATGAAATAACTGAACCCCGTCTCGAGTTCAATACAAGTTCAGATAGTAGCCTAGATTTCCATAGGCTAGTAGCCTGCGAAAATCTGGTCGGAGGCTCCTAGGAATGCCGGCGAGGCCACCGATATCCTAGGCTAAGCCAGCTAACAGTTAACGAGAGGACAAATTTCCTTCGACGTCAGCCTAGAGCGAAACCACTCGTGGACGCACCAACAAATGATAAACCCAAGCACTTACCTTGATGAAATGTACAGCAATCGCAGTCTTAAGAGGGCGAAAACACAGCTCCAACCCGTAAGGGTTACAAGACTCCTAGCGATCGACTCGAAACACCTACGTCCATACGAGAAGATGACAAGAGGTCACTTCCGGGGTGAAAGCACCTTAAGTGCATGACGTCGCGTCATACGTCACCCCGGTCACAGGTGACTTTGTTGGTACAAACACTCAACCTACATGCGTATGTGATGGACATCCAGGTGCTGAAAGCAGAAGAAATTAAATAGAACCAGTTTTACATATAATTTGTGGTCTCAATAGACTCAATGTCAGGTTGCAGGGATGATAGTGTAATTTATCCTCTTTTTCTATCCTCCTCTACTACAGAGTATTTTAAGACCTCAAGTTGAACTTAAATTGGACTTGGGCTGAGACAAGAGGAAGGCTATTTTTTTAGAAATACAGTGCAACAGTTTTCAGACACTTTCAAGTTTTCCACATTTGTTATGTTTCAGACTCATCTTAAAATGGATTAAATTATTTTTCTCATCAATCTACACACAATACTCCAATTTTTAAAAAAAAAAAAATAAAAGACTGAAATAGTTCATTTAAGTAAGTGTTCAGACCCTTTGTTATGCCACTTGCAATTGAGCTCTGGTGCATCCTACTGTACTTCTATTAATGGTCCTTGAGATGCTTCTACAATGTGAAGACACAGATCTGGGGAAGGATATACAATTTCTGCAGCATTGGAAGTTCAAGATACATAGCCTTATGATTTTCATACTCAGTTCTACACTGGACTTGAATTACGAAATTCGGCACAGATGCACAATTATGATTTTGGCCTATTGATTATAATGTGGTTAATTAAGTAAGTATAAGTATATATACTCTTTAGGGTCTGGCTATGAGTGGTGAAAATGGGCCAACTCGACGGTCGACACCAAACATGCATTTGAAATTATCACTGAACGCAATCGGAAAACACTACGACCAATGTTCACTGACTGATTCCGGACTTCAATGTAGCAGCGCTGTCGTCGTCTGTTTAGCTCGCCTCTGGCCCGCCTATATCAGATACACTGATATGATTGGTGCAGCTCGGCTCCAAGGGCATGGGTAATGAGCATCATTACTACAGTAATTGCCAGAGTGACTCGCTGAACAAATTCAAATTGTGGTCTCGTGAGAACTCTGGATTTCCAGAGTACAAGATTGCACTGTTTTGTATAAAGCACATCAGTGTGTTGCTGCTGATTTGAAAGAGTAATTCAAATGTGTTTATCATTTTGTTGCAAGCATTACATTTAGAAGGGATTTTTCTTTGATTTCAGTGTTTCATTTTGGCATAGATGTAAGTTGTTTATCTCCAAGTGCTATGTGTTATTTGGCTTGTGTGTAGAGTTTTGACATAATGAGCCAAATTCTGCAAAATGTGTGTAAGCAATAGACTAAAACTGTTTATGGGCTAATGGGCTTATACCCTCTAATCCTACTTAAACAATATTTCTGGAAAAACAACAAGCGTACACTATATCCTAGGGAAACCTGTTTTGCCAAATGTGTTTTGCATTGAGTACATTAGTGTGTAAGTGTGCATTGAGTACATTAGTGTGTAACTGATTCAAACTAATCAGATTATATGATGGATAGGTGTTTGTGATATGACACAAAAGAGTTTTGATAAATAATTGGGTAACACTTTACCTTAAGGTATCTACATAAGAGTGACATGACACTGTCATGAATACATAACACTGTCATGACACATGAACCCTAACCCTTACCCTAACTTGTCATGACAAAAACCGATTCACACTTAATGACAGAAGCGTTATGTTATAAACACTTATGACTTGTTTATAATATTTATGACACATATACAGTATGACAATGTCATGTCACTCTTATATAGATACCTTCAAGTAAAGTAACCAATAATTGTATAGTTTTGACTGAAGTGTTTCATTTTGCAAAAGAACTAAGGGATTGTGCTAGTTGTATGTAGTGTTTTGGAAAACAAACGGGCCCTGTTTTCAAAACTGTGCTTAAGCATTTGATGAGTTATTTTCTAAATTTAATTTTTGACGTGTATATAGGTGTGCAATATACAGATGATTATAGTAATCTATCAATTATTTCCAGCTAGCATGCAGTAGCCTGTAAAGTTGCCGGTTCAATACCTGGCTTCCACCGTTATGTCCTTGAGCAAGGCACTTAACCTCGAGTTGCTCCGGGGACAGTGGCCCTGGTAATTTAAATGACATAATGTAAGTCTCTTTGGATGGAACATCTGCTAAATGAATAACTGTAATGTAAATGTATCTATCTATCCCTCTATCCATCCATCTATCTATCTATCTTTACATCTATCTATCTATCTATACATCTATCTATCTATACATACATCTATCTATCTATACATACATCTATCTATACATCTATCTATCTATACATCTATCTATCTATACATCTATCTATCTATCTATCTATCTATCCATACATCTATCTATCTATCTATACATCTATCTATCTATCTATACATCTATCTATCTATACATCTATCTATCTATCTATCCATCTATCTATCTATCTATCTATCCATACATCTATCTATCTATCTATCCATACATCTATCTAATTACATGAGTAAATGAAGTAACAAGCCTTTTCGAAATGGTGAAAGGCTTCTAAATGGTTTCTGTATGGTGTTGCACTTGTACAGCAAATAAAATGAGTGAGTATAATGTAATGTAATGTAATGTAATGCCTTTATTTGCCCCCCAGTGGGGCAATAAGTTTTGCAGCAGTACGAGCACACAAAATGACAACAAATACATAAATACACATAATATAATAAATAACATGGTGCACATCATTGTCATAGGTGAGTAAACTACCTTTTCCTCCTAGCGTTTAGAAGGGAGACAGCATAAGGAACAAAGGAGTGTTTGAATCTATTTGTTTTAGCAAATGGGAGTCTGAGCAATGGACCTGATGGTAGAAACTGAAACTGTTAATGTAGAGGATGAGAACAGTCAGACAAGATGGAGTTTGCTTTCTTAAATAGCTGTTTGTTGTAGAGATCCTGTAAAGTTTCTTGTCCAAGCCCAATAATTTTGCTACTAACACTAACAACCTTGTTCAGCAGGTTCCTCTCCTTTACCCTCAAGGACTGAAACCAACAAATAAAGGAGAACGTAATAACAGACTCAATAAAAGAACGATAAAACATAGTCATCAGGGTGGAGTCAACCTGGAATTTGGAGAGTTTTCGAAGACAAAAAAGACGCTGCTGGCTTTTCTTATAGATCGAGTCAGTATTTTTCTCAAATGTCAGCTTGTTGTCAAGAAAAGTGCCTAAGTACTTATTGACTCTACAGATTCGACTGTCTGACCATCAATCACTATGATATCCGGAGAAGGCTGCACACTTCTAAAATCAATTCACATGTCCTTTGTCTTTAAAACATTTAAGGATAAAAAAGATTCCTGACATCATTTTAAAAAGTAATCAACCACAAGACCATGCGATGTTTCCGTGCTATTTAACAGGCTCACTAGAACTGTGTCATCCGCAAACTTCAATATATGACGGTTTTCAAAATTGCTACGGCGATCATTTGTGTACATTATGTACAGCAGGGGAGGGAGAACGCACCCTTGAGGTGAGCCAGTAGATGTTACAGATAGATCAGAGAAATGGCCATTTACTCTGACTCTTTGTGTCCTCAATGTAAGAAAATCCAAAATCCAGCCAACAATACTACCTTCCAGACCAAAGTTATCACTTAGTCTCTGGATTAGTAGGTGTGGCTGAATAGTATTGAAGGCGGATGAGAAGTCAACAAACATCAATCTAACATGATTTTTTGGACTCTCAAGGTGTTTATAGATGTAATTCAACAGAGTTATGGTGGCATCCTGAACCCCTCTCTTGGTCCTATATGCAAACTGCAGTGGGTCCATCAGGTGTTCAGTAGTTTTCAGCAGTTCGGCTTTGATCAATTTTTTCGAATGACTTCATAACTAATGAAGTCAGGGCTATAGGCCTGCAGTCATTTAATGATTTGGGATGTTTAGTTTTGCCAACAGGGACTATAGTAGTAGATAGGTATTATTTTTTATTTCAGAAGCGTGAAGGTGCCTTTAAATAAATTACCTGAGAATATTTGTAGGGGATGATGTAAATTGTCAATGTTACAGTTACAATAGATTACAGTTTTTCTCAGTTGCTTTGGCACATTTCTCAGATCAGAATGGTAATTCTCAAAACTGTTTGTTCAAACTATCATCTTATCACTTGCGCACATTATGCATTCTGAATCCCATTTTGAACAAAAGGCAATGCTTTCGTACATCCTTGCAACTGATTTTGTACAAATGTCTGCTGTTTTTTTTTTCAATGGCTAATGTCATGTTGGTCAAAACGCACTATTCTGGTTCCATGCTGTATAGTCCTACCCCATAAAACAAATTGGCCTTATTTCATCGCTTGTGTCATTACATTCAAATGTGTTGAACTAGTTGCCATAACTAGTTGTCATAGTCTGTCTAGCATATATAAATGCATGTGACCTGACAGACAGGAACGTCAGGATGTATAGAAACATGTGCAGTGGTGCACAGCTCTGACTAAGGGGTGTTTACTGTAATTGTATATTGCCCATTTTTCGTTTGCACAAAGCCTTTGTTTTATTTATACTGTCACAATGTCTGTCAACAGAAAAGAACTTTGAAACATATCTATTGTCTTGCAATCAACCACCTCCACATACAATAATGTGCAACTTTGTAGTTTTGAAATAAAAATGAGTGCTGCCTTGTTCATTAGAAAATATTTAGTGTCATATTGACAACAAGACAAAACAGTTTGGCTGTTTTGACATAAACAATGGCATCATGAGTTGACATGATTGCACTGACCGTTTCATTGGCATACAAATTTGCTTTTAAAGCATAAACTAAGTGTTTTTAGCAAGATACACGCTTTTGCAGGTTATCCACTATGCAGTGCAGTTTGCACTAATTGTTTTGAGAAATGCACTAACTGTTGTGCAGATGTACATTATGCTTTGAGGAATGCACCAAAGCGACTGAGAAAAACTGTAAACAAGCATCCACCATTCAAGTGCTGAAACAGTCCGTTTTCTCAGAGGGAGCTGGATGTGCACAGTACAACTACATTACCACAAGGGGGTGTTAACTCACAGAAAGCTAAGGGAAGGGGAAAGTCTATCTAATTATTAACCAGAACACTATCAAACTGTGTTTGTCTGGTGGGATGATTGGAGAGGGGCACTGATTTTAATCAGTGTGTGACACAAGCCTCAAGAAGTGACAAATCAACAAACCCTACACACATCTCTAAACATTCAATAACAACAGTGTCAAATCAACAGACCCTACACACCATCTCTAAACATTTATTAACAGCAATGGCAAATCAACAAACTCTACACATACCTCTAAACATGCATTAACAATGACAAATCAACAAACTCTACACATACCTCTAAACATGCATTAACAATGACAAATCAACAAACTCTACACATATCTCTAAACATGTATTAACAGCAATGGCAAATCAAGAAACACGCCACCTCTAAACATTCATTAACAGCAATGGCAAATCAACACATATCTCTACACATATCTCTAAACATTGTGTTTGTGGTGACTAATAACACACAACCTCATAGGCAGCCTATTGGTGGAATAGTTATATGAACGATGTTATGGGCTGTTTTTGTAGCCTATCAGTGGCACCAGGGCAGAGAGGTGCACCACACTGCACAGTCTGGAGTGGTGTGAGTTTTTTATCACTGAGCGCACACCTCCTACACAACACAGAGTGTCTCTGCCAAGTATACGACTCACCGTTCATTCATCTGCTGTGATCCTTTTCTTCCATTTCAGCTGACAGTTACTCATTAGAAAAAGAGACGGTTTTTGAGGTGAATTTAATACAGAAAAAGTATACACTGCTTATTAAGAATAAGTTTTGATGAGGTGATACTTTTAAGGCTTTCAACGTTCTTTACCCTCTTGATTTGCATTCACAAGAGAGGCCTAATGTAGCCGGCTAAACTTGAAATCTTAAAAGGTTAGTGTGTCCCCTCTTGGCAGAAATGAGCAAGCAGTAACACGTCTCCACCGCAGCGGTCTGCTATTAAACCTGTGGAGCAGCTCTGTGTGGTGTGACACGAGAGCACACACACTCTCACCGTATGTGAAGGTAGGGGGCTTTCTCTCTTTCTCTCTCACACACACACACACACACACATACACACACACACACACGCACACACACACACACACACACACACACACACACACACACACACACATACACTGGAAACTGCAGCCAGGGGAAAGCTTGAGCTGGCCCTTGCAGTAACAGGTTTACCCACACATGAGGTTGTTATGAACGGAACTATTTCCCTTTAAAGACAAGCAGATTTACCCATAGATCTATTTTCTACATGGGCTTACCCACACATGTGGTTTCAGAGGACAGAGGAGTTCTCTTATGAAGAACTCCGCTCTATCCTTTCACGTGGTTGTAATAGCCAAAGATGGCCTGTGTCACAGGAACGACGTAACCCACAAACTAGCATGAAGATCTGTGGCTGTCAAAAGTCCACTAAGCGGCTGATCTGTGTTTTCAGTGCTCTCCAGGCTGTCAGTAAGGTTGGTCTGTTCAGGGTCACCATGCTAATTGCCCATGGATTAGATTTAACCTGTGGACTTCTTTAACCTATGGATTTGTTTTTCATTGTTTGTTATGTTTACATTTTCCCTATGTAAAGTGCTTTGTGTTACACTGTGCATGAAACATGTGCTACAGGAATAAACACACACTTACACTAACACTCACTCACACTGTGCATACAAATGCGCTATATAAATAAAAGAGACTTAGGGCCTGTCCACACGCAGGGGCGGAGCTACGTGGTGGCCAGGGGGGGGCCACGGCCACCACTGGTCAAAGCTTGGCCACCCTGCTGGCCCCCCCAGCTCCGTTCAGTGAAAAGTAAAAAAGAAAAAAATAATTTCTGCCGTTTTCTATGGCACTTTGCCAACACTTTGCAAAGCAGGGACTGAACCAATTACTGCACTCTATCTACGACCATTGGCCCAGTCAGGAAGTGTAGCCCATGGTTGTGATCAAATCTTGATAGGCTAGGCCTAGTGCAGCAGCAGCAGCGGGACAATTCAAGTCATCTGTTAAAAACACTGACTACTACTTAACCTCATGCAGTAACAACATGAGTTGATGATGAGTTGGAACATTAATGCTAATAAGATGTTAGAATGTGTCACGAATCATAGCCAAGTGAGCTGCGTTGGGCTGTCCTTAGGTAGGCTCTGACATTGACGTGTGGGGCTGATCAGAAATAATCGGATGCCTGAGGTAACGCTGTTACAAAAATATTTCGATAAAATTCGGGTGAAATGCAAGCATATTAGGCACATATCATGGCTCCAATAAAAGTAGGCTAATGGGGCCTAGGCTAGGCTACTTTATATAAAAAACATAATTTGCTGACTGCGTGTTGTTCTTGCCATAGCTGGTCAGGCAGAGGCTGCTTTGCCTGAGTTCTTTGTTACATTGCTCCAGAACTGTTCATCGTAGCGAGATGAAACTTTAATGGCGTGACAGAGCAGAAGTGGGGCTTTCCAACGAGACTAAACTCTTGCCTGTGCGATCAAGTATGAAAACAAACAAAAAATCATGAAATTAAATCAAATTGATTCATAGTTTACCTGCGCACCCATTAGGCTACTCTCGTTTGAATTACTCGCGAACCCGTGATCGCATAGATATGGCAAGCATGTCAGATGAAAGAGGAGATACAGAGCTATCATTTGATACCAAGTACATCCTTCTGGGTTATAAAACAGACGAAATGACATCAAAATAATAACTTCATATAGCTCCACTTACCCCACGTTTTTGTGTGTTGTAGTGGCAAGGCATGTTCATAATCCAACGCTATCATGTGTTTCTCTATGGCAAAGTATGTTCATAATGCAGTTTTGAGATCCCAGCAAATTCCTGCATGGCATCCAATTCGGGACTCACATTGCATCCCAATTTATTCGACAAAAAAACACCTTTTTGCCTTCACTTTGTTCATGACAATGCAGTAAAAAGCTGTTTTAGAATCATCATGAGTGTACACACAGAACACGCAAACTCGGGTTCAGTCAGGTCAGATCAGTGCGTGTCACAGATACGGAGCGCAGAAAGGGCATTTTTCATTACTAAATAAAAATGGCATTTATTTCAGTCTAGGATTCTAAGGGTAAATTTCTTAATTCAGAGCCATGTTACTTACAGCCAAGTACTTAGAGTGGATATCAGAAAGAAATATAGTTTGGCCATCAGTATAAGATTAAATATCTGAATACAATATTTGTAGTATTTATTATTGTTCTTTAACATCATTTGAATAAGACTGATTAAGTAAGGTGCATTATCATAATGTACTTTTTTATAGCATTGGCTTATGGAAAATGATTTGGAGTGGACAACAAACTGACCTGTGTATCAGTGTTGGCTTTACACAATTTATTACCATTATTAAAATAGGCTATCTAATCTTCAAAACTTTTTGAGAAGTTTTTTAATAGTAGTTTTGATTCCCAAGTGCCACCCCAATAAAAAGTCTGGACCCAGCTGGCCCCCCCTATAAAATAATCCTGGCTACGCCCCTGTCCACACGGAGACGCTTTTTAGGTTAAACGCAGAGGTTTTGCTTCATCTTGGCCGAGCGTCCAAACGAATCCTGTAAACGCACTGCCCGAAACCGCACTTTTCTGAAACCTGGTCCCAGAGTGGAGAAATCTGAAACCGTAGCCCGTTTGAATTCGTTTAGACAGCGAAACCGCACATCCTGCTTGCGTATCGATGATGTCATCGCCCCCACATCAGCTGCCCTGGACTTGCACTTATAGTATTGCCTAACAATACTAGTTTTCATACATGACATTACCTACAATTACACTCCGTAAGATAAATATCACAACTGGTGCTGCGCAGCGCCGATAGCTTATGACTTGGTGGACTGAACACTGTTTTTCCCGATGTTTTTTTTATGCATTCTAGCTACTGTCAGTGACGCGAGAGAACTTAAGTTATTAGGAAAGTGCGGTGTAAGTTTAGGATACATTAATTTGTGCCTTGTGCCAGTGTCATTCATTTATTTTACATGTCTTACACATATATGCATTCACAGTCGAGTGAAATCAGATATAAGCATACAAAGACGCTTAGACGTTAAGCCGATGGTAGCACACTGAATGCAATGCACGATTTGATGCAGGCAAAAGTATTGACTGTTACTAACGAAGGTTTTATAGCAATATTATAAATGTGGCGACAGAATAGCCTAGAACTTGGGTAAGTCTTGCGTTTAGTAGCCTAATTGCGGTGATAGCCAAAACTAATGTGAATCACGGACTATCCTACAACCAAAGAAAGTAAAGGTGATTAAGGCCTTTATATATGATTAATCACGTTGCAGCAGTGTGTTTTTTACACCATGCCATGACATCATGTTGTGCTTACTCACTCACTCATTCACTCACTCACTCACTTACTTATTTACTTATTCACTCATTTATTTACTTATTTACTTATTCACTCATTTATTTACTTATTATGACCGGCGCGCAGCGAAGCGGCGGTCATATAGGTTTAGTCAGATTTTTTTTTTTTTTTTTTTTCTTTTTCGCATGCCCAAATTTCCGTCAATGAGTCCCGGGACACTGAAAGACCGGGGTACACGAAACTTGGTGGGCATGTAACCCCACATGGATAGCATGGAACCATCGTTTTTCGTTTTGATCTGTAGCCCCCCCGCTGGACTGGACCCCCCAAAGGAGGGTAGGGCAGACACAGTTTTCTGTGAATATCTCGAGAACCGTAGGGTTTAGGAGGACCATTTTTTTTTGTATGTTGATCTCAAGGGGCCATGTCAACCCATTCCATAACCACTCATTTCATGTATAGCGCCACCTAGTTAAACACAAAAAAGTAAAAATGAGGTGTTGTAATTGAAGGTATCTGTGACCTAACATAGTCAAAACTGCACGAAATTGGAAGTGTATGATCATTATGACACCCTCTGTATGCACGCCAAATTTTGTGGAATTCTGTTCATGGGGGGCCACACAATAAATTCATTTATGTTACTATACACCAACTGGCCTGTAGGTGGCCGGAGACAGTTTTCTGTGAATATCTCGAGAACCGTAGGGCCTAGGAGGTCCACCTTTTTTATGTATGTTGGTCTTAACGGGGCATGTCAACCCATCCCATTACCACTTATTTCATGTATAGCGCCACCTAGTTAAAAATTAAAAAGCAAAAAATTAGGTGTTTTCATCACAATATCTCTGGCTGACAAGGTCAAAACTGCACGAAATTAAAAGTGTAGGATCATTATGACACCCTCCGAATGCATGCCAAGTTTTGTGTATTTTCGTTCATGGGGGGCCTTACAATAAAATAATTTATGTGTACATTTAGTGACGTACACCAACAATGATTCCCGGGACACTGAAAGACCGGGGTACACAAAACTTGGTGGGCATGTAACCCCACATGGATAGCATGGAACCGTCGTTTTTCGTTTTGATCTGTAGCCCCCCCGCTGGACTGGACCCCCGAAAGGAGGGTAGGGCAGACACAGTTCTCTGTGAATATCTTGAGAACTGTAGGGACTAGGATGACCATTTTTTTCCGTATGTTTGCCTCCAGGGGTCATGTTAACCCATTTCATGTACACACATGTGCACAAACAGATACACACACACACACATACATTCACAGTAATCATACGTATGACACATACTCACACAGTAGACATATGTACGCTTGCACAGGCACATACGCAGGCACACACACAAGCGCACGCACACGCACACGCACGCACGCACACACACACACACACACACACACACACAACATAAACATGCACACATGCACACAATTCAAGAATTTCTCAGAATTATGAACAGGCAAGATGGAGGTGGGGTTGTATAAAATGAATTTTACATGTGAAATCTATGAACTAATCATGTCTAGCAGATATCAGTGAGAATTGAGTACGTGTGGATAATGCAATTTAGTGAGACAGTTAGAATCATATAGGCCTTTCAGCCTGATTTATTTTTGTGGAAAAAATGTGCTGGACTGGGCGGAGGTCATATTTTGTACCGCTCTGCAGTACATCTAGTTTACTTATTCACTCATTTATTTACTTACTCACTTATTTACTTATTCACTCATTTATTTACTTACTCACTCACTTATTTACTTACTCACTCATTTATTTACTTATTTACTTACTCACTCATTTATTTACTTACTCACTCACTTATTTACTTACTCACTCACTTATTTTCTTACTCACTCATTTATTTACTTATTCACTCATTTATTTACTTATTTACTTATTCACTCACTTATTTACTTATTTACTTACTCATTTATTTACTTATTCACTCATTTATTTACTTATTTAGCCTACTTACTCACTCACTCACTCACTCACACAATTGCTCACTTACTTACCTACTTACTTATTCTTTATGAGGTGTGAGGTGTTATTTTTTTCATAGCCAAGCAGATTTATCTGCACAATGTGTTTGCACTCTTACTTAGGAGAGTAGGTTTCCTTGTTTTGTGGTTTTAGAGGGTAGAGCTGTTCTCTACCCCCCCCCATTTGATTTGAACGCATTCTAGACATATTTTCACATTGGTAACTGTAGGCTTATGTTTACATAAGATATAAGCTTATGTTGAAAAACAGATATTACTGTAAGAGGACACTATTAGTGAATGAGTTTATTTGGCCTGGTTTCCTTGCTAACTGTCAGGTAAAGTAAAGGGTAATCCAAGACACACTCCATCTCAATGGCGATCCTTCCTTCATCCGTTATTGTCTTTCTATTACACTCATAAACATTTCATTATAGAGATAGTGAGAATGTGTCTTAGAGGTATTTCAACACATCAAACATTTTCCTCAAAAAAAAGTTCA